>NC_081382.1:31948678-32275785 GCF_030684315.1 Stegostoma tigrinum
CACCCCCACCCCCCCCCCCTCTTTCTCTCTACACTTTGCAGTTTGTTTGTTTGCTTTTTCCCTTTTGGCCCTGTTACTTCATTCCTTGAATCAATGCAATGTCTTCAATGATGTGTAAACAAAAGATGCATTTCTGAAACTGTTGATCATTACTTGTCCTGAACAGTTTATAAAAGTGAAAAGTTTGTGAAACTGTTTGTAAATCTTAAAGTAGAAAGTTTGTGTAGTGCCAAAAGCAACATTAAGCCAGAGAGAGTCAGTGGAATCAGTATAAATACCTAATACTGTTCAGCACAACAGTGTGTGCCCGGTGTTAGAGGACATCAGTGTAGGGTGACATTTCCCAGCTGGGGCACTTGATGTTGAAAGTTATTTCATTGCTGCTGTACAGGCCACTGTCTGCTCTGCATCTGAGCAATTAGATTTGATTTTTGAGAGCTATTCAGGAGTGTACTACCTGTAACTGTAATGATAGTCCCTTGTTTGTGGAGTGGTGGGGAGGTGATATTGAGAGGTCAAGTAGACGACAAGTACATGATCTGAGCTGACCATTAGAAATGGATGAGATACTTGACTGAGTCATACTTTTTTTTAGTGTGGAACAAATATTAAAATGGTGACTGGAGTGTTAGGGAAAATGTGGATCAAGAGTTTGTGTTCAGAGCTTGAGCAACAGCTTGTGGCTTTAAATACCAGGCAGGAAAACAACAGCATTTCGTCAGAGGCTGCACTGATGATGTTACCCAGCAGGGTAAGGAAATGTCTTTGGAACTACAAGCCAGCTTGGCAAGCCAACCAACTAGAATATCCACAACCCGAGCTACAGATCTACTCAAAACTTAGCTTTGTACCATGTCCATTGTAAACTACTTCTCTGATGTCACCATCTTGGGGTAGAGGTTCAGCACCAACCATAGTCCCTAGATCGTGCCAAATGGATGGAGAAACATTTTGCGCTGAGACTCTACTGTCTCCCCCTTTTTTTTTAGAGAGTTCATTTTGCTTCTTGTATGGGGCAAAGGACAGGAAGGGATTTTCCCTTGGAAGGATAAATGAGCAGGTATGTAGATTTAAGGTAAAGAGGGAGACTTGGAGGTGGTGTGAGATTGTTCCCATCTGATGGGAATCTGACGCGCACCCTCCTGTAAAGATGATACAGGCAGAAATCCTCCATGTTTTAAGTATTCAGATGTTCGCTTGCAATTTTTGAGGTATAACGGCTATAGGCTGAATGCTGGGAAATGAGCTTAGAATAATTATGCTGATTGCAAATAGTCTCAATTGGCCAAAGGATGTTTTTAACCCCGCTGTCTCCCCCCCCCCCCCCCCCCCAAAACCCCTATTCCCTTGTGCGCCGTACTGGACAAGTTCATTCAGCACTTGAAGATATGGGAGTTTGCCTCCCACTGATTTAAAATCTTCTGTCTTCCAAGACTCGAGCCTGTGATGCTCTCAAATAAGTTGAAGCTCATGGGTTTGTGTGATTTTGTTTTTTTTTAAAAAAAACTTTGAATGCTTTCAATGTTACTTCCTCTGTACAAGCTGACGGTCTGCTTGTTTGTTTGGTAAAACTTTCTGCTGCAGGCTGGAGGGGTGGCATCCGGTTTCTCCCATGTGGTGCCCAATGAAGTAACGGTTCAACGTCTGCTCCACGTGAAGGGCCGCAGAACGGTGCGAGCATTGGAGGTCCCTCTGACCTGGGACAGCTTCAACACAGGAGACTGTTTCATCATTGACCTGGGCACAGTGAGTCCTGGACTGTTCTTTAAAAGGCTTAAGGCAGCAGATTAGGATTGTTACTAAGCCAGAAATTAGATATTTACTTAAGGTTTCTTAAAAATGCTTAGTGAAATGTGACAGGCAACCATTTGAAGTACAATTGTTGGCTTAAAAGGATCTGTTCATTTGTTTTGGATGTACATTGAATGCTGTGCAGGGAGGGGACTGCATTTCCATGTTGAAGCACTGGCCACATGGAATCAGTTTTTCCTGTGTAGCTTTTCAGCCTTTGTTCACAATCCCATCCTCTACGTAGAATATTCTTTCTTGCATGAGCATGTGCCAGTAATGCAATTAAACCTGGACTGGCCCTTTTTTGGCCAGAATATTGACGTTACCTTCACTCGCTTCTTCAAAATTGAAGCAAGTTAGAGTAAGCCATTCAGCCCTTCAAGCCTGATCCATTACGATTCTGGCTGATCATCCAACTGAAATTTCTTCTCACCTTAATAGCCTATCCCTGGTTCTGAACTCTGGTCATCAAACGACTTTCCTGTTTACCTCATGTAGTACTGCTTTAACATTGTGTATATATTCGAGGCTGCTTTCCCCCCCCCCCCCCCCCCCAACCCCCCCCATTCATCTAAACTCTTGTGAATAAAGTCATAACAAATATCCAATCTTGCATTATTCACCGTTCCAGACACCCCAGGAATCAGTTGAGTAAATTTTTTTTGTGCTCCTCCTTAGCCAGAATATTTTCCCCGTAGAGACCAAAACTACATTCCAGGTGTGGTCTCAAGATCCTGTGCAATTGCAGCAACACGTCCCTGCTCCTGTATTTTTGAATCCTCTTGCTGAGAAAGCCAACGTACTGTTTGCCACCTTCAGCACCTGCTTGCTTGCTTTTGGTGACTCGTGTATGGGATACCTAGGTCTTGATGCACCACTCCTTTTGCTCAATCTGTTAACATGATGCAGGGTAACTATCTGCATTCCTGATACTAAAATACTAAACTCATGGATTCAAACTTCTTGGGTTAAAGATTCTGCTCTGTAGTGGATGCTCATTAGAATTTAATGTGTTGAATATGTCATAACTTTTTAATTATTTGGAGTCATGCACTGAAACTTGCACACAAAGGAAGAGGCTTCCAGGACTACTTTGTAGTAGGGGTGTGTGGTGTGTAGCCAAAATGAATATTTCATTGTGAGCAAACTATTCAGGCTCACTTGTCTATTGTTTATTGTCACTTGAATTATTAAAGCAAAGTTCTGTGTAAATCTAATTCTGTAATCTATGCTGCCCCTGTTTTTAGTCTGTGACGCTGATTTGTAACTACCCAGGCTGTGGCGCAGCCTTGCGGGGGAGGTGGGGGGGAGCTACCTTTTATCAAGGTTAATGTTTGAGTTGCAGTCAGTATTTCCACTAGAATCCTGGAAGTAGTCCATGTTGACTGAGAACCTGTGCTTGGTTTGAAAATCTCCCCTAGGGTTACTAGTGGGAGAACACTAATGTCTTTTTTAACAGTTGCTGCTTAATCCCACACTTGTGACATTGGTAGCTCTTGCTTGAGAGTTGCACGGTTTTGGGTTCAAATCCCACTCGAGCATGATTGCAAAATCCAACTCGCAACTTCCATGCTGCATGGTCAGGCGTTGCTGTATTTTGAATGGGACATTAAACAGGTCAGGTGGGTGGGTGTAAAAGATCCCATGATGATGGCCTGGCCTGTAGTCATGGCGAACTGCATGTGAAATGCACTGAGTTATCCCTATGCCACCTTTTTTACTCCTGACTGCATTCCTCTCCATTTCCTGATTGATGGATTGGTGGCTTTTTTTGAAACTAGTCCAAATAGCTCGGAGTATTAAGTAGTCTGTTACAGAATTTTTTTGTGTTCCAAGGACCAGGCTGTAAACCACATGACCAACTGCATGTGCGGACCAGCCAGAAGAAGTTGCTTGTGTGGCTCTCTGTAACTCCATATTCTAGTCTAAGCTGCTAACCTAATTTCTTTAAGTGAATTGAATTCTTGCATTATTGGATAAGGTCTAGTGGAGTAGCAGGAAAATTATAACAGGTTCTAGTCCCATTCCTCTAGTTAGTCACAAGAAAAATCCTTCACTGGTCAAAGGCTGTTAACGGGACAAGATCTTCAATATTGTGTGAAGATGGACACACTAAGTGATTGAGTCTTTATTTTTTAGTAATACATTTTGTGATAGGTGGCTTCTGGCTCAAAGCTGTGGTGGAATTTAGAGGTTTCGTCAATGAACCAGATCAAGGGGCACTAATTCAGCCTCCTTTTTACTTCCACTTGATTTGAACAAGACTCCTCACACCAAACTCTTAAATTTATATATTATTTTTCCATTTCCCCTTGGACGCGCCTTCTTCTCTGCTTGACTCCTGGGCCAAGTGGCATGTTGGAATTGTTTCTCTATTTGCAATTTTTCACAGGTTCCATTTTTTTTTATTTTTGAAAGCAACATTACTTGTTTCGTTACCCAGTCCAACCCCAGCCACTGTTGCTATTGTACTAGTTGTATTTCTTGTGTTGTATTTTAGACATAGGCAAGATTTTGATTGTGATTAGCATAATATTCTGAAGTAAACAATTACAATTAATGAGTTAGGGTCTGTCAGTAAGTATGTGTCAAGAGGTCCGTTTGATTCACGCTTGGAGAGGACCATTCCACCCTTGTTTTTGAGACTTGTTTTCTATCATGACAAAATCGATCAACAACAGTTAGTAGCTTTCTTTTAAAAGCAGAAAAAAAAGTAAATGAAAAGCAATAAGCATCACTTTTAGAGATAATGGGAACTGCAGATGCTGGAGAATCCGAGATAACACAGTGTGGAGCTGGATGAACACAGCAGGCCAAGCAGCATTTCAGGAGCACAAAAGCTGATGTTTCAGGCCTAGACCCAAGCATCACTTTTAACCTGGTGTACTGTCAAGAGGCTGATTTGGACCAAGTGCGTTGCGGGCTTCATTCATTGCCTGATGTGTGTTTTGGATGGGAAGGATGACAGCTACCCAGGCGCAGGAACAGGGAGAGGCCATTCAGCCATTTTAAGCCTGTTTACCATTCAATATGGTCATGGCCTACCTAACACCTGTATTTTTTTGGATTTTTTTTTGGTCTCCTTTTGTCTTAACAGCTTTGGTTAGCCATAACACAGCCAAATCTACTTTGTTTAGGGTGTAAAAGGAACAATCTCCAGTGAGTTTCGTGGTTTTGTGTGGTGTACTAATTGCCACTGTGTAATAGATCTACAAGGTACATTAGCCACTTAAACCCTTCTTACTAGGATGGGAAATGGACACAGGCCGGTATTCCGAGATCCCACGATGATTTATCCTTATCCAAGTCAGTGTGTTATCGCATTGTTGGAGTTGGCACTAAACGCACCTGCACCACTCACCACCCCCTGCCCCCTGGAGCCTCTACAGTATTAACACTAACCTCCATGCTCAGAACCTTCCAGCATTTGTTTTTCCCTTGAATGTTTTGACCATTGTTTGTGTTGTGGCTATGTCTCTCTGCCCCTCCTTAGCTGTGGAGGTCATGGAGTAAATCTGAAATTTTGCTGATCTCTGCCTTCTCCCCACAAAAGCTCAGCTTTGGTTCTGAGACTTGTTTATGAATCCAATGTGAGTCAGTTCCCAGTGAAAGCCATTTCTAAGTGTCTTGGAGCTACGGCTTCCATGTTGAGCTATAGAGTGTGAGGAGTGATTATTAGAAACGAAATGAGGAGGAACCTCCATTGTTTGGAATAATGTGCCGAGTGCAACCGAGGAAACGTTCACTTGAGGGTGCTCAAAATAAAACTGACCCTATAACAGGAGAAATTCAGTTGGGGACAGATTTCTAACTTTTTGTCTTCCCTGACGTGCTGTTATGAATACCGTTTCTGTTTGTCTCCAAACAGACCATGGGCTTGAAATCATCTGCTTGCTGGCATTTATGTTTAACTGCCAGCAAACTGCAAACAGAGAGCTTGGGCTCTAGCCTAGCAGTAAGGAGGTGATGTCTCCCAGAGGAAGGTCCATTTGCCCTGCCTTTAATAGAAGATGTAATGGAGCAATTATGTTTCTCAATTTGTGAAATCCATAACCGTTTGAGATTCTACACTTTCGCTTGTCTCATCATCATCTGTCTTTTGTTTCTTCCCCCAGGAAATTTTTCAATGGTGTGGCTCAAAATCCAACAGATTTGAAAAGCTAAAGGCCACGTACGTTGCTAAAGGTATCCGTGACAACGAGAGAAGTGGCCGTGCCACACTCTGTGTGATGGAGGAAGGAATGGAGCCAGAAAGGCTGATTGAGGTAAAGGCTGGGGAGATCAGTGATGCTGCACACCAATGGTTGGAAAAAGTGTATTTTTAAATAAAAATCTGCTGGGACAAGATTGCTGTATGAAGAAAGACTAGATTGTTTGTTTGTTGATTACATTTACTGGAATTTCAGGGGCAATCTCATAGAAACTTAAAATTATAACCGAGCCAGGCAGGGTAAATTCAGGATTGATGTTCACGATAACCTAGGGAGGAAAGAATCAAAGATTGCAATGTAAGGATTACACTTGCCATTTAGGACGGATAAAGGGGAATATCTTCACACAGAGCGGTGAGATGATAGAATTCTCTGCCGCAGAAAACAGTGGCTGTAACGTAGAATGTTTTTGTTTTCACAAAGGAATTGGATGCAGTGCTGAAGGGATCCAAGGGTAGGGGGAGAAAGTGGGATCAGGCAGATCTGGAGTTGGATAATCAGCTTTGATTGTACTGAAAGGCGTGCAGGTCTACTGATCTACTGCTGTTATTTTGAAGCTTTGTCGTTGGGACCTGTCAAATACTATTACTTTAACTGAGGACAATGAAATTATTATTGATCTGGTGACTGATTTTAGTGCTCTTTTTGTAAATCCCTGCCACTTGGTGAGCCAACAAAATGTTTTAAGTCCAAGAATTGTCTTGTCAAGGACAAATTGTGCTGGTTGAGATCTCGGGAACAGTTTGCAAAATGTGTTAGAGGAACGTAAATGTGAGAAACATTTTGAGAGCACTGCAGAGAGTTACTGATTTCAGCGGCATCTGTTGACCGATGTAGTCAATGGTAGAACTTTTAGAAACATTTAGCAACCATTCATTCACCTGGGCTGGCTTCTTACTCATTTCTTGGTCCATTTTGTTTTTTCTTGTTTTCCTTTTACTTGTGTTCGTCTCTACTTATTCTATATTCCCACCCCATTTTCACCTTTTGTCCACCTACAATTCTGAAGAAGGGTCACAGGACCTGAAACATTTAATGGTTTTCTGTTCTTGGATGCTGCCACATCTGTTGAGCTTTTCCAGAAATTTGTTTGTTTTGTGAAATTCTAGCATCTGCAGGTTTTTTTTTAAACCCACCTTTTCCCTTCTAGCAACATTGATATACAGAGGGATCTTGGGCTGAAAGTCCCAGGAATGTGCTTACACAAGTAGATCAGGTGGTTTAAAGAACGTATTCAACGTGCTTGCCTTCATTGGTCAGGGCATTGAGGATAAAGGTCAACAAGTCCAGTTGCAACTGTGTGAAACAGGAGTTAATCCACACTTGAATATTGTGAGCTGATCTGGTTGCCCTGCTCTGCAGGAAGGAAGGCTTCAGAGAGGGTGCAAGAGAGGCTTACCAGGATGTTGTCTGGATTGGAGTGTATAGTTACAAGGAGACAATGGACACACTGGAATTGTTGTCACTAGAGGCCAAAGGGTGATCTGACAGGTGTATAAAACTTGAAGCATGGATGGGGTTGGATAGTCAGGGCCTATTTTTTTTTTCCCCCAAGTTGGTAATGTCATATACTAGAGGGCATATGTTTAAGGTGAGAGAGGGGCACGTTTTAAGGAGAAGTGCAAGGCAAATTGTTTTACACAGAGGTTGGTAGATGCCTGGAATGCACTGCCAGGGAGGTAGGTGGTGGAAGCCAATATAGCAGTAAGTTTTTAAGTGTTATTCAGATACATGAATGAGTGGGGAATAGAGGGATACAGACAACGTACAAGCAGATGGGATTACTTTCAAATGACAGCATGGTCAGCACAGACATGGTGGGCTGAAGGGCCTGTTCTTGTGCAGTACTGTTCTAAATTCTCTTGTATCTATTTCATGGGTTTTGCATCTGGATGCTGACTTTATTGCTTCATCCTTAGGTTCTTGGACCCAAACCAGATCTGCCAGAAGCAACTTGTGATATTAAAGTTGATGCATCGAACAGAAAACTGGCTAAGCTGTACAAGGTACAAATTACAACCGTTCAAAACCAGGTTTATTTGGAATCCAACATGGCAGATAGCATTGAGTCCAGCCTAGCTGTTTGTCTTTTCATTCTCAAACAAAATGGTATGTAGTCCTTTTCTAGTCTACAAGAAATTGGAGTTGAAGAAATTTTGATGCAGTTGTATAGGGCTCTCTTGGGGCGTTCACACCTGGAACACTGTTCCATTTTGTCTCCATATTTAAGGAAGAACAGTGTCTGGAGATTCCAAGATAATAAAATGTGAGGCTGGATGAACACAGCAGGCTCAGGAGCACAAAAGCTGACGTTTCGGGCCTAGACTGATGAAGGGTCTAGGCCCGAAACGTCGGCTTTCGTGCTCCTGAGATGCTGCTGAGCCTGCTGTGTTCATCCAGCCTCACATTTTATTATCTTGGATTCTCCAGCATCTGCAGTTCCCATTATCACTGTCTGGAGATTCACCAGATTTGATCCTGGATCTAGTGGGCCATCCTGTGATGGGCAAGAAGTAAACTTGATGCTCCTCTTGAGCTCAGGAAAATGAGGGATGGTTTTGTGGAAGCCAAGTTCTGAAGGGACTTGACCATAAGTGATACTGAGGCTGCTTCACTTGGTTGCTGAGCCTAGGACATGAGAAGTTAATTTAGTCTGAGCCTTGTGAATCTTAGCAATTTTCTACGTTAGAGTTTGTGGCTATGCTCATTTTCAAGGATGTAGGTCTCACTTGCTAGATCGGTACCTACCACCTATTCCTAATTGCCCTTGAAGGTGGTGTCAAGTTGCTGCCTAGAACTGTTCCATTCCACATGGTGTAGGGACCCCCACAGTACCAAGGGAGTGTGCCACAATTTTGACCCAGCAACTCTCAGGAATGCTGAGTAGTATTTGTAAGGCTGCGATAGGTTATTGGAATCATACGGCACAAGAAAATGTTGTGGATCAGTCATTGGTCAATAAGCAGCTTTAGTCAAATCAAAACTGTTACATTCTTTAGCAGAATTTTGACTTTTTTAAAATCTTTACCAGCACTGATCTTTATTGCTTTGCAGTTGGGGTGGGAGGTGTCTAACACGGTGCTCAGGCGTTGTTAGTGATCTCTAGTACAAGTGTATCTACTATCACCAGCACTGATGCTGTAGGATTACAGTCACTGAGACAAATGGAGATGGTCTTGTACATCCCTGAACATTTCAACATTGAGTGGTTTTTAAGATGATCTAAAGGGTGTGTGATCCAGTAGTAAGGTCAGCAATTTGTCTGCTATTATAATTGAAATCTCAATCACTTGTCCAGAAAAGCCACTGAATAAGTCTTATTCTTTAATAATACAATTGTGTTCAGTATGAGCAGGTTTAATCTCCATGTTAGAGCAGTTATGCCACCACTATGCCTGCCATATGTAGTTACCCTCCCCACTAGTGTATGTCAGATCAGAGCTGGTGCATCACAATTCCATTAAAGCAGCAGTTTGGACTCTGTAACGTCAATCCGGCTTCATCTGTGGAATTTTTTTAAAAAATTTATTCAACATTCCCATTACATTTATTTTCATCAGCACTTGCTGACTTTTCAGCTTTTGATTTTAAAGGAGTTGGAGATTTCAGCCAGGCACATGACACTGGGAGGTGGCTTCTTTCACTGCAACTAGAACTTGGATCCTGATTTCAGTCATGTGTACCAGTGATCTCCTGATTCCTCAGTACTCCATCGTGCGCTTCAATAAAGGCTCAATACTGTGGACTGCCTTTGCATTTTTTTAAATCTGAAACTGGAGGGTGAACCAACTGCTCCCATGATAGACTGAGAGATAGCAATGTAGATGCAACAGCACATCGGAAGATAAGAACAGCTGATGCTGGAGTCCAATAACAGTGTGGAGCTGGAGGAACACGGCAGGCTGGGCAGCTTCATAGGAACAGGAAAGCTGACATTTTGGGTCTGGACCCTTCAGAAATGGGGAAGAGGACTCTGAAATAAACAGACACCGGAATAGCCCTCTCAAACAGGGCCTTTTAAGATAGGAAGGATTACTTCAAAGTCTCATTGGCACATGATTTTAGTATTTCAGGATTTTTAAATTTGTATGTTCTGTTCCACTCGGCAATTTCAACCAAAAGAATTGGTCAGTTCCAGGGGAGACACTATTGGTTCTGCAGTGTCTCGGCTGTGCACTTAAATGGCAGTTTTGGACTTTGGGAAGCATCATCATTGTACTTTGTCTTACAGCTACTTTGCAAATCACCCTTTCTTAAAATATATGCTTGTGATCTCAACATTTAGTTTGCCTCCCTTAACAGGGCATGAGTATTTTAGCATTGACTCTCAGTGAAGTGGCCTGTGCGTATAAACGTGTCTGAATCTTTCAGTGATAGGTTATCCATATCTTGTTCTTGTCCCAGGAGCTAACTTGCAGATTGCTCCATTGGGTGAGAATAGCCTGCTGGAGGCGAAAGCCCACAGCTGGGTGGTCACTCGCTGCTGACCTTGTTCTTGTAGTTGAGCTGCTGTGCTCCTTCTGTTCAGCGTGTTGCATGCTGAAGGAAATGTTGACCCATGTCAATTGAAGCATGTGGGTTAAATCTTCTGTTTCACTTGCAATCTGAGCATCTGGCTGCTCCTAGGCCTATGAGTATTATCAGCAGCATAAGGAAGCAACCAGCTACGGAGTGTGCTCTTTCCCATCTCGTGACTAGATCAGGAACTTAATTCAGATCAAAACACTGCCACTGCCACCCTCCCTACACCCCTCACTCTGGCACTTCAGGGCTAGGCCACTGCAGTGTTGTTGTGTTTTTTCTTTCTTTTTGGTCATTTCCCATCTATAAATCCCTGCTGGCTGCTTGGCGCAGCTTGTTTTGTCTGCGGGAGCTGGAACCTTGAGCCCTGTCTGCTTGCAGCTCAGCAGTTTCTTGCCCTCATTCAGGTCAGGGCTACCCCTTGGGTATCATAGGTGGCTCTGTTGTATAAACAGGCAGTTGCTTCACTTAGAACACAGTAGTTCCTGAAAATTCACCCAAATTAAATGCCACCTCAAAGCCTGAAGAGGGGATCCTCAGGTTTATTCAGAATAACTACTTTTTTTTTGCCAAGAAGTTTCAAGGAGGTTCAAGCGAGGCATATCTCAAGTGGTTTCTAATGGGCTGGAACACATGGATGGCTTTCTGACTAAATGTTGTTCTTCCTGCTGCCCTGCCCCCGCTCTTCCCCCACTCCCTTTCCCAAAAAACCTTTTTCCCAGGTTTCAGATGCAGCTGGTGAAGTTCAATTAACCACGGTGTCTGCAGAGAACCCATTCAAGCAGAGCATGTTGGACTCTGAAGATAGCTTCATTCTAGACAATGGTTCCAATGGGCAGATCTTTGTGTGGAAAGGTAAGGAAGGTTTGTTTGGCCAGTTGATGAACCATCCATAATGGGATTTGAGATGAAACTTGCTTTGCCCACTCTTTGCTGTTCTTGATTTGGATGTCCAAGTGGCAAGTAAAACTGTTCCTGGATCACATCCCAATGCATTCGGTGAGTTGATCTCACGAATTGTGTACATGTGGTTGGAGGGAGCAAATTCTTTGGACCAGCTCATCAGACTAAGATCGAGTGGAGATCAGAATGTTGTAAGTTTGGAAATTGATGATGAACTTTTCTGCCACAGCAGGCTCACATGAGTGAATCTTGGAGTACCCCCTGCGTGTCTGCTGGCTCATTGTGGAGCCAGTCATATTTTTGTGACACCTCCAGGAGCTTTGTGTGTGCAGGGTCTTAGGGTATGCATGGAATGAAAATTTAAAGTTATTCTTGTCAAGTTGCCCACTAATACTGAATCAATAATTCTTGCTGTACATTATGTACGGTACAACCCCCTCCCACCTAGCTTCACAGAATCCCAGGAGGGGGATGGGGGTCAACTCATTGTGTTTTTACCAGCTCATTCAATGAGCTTCATTTTCTGCTTCCAGTCCCCAGGTTTTGCTCCATACCCTTGCATACTCTTTCTTTTTGTTATCTAAATATTTGTCCAATGTCTGAAGTGATCTTGCCTCCACTGCACTTCCAGGCATTGTATCATGTGCCTAACTATTTGTGTGAAAGTTTTATCCCCTCTTTTTTTAAACTTTTTTTGGACACTATCACATTTTAAAATCTCTGTCATCCTCCTCACTTTTATTTTATGAGCAGGAACCACTTCCCATCTAATCTGGCTCTCTCAGGTTTTCAAAACCTGAATCAAATCTCCTGTCTGCCCCACCCCCCCCAAAAAAAAGCGGCAAGTCCCAGCCACTAACTTCAGACTAGCCTCCTAATTGAAGTTCCTCCATCCCTGTTTTTTGGCTTCTAGTCTAATCTGTCGCTTTTTGAAATGGCATGAAGATTGAAGCCTCCTTGTGTCTTCCATGTTTTGCAATATGGTGGGAGGAGGCTCTCCCAGAGGCCATCCAAAATCCTTCAGTTGTCCAGCAAATTCCTTTCCCGGAAAAGTTGAAAGAAGTTGGTGTTTAACTCTGCTGTTCTTAAAGGGGGAAGAATGGAAGGAGGGATCGGATTTTGTTTTTAATGGTGTAGTATTAATCCCAGTGTGCTCCATTGCTTATTGCCTAACCCTCTGCCCTGTGAGGGCAGTTACAGGCCAATACCGTGACCTGCAGTGAGTAATACCCACTTAATATTACTGGTTTGCTCGAGAGTAGACCATTTTGGTATGGAGTCACTTTTAGTTCATGTATGTAGGGGTGGCAGGTTCTCCTCCCTAAAGAGTTGCAGAACCAACTGGATTTTACAGCAGTTTAAGATGGTCACTTTACTGACGTGAGCATTTTATTACCAGCTCTAGATGTAACAATTCAAATTGATAACTACCACATTTTATATGTCCATTTTTATTGATTTTTAAATATTGTGGAGTTCTAAATTAGTCCACACAACCACTTAACATGAGCACACGTTAATCAGAAGCTTCAGTCTTTGTGCTTTGGGTGTTTTTCTGATTTTTTAAAAAGTTTTTAATGTCAAGTTATTGCTGAAGGCCAAGCATATATTCTTTTAGAATATTAGAAACCCTTTTTTCTTTTCTATTTGAAAGGTAAGAATGCTAATCCAGAAGAACGGAAAGCTGCTCTGAAAGCTGCCGAAGACTTTATTACGAAAATGGGATACCCCAAGCACACCCAGGTAGGATCTGCTGATATGTTCCTTGTCGACATGGCAACAGCTTTCCTCGGTTCTTCAAACTACAGACAGCACTCCCTTTTTGAAATGAGCGGTATTTGTGGGTGAAAGGATGCTGCCGCTGTTCCTGTTTCCTAAGACTTGACTTTAAATGCCTGTTTGATTCACAGTGGGGTGGGGGGTATCAACTGCTTTTGAGTCTTGAAGAGAACAGTCTTAACGCAGTGTAATCAACTGCAAGATAGCAATTGGGTATTCGTCATGTTAGGTTTTGTTACAAAATTGGGGGGAGGACCCTTTGTAGCTGAGTGGTGGCATCCTTATTTTTGGGTTGGGAGGCTCAGGTTCAAGGCATACCTACTCCAGAAATGTGGAATAACACTGAACGACAGGTTGACTTTACAAATATCTTGGCCCGAGGAGACCTGTGGATGTCAGTCTGAACTCAACAAGATCCAAAGATGTTTTATTTCTGTCCAAGGCATAAGACAGTGTCAAATTGGGTGGAGTTTTGTACAGCCTCCAACATGCACCTTTCTCAGAACCATTATCTTGTACAACTAAACAAACACTGAAACTGTGTATATGGGGATAGGACAGGATGAGACACTGCATCTGATGCTCATATATCCAGGGATGATTTTTTTTAGAATTTGAGTGCTGTGTTTAGCCTGGTCCCACTTTTTTCATCCAGGGTTATGCTACTGAATTACTTGTGGAATAAATATCTTGCTGGTTTTGATGACTGACTATACTTTTATGCTTTGATGGTTTATGCTCTGGAGAACAGATGTAACTGTTCCATTGTCAGATGACATTTTTAAATGTAAGGCTGTTGTAATAAACCTGCAACTGCCTTGTTTCTTAGATTCAGATTCTGCCAGAGACTGGTGAGACCCCACTGTTCAAGCAATTCTTCAAGAATTGGGTTGACTTGTATCAGACGGAGGGAATGGGAACCTGTTATGTCTCTGGGCAGATTGCCAAAGTTGAAAAAGTGCCTTTCGATGCTGCAACTTTGCACGAGTCTCCTGCCATGGCTGCTCAACATGGAATGGTGGATGATGGGTCTGGAGATAAAACGGTAAACTGCTAACTTATCACTACCTTCTGTAGAGCTACCAACCTGAGGATGGTGGTTTAGGAAGCAAACGGGTAGCTTCTTGGAAGTGTTAGGATTTCCCTGAAGGAAACCTGGCATTCACTAAGACCCAGCTTTGTAGAGATGTTGTTCGTACCACTTTTGAAACCTGCTTTCAGCCACCACCTTTCACTTGTGTAGAGCACCTTGTAGTGTGTGTCCCATGATACTTGGTGTCTACTGTCAAAGGCATTAAATTTCAGCTTCCCATTTGCTAAGTTATCATTCTATCAGTTTTGGCTGGCCAGCTTGATGTATGGAGGAGGCTGTGGGAGCAGGTGCTTTGCCCGTTAAACAAGGGCAAACAGGAGTGGAGGCAGTTTAGGAGTTCAGGGGTGGGGATTGGAGACATGGAAAATGCTATTTGAAGGGGCTGACCATGTCTGCTATGCAATTGGTTCAGAAATCTCCCATTTCCTGTGGCTGGACCACAAAGTGCAAGGACCTTTTCTGCAGCTGAAACGACATCTGGGTGATCTGAGTATTTTTTTTTTGAATGCGTGTGCTCTCGCTCTCGCCACTGTTGACAAGGCTCGTAGCTAAATTGTCATTTAAGATCAGGGACCTTTTTTAAAACTGATATATCCGCTGTTTGCCAGTTTTCCAGGGCCCCTGCTACTTGGCCTTGTTGGACAAAGTCAACCTCCCAGCCTTAGACCTAGAAGCACTCTTTATCTAGACATCCTTGTTGCACTTAAAGCTGTTTTTTCAGATTGCAAATTTAAATTTGGAGACCTTGGAACCTAAACAGTTAATGCACACTACAGGCCCTATTCTTCCTCTGTCACTATATTCCAGATTGTGTAATGCAAGATCAAGTGTAAATGCAAATAACTATGTACTGTTTCATTTACATCTTAAAGAAAATCAGATATCGATCTGGTGAACGTAATGTTTTTGATGGCCTGGTAGAAGCATATCGGGCTCTTGTACTTTGAAATGCCATGGATTCCTATCTGGTGTAAATCCTATGCCATAAGGAGCAGGGAGGGCTTGGTAAGTCAGTGTTAAATTGGGAGGATGTAGCTCTTTTTGTTTCTTCTCTGTAATGGCTACCACCACAGAGAAAAGGAAAAGAATGGGTTACTATCGTGGGTCTCGGCTCCTTGCAGTAGCTGCTTTGGGATAGGCTACCCGTGTTAGAATCAGGTTTCGTTTTCATGCCGAGTGTGACAGGGAGTAGTATCAGACTGATACTTGCACTGTCTAATTTAACATGGATGCTGTCCTAACCAATGTGCCTCTTGTTTCTGGGCCAGAGAGTGGAGCAACTGGTATGTTCTGCTGTCCTGTGGCCTCTTTGTGCTGGACGGTGAGTGACTGAATGTAGCTTGAAATGTCCACTGTGGTGTACACCAAGTAACCAGTTGGTTGACTTGCTGAAAAAGGACTTACCTGCTCCAGTTGGAGTCAGTGCCTTCAGAATGGTGAATGGGGATGAAATACCACCTTAGACAAGACAAATGATTGAATTGAACCATTTCAGATCTGGCGTATCGAAGGCAGTGACAAAGTACCTGTTGACCCAAGTACTCATGGCCAGTTCTATGGAGGGGACTGCTACATTATCCTGTATCCTTACACCTTCTCGGGAAGACAGGGTCACATCATTTACTACTGGTAAGCTGTTGGAAGACTTTTTTTATTGGATAGTCTATTTATTGTTTTACTTTTTTTTTGTAGAAGCTTTCTGGGGTCACTTCTTGTTTCAATGGACATTGCTGACACACACACTGAGGAGGTTGTTCACGCTGGGGTGCCCTCTGTGAATTCAGTGAGGTGTCCAATTTCCACGGGGCTGTTTTTAAAGCAGTGGACGGTTCTGTCTCCTTCCCACCAATGCCACTATCTCAAATGGCCAGGCGAGTGTCCATTTCCTTTCTCCTTTTGGAGACCATAGAAACCCTACAGTGTGGAAATGAGCCCTTCGGCCCAACAGGCCCACACCAGACCTTGGATATCCCACCCAGACCATCCCGTTAACCCATGCATCCCTGAACGCTATGGGCACTTTAGCATGACCAGTCCACCTAGCCTGCACGTTTTTGGACTGTGGGAGGAAACCCAGGCAGGCATGGGGAGAATGTGCAGAATCTGCACAGACAGTCACCCGAGGGTGGAATCGAACCCAGGACTGAGGCAGCAGTGCTATCCACTGAGCCACCGTGCTGCCCCTAATCTAGCTGCATTTGCCAACACAACGATGACCACTTCAAAAACTATTCAGTGTCTGTGAATCACATTGTTCCTGGTGAATGTGAAAGGAGAAATCTGAGCCAGTCTTAGAATAGTTTCCATTCAGTGAAATCTTACCAGCAAGTGTCTCTGGGTCCGTGCTACTCCTGAAATAGTCTGTTATATTGCAGTGATCTCTCTTTGTACATCAAGTCCAACTGAAAATTGAGTGGGAGGTGAAAAGCACCATCTGAGATGTTGTTCATGGGATGTGGGCATCTATGTGCCAGCGTTATTGCTTATCCCCAACTACCTTCAAGGTTGTTAAGTGTCAACCACATTGCTATAGGTCTGGAGAATCACAAGTCAGACCAGTAAAAGATAGATGACCTTTTCTAAAAAGAAGGAATGACTGGGTACTGAAGATAAATTGGTCTTTTCTGAATTTGTTCCCTTGCTGTGAACTCAGGAAAAATGCTGTGCTCGTTGTTAGGACAAGAGCTGCTTATTGTCTCCAGGTAACTAGGCGAAGGATAGAACTAAAGCTTAATCCTGGTACATCTGAGTTCTAATTTCGATGTTCATGATTGATATTGAGCTCCAACTCCAAAAGAGCCACTGTTTCAATCCACTGTTTTTGGACCCCAAATTAATATACATTTTTATCATTTGGGGTATCTCCCGAATGCAAGTCAATATGCAATTGCAGTACCATTAATGGGAGAGAACCTGTTTTTCAACTACATTCAGTTTGGAGGACATGGTGTAACTGAGACTTTGTTTGTTTGATAACCTGTCCTTCGCTACCCTGAAAAGGTTGCTCATCAGTTACCAAGTGAACCACAGCAGCCTGTATGAGGAAGATAATGCTATGAAGTTGTTTGGATAGAATTTAAGAATACTGACTCAAGAAGGGCTGAGTACATATTTTGAGGGTAGGCTGGAGGTGATGCTGTATCTATGATATGGCTAGCAATAGTATCAGCTCACTGCTGGATTAGCCTGTTGGCACAATCTGCTTGGACTTATTTGAAAATTTTGTCCCCTTGCTGGAGGCTCCTGGAACTGTAACTGATCATGAATTATGGCTTCTGTGCATAGCAGAACCAGAGGGACTGGGAGGCAGGGAGATAACCTTGAGCTTCTTTTGAATATAGTGAGACTTGATACCGCAAACATTTATTATTTTCCACAGCTCTGAATTTTTAAAAATGATTTACTCCTCCCCTCCCCAACCCTCTCACCAGCAATTGCTCATTGACCCAAACCTGAACCTGTTGGTTCTTGAGTCCCTGTGAGCATTTTTAAAATCCCCAGGGACTGTCATTTACCAAAAACTAAATGTGAATAGTGGTTAAATAGTGGACAGGTTATCAAACAAACAAACAAGTCTCAGTGACACCACGTCCTCCAAACTGAATGTAGTTGAAAATCAGGTTCTCTCCCATTAATGGTACTGCAATTGCATATTGACTTGCATTCAGGAGATACCCCATATGATAAAAATGTATATTAATTTGGGGTCCAATAAACAGTGGATTGAAACAGTGGCTCTTTTGGAGTTGGAGCTCACTATTTTCAATCCTTCATGTGCTGGGTTTTCTGGCTTTATCTCCCTTTGGAGAGTGAGATTGTATGTATGTTTGTCTTGCCCTTCAGGGCAAGGCTTTGGAGTAGATTTGTATCTTGGGTTGTGGATGTTACTAGCAGGGTAATGAAATGTCTGCAGAACAACAAAAAAAACCAGCTCATTGAGCCAACCAACCTCATCAGTGCAGGTTTAACATGAAGCAGACCCGAGTGCACCTTCTGGACAGCAATGTTGTTCACTACCTCCATAGTGGAAGGCACACGCTCGGGTCAAGCTGCTTGGGGCTAGTTGTGTGTAACTTTTGATGGGCTTTTAGCGAAGGTTAGTAAACCTGTTTTGTGGTTAACTTGCATGTAGCTGAAAATACTGACGAGAGGGCAGCAAAAATGTCTCGCAGCGTCTCAGACGTTGGCTGAGGAGCCAAGCTGAATCAATTCTGCTAATGACTTGGAGGGATAAGGGAAATGTTTTTGTAAATATTGATTTTTGGGGTGGAAGATGGCTGTAAGGTTTGTCACAATTTATAGCTCAGCTTTCTCAAACTGCTCCACCATCTGTCTCTGTAGAAATTTAATAATTAGATGTAGGTTTTGCTCATAGTGAGACTGTTAAAGCTCAGTTACTACCAGGTCAAAGTGACACTCTCTCTGCTATTACCTGTGTACGCACAGTGGAAATCTGCATGATGCTGTTGATACCATGTCTCCCGCAGGGTGTGTTATTAGTCTTTTATGAACTTGGGTTAATTTTCCAATATTGCTCAAAAACAAATTGTGCGGGGGGGGGGGCGTGCAGATTAGAGGGAGGAATTGATTTTTTTTTTGATTTGGGTACTGAGGTAGTCAGCAGCAACTTTCCTATGCAAATCCCCTCTGGCCGTAGAAGAAAAGACTGGAATTTTCACGTGGAACGAAAACTGAATCTGCTGATGGGGGCGGATAGAAACACTCTCCGGTCACGTCACGTCTTTTGAGGGGGAAATAGTTGAGTTTTGAATTTAGATTTCTAGCATTGACACTGTGTTCACTTAGTGTGGGGTCTTCTTCCAACAGATACTGCTGATTTTTTTTATTTTTGCCCTTTGCATCTTTTTAAAATCCCATGTATGTATCCATCTTAACGCATTGTGCGGGGAGCAAAGGAGTGTGTGTGGTACTTCAGTGTGGCTGCTCGTTTGAGAACTCCCCTATTACTTGCTCGTGCAGCTATCAACTTATCCTGTAGAGGGGGCTAGATTCAAATGAATGCCAGGGGACTAGGGAAGACAAATTTACTTCGTCAGAGGGCGAGCGAGAAGTGGATCGCACTGCTAAAATCGAGCCTGTTTATATTTGTAACCTGCTGATGCAGTCTGTTTCAATGGTCTTTTTCACCTAAGCTATTTTACAAATCTGTTGCCTTCTCTTGATCCAAAAAATGCAAGATTAACTTGGAATTCTTTTTGGGATCTGTTGCTGCTGTGTACACTCAGGGTTTTGTTTTTAAAGTTTAATGTCCTCCAGTTTTAAAATATAACCATTTATAGATCCAGAAGTGGAGCTTTGTTTTAGTAAGGGACATGCATGTTGCATGTGAACCATAGATAGTGGCGCAGTGCCAAGTCTTAACATTGAAGTGTTAACTACTTGGATTTGCCATGTTCTCCATGGCTAAGCCACTTAGCCTGCACATCCCTGGACATTTTATGTGCAACTTAGCATGGCCAATCCACCTAACCTACACTTCCTTTTGTACTGTGGAAGGAAACTGGCGCAGCTGGAGGAATGCCACGCAGACACCAGCAGAGCGTGTGCAGACTCCACACATACCTGAGGGTGGAATTGAACCCAGGTCCCTGGAGCTGAGAGGCAGCAGTGCTAACCACCGAGCCACCCTGTCTCTGACAGCTGACTGGTGATTTTTCTCATACTCCCTGCCATTCACCACAACAATGGATTGCTGGCTTGTTTTGTGCCTTGGCATTTGTTTTCCTCCTCCCCATCTCTCCCTCGTAAAGACACTGCAATGCCACTGGTCACCAGGCCCTAGGTGTTGTGTTGACTCCCCCACCTCCCTCAGCCAGTGTCAGCTGAACGATGAGAATTGGGGTCTTTGGTCTGCTGACTCTGGTGTCAATTCTCAAAGTGCAGTTGGAAGGCATTCACTGGGATTTCACCCAACACGCTGTAACTGAATAAATCAGTTAGAAGGTGCAAGCTTGTAATGTTTTAATTTGCAAATAAATGCATGTTTGAGTTCAGGCGCATCCTCTGAACAAGTTGGTTTTAAGGCATAGAAGTGTTTAGGTGTGGCATTTGTGAAGTTAACCCCTACCCACTGCTACTGGTTAATGTGTTAACTGGTTCTCTTCCTATCTTGCAGGCTGGGAAGTGACTCATCCCAGGATGAAATGGGTACTGCTGCCATCTTGACTACCCAGCTTGACGAGGAGCTAGGTGGTGGCCCTGTCCAGGTAAAGCTAACACACTTTTGAACAAAACTTTAGTGTACCCATTAAGGGACTCTAGGTGATATCAACCTGATTTTTTACATTTTAAGTAAATGTCAGATGATGTTTTGAGATTAACTCTCTTTTCAAGTTTCTATTACACATAGTATCAAGTACCCTTCAAAAGTATACAGCAAAGAAATGAAACAATTGTACAACTGTTTCCTTGAGCTTGTTTATGCTGTGTCTTGGTCACATGATTTGGGTTCAGTAGGCGAGTGCAGCAGGTCACTCTCTAGCTGCTGTAATGATTCTGTTTCTGCCAGTCAGCTCCGAGGGCATCAATTACTTTTATTGTTTGTGCACATCTAGCACTGCAGGCACCACCCATCTCAATTCTTCAGGTTTCTGCCCTTAAGTTTTTGATGGTCTGACAGCGTGGCTATTAGAAACTAGAGTTCTGAAGCCATGGAGTCAAATGTGTAGAGACTTTTTCAATTATGCCCTCAAATTCCATTACGAAGAGAGCAGAGGGATTTCTTACCTGCTCCTGGATAGATTAACCAATCATCAGCATCTGCACTTCTCTGCTGCAGAGTTTTTTTGAAGGACGGTTTTATTGTGTTCCTGTCTGAGGAACTCTGCATTGTGCACTCCATTAACTGCACAAGGCACCAGCTGTATGTATCTCTCATGTTGCTTGAAGAACAATGCCACTCCCTTTCAAACTTTGGTTTATTCTTAGTTGCTTCAAATGCTGTAGTGTTTTATTTTTGTTTTAAATGGGGAAGTACTACAAAGTCCAATATTTCTTTTGACCATCAGTACCACAGCTATTGAATTAATTTTGTGGGGAATGTTGAAGTTATTTCTAAACAGTCCACTGTACCCTCATCCTGTTCGTTATTGTGGCTTAAACTAATCCTTCATTCTTCACCAAAGTAGCACTCGGTGGGGGGGGCCTGCGGTTTGTCATCGGACTGTACTGTAAACAAAATTTGCACTATCCAGTACTGTTTCTTGGTTGCTGTTGGTTACCAGTCAGCTGCTTCCTTGTGAATGAATTGGGTTGTTTCTTTTCAAAGAGTTTTTATAATCCAGATCCTCTGAATGACAAAGCACTTGGGCTCACTGGACATTGTTGCACTGCAAGAAGTTAGGCTCATCCAGTGCATCCTTTTAAAGGAAAGCGTTGCATATTTTTGTGGCGTGGCAATCTTAGGTATACCACCTTGAAGTAAACTTTTTTTCTTGGTTTGTTTATTTTTTATTTGCAGTTAAAAACTACTCACAATCATTGAACCCCACACAGGGCTGTAATGTCATTTGTCAACAAGTAGGCCCCCAGTTAACCTTTTTTAAATGTGTTATCTTTGCCCTGACATCTGCTTGCAATCCCGACATTGATGAAAATGAGGTCCTTAATGCTGCCATTTAGCAGGATTCCTGGTACTAATGGGCATCTATAATCCAGAACACTTCAAAGCAGAGTGGCTGCTAACTATGCAACTGTGCCAACAGGGTACTTGGGCATGGGATACTTGAGCTACACTGTTTCCCTTGGCTGCTGTTAAATGATCGGCTGCTCCCCAATTGGGGCATGGTACAAGGTATCTGGGGGACAGCTGGGATTGTGCTACTTCCAGCTAGATCTTGTGATTTCCAGAGAGGTCACCCTGAAGTGTCCTCATTGCTCCTAGTTATCATAGTGCTGGCTGTGATCCTTACCGTCCCTGTGCGTAGCAGGATCAGATTCTCTAGCCAAGGAACAACTCACAGAAGAAAGAATGTCCTTGAATTAACACCAGCTGTACCACTGACCCCAGAAAGCACCCAGGCAATTCTTAATATCCTCCAGAATCCCTAGGTCCCCAGCAAGCCCCATGTTGACACGCTGGAACAACAAGAATGCAGTCTTATTGGATTGCTTGGTTCTGCTTCAAGCAGTAGTGTTGGATAAGAGATGGTTGAGGAAACCAAGAAAGCAATCAATCTATAAGCAGCCAAAAAAAGGCCCTGAACATCAGGTATTGCTGAACCTAGCAAGCAGATGGAAAGATAGGTGGGGCAATATCTCCTCCATCTATGCAATGAGCAAGTTGTTGTGAAATTCCCAGTACTATTACAGGCATTTGTGATGGTGCTGGACAGAAGCTCACTGTAGTGAGGCTCCAGCTGCTTGTCTGCCTCCCCAGTGGGGGGGGACCCACTGGGAAATGAGAGCTTTGCAAATGCAATATCAGAAGTGGCAAGAGAGCACTGCAGTCGCATCTCCAAGTTTTGGCTTAGGTGGAAGGAATGTGTGCCTCAAGGTGTTTGATGCATATACAGTCGACCATACAAAAGCAAAGGTGGTCATTGTGAGCACCGTTGTACTGAGCTGTTTATTCTATGGACCATGTGGGTTTGGAGGTGGCAGGTTGGTTGACTTGGTTTCTGTCTGGTTTACAGGAGTGATGTTGTGCTTGGTGCAGACCTCTTTCCCCTCACTAATGTTAGTGGTCTTGTCAACACTTGTTATAATAGGCTTGACAACCCTGGGTATTGTTTCTTCCCAAATGAACATGCAGTTCTCAGTTGTAGTGAAGAAAATGAAGTACTCCTTCGGACCAGCAGTGGGTTAAGACTGCTGCACCCTGGTGCCAATCCCCATATGCCATGGTTTTATTGTTCTTTTCTCCATATAACTATGAAGTTTATCAACTTCTGTGCTAACTGTGCCCCAGAGCTGACAGCAAGCTCTTCAACTTGTTACGGCTGCACGTCAAAGCCAGAAGTCCTGGCTGGTGAACTCTTGTTGGCTGACAACTCCATGACGGCACCTGGCTACAGCTTCCCTTGGAGTTCCAAGGTGTTTAACACTGATAATTGTTGTCAGGGCAACCCAAAATCCTGGACCAGGATGTGCAGCCTCCACCTTCCTTTGGGCCATTGCCTGATTTTTGAGTAGCAGTTGAAACCCCAAAGGTATGCTCCATATGGGGCTTGCTGTCATCACTGAACCAACAATGGTTCATCCACATCTGCACCCGAGCAGGTTCTCGGTCACTGGATGAATGGTATGACCTCCACCATACGTAGACTGACAGATGGTGCCTGGAGTTGAGCAGTTGGAGGGGCATGGAAGAAAAATCGGATGGCAGAAGAGAGCCTGTAAGAAAGGTAGGAGGGCATGTTTGAAATCAGTAAACCCTTTGAGATAACACTGTTCATCACTTCCCTTTGGTGGAAGGGTCTGTCACTGGAGAATTGTCCAGATGTGCATGTCAGTGATCAATCCAGAACTGACACACACTGTCCAGTTCCCAGGGTGAATACATGTTGCCATAAGCAATGGGTTTTAAATAGAAAATGCTTTCTCAATTGGATTGAAAAATCCTTGCTTCCCTTTTTCTTTAGAAAATATCCTGGTGTGCGGTGCCTCTTTCAAAGAAGATGGTGGTCATGATTTTTAAAACTTTTTTTTGGCAATCACTGTTAAATGGGTGGGGTGGGGGGAGGGGGGGGGGTGCTTTCCAGCATTTTAACCCAGTGATTTAGAACGGTGGACACTAGTCATTTTCAGGTAAATTTGTGCAGTAGCACGCTCCATTTTGCACGATCAAAAGAGCAACACCTTCCAGTTTGAGACATTGTGAACCAACTAGCTGTACGCCTTCCAGGCAACTGCTTGTTACTGATGTCCCCTCCACCAGCACACACCCCTCGCAGGTGCTAGGCAGAACTTGGGTCAAAGAGACAACCAGATCGGGAATGATGTTTCCATTTGGTGGAATGAGAGAGATCTGTTATACAAAGCTGTTAACAATCAGAGCCTAATGAAAACAGAATAACAACTTTTGCATTCACAAAGCAGGATTTCATTGACTGTCTGAATTCCTAATTCTCCACAGGGAGTTGCTGGTTCTCACCTCCTTAACCAGGTATCGCTGCCTGCTCTCGGTAGCTCAGCTTTTTGTAAGACTGAACTCTTAGAGAATTAAGATGCGTTGTGTACCTCACTGTAAAGCACAACAGGCATGGGGATAGTTCTGCATGTTTTGAGTTGATCTAATACTGCTGCTGTTGTGTGAATAGTTGTTTCATAACCAGAAATTAAACACATGTGAATTTACCAGCTGTGGATGGAATGCCTCTGTTCTTAAGGTTCAGCCTGTGCTCTGAAGGGTTAACTATGCAGTTGATCCTTTTTTATTTGCTTATTCCTGTGCACAATTCCCAAAATTGTCAGTGGGTTGGATCTCTCTTTAAAGAGACAAAGTATGATGCCAGTGCTGGAAATTTTAAACCGTTTCTTTCTCTAATTCTGGCAAGCGGTGTTAGCACCCGAACTTAAAGTAAAGCTGTGTGGTTCTGTCCCTCCATTCCAATCTGAACAGCCAGAATGGCTGTTTTTGTTCAAAGCTTGAGTGAGATTCATTCAAAGGCAAAAGAGATTTTGTTTTTGATGGGGAATCCTGATCATTTTAACCCTGATGCAATCCTGTTTTGAAAACGTTTTTAGTAACAACTCTGCAATGCCAGAGGAAATTTTTGGGCACTGAACATGTTCTTACTTACTTTCAACAGCTTTCAGTATTTGTATTTGTTTTTGAAGGTTTATTAGGCTTATGGCAGTCAACATGCCCATTCCTTTCAAAGTCTGGTACTTGCCTTTGGACATAGGCCAACATGAAGAGGAGAATGTGAGGCAGGATGAACACAGCAGGCCTAGCAGCATCCTGCTGTGTTCATCCAGCCTCACATTTTATTATCTTGGATTCTCCAGCATCTGCAGTTCCCATTATCACATGAAGAGAACTTCCATTTCATTGGAAGCTGCTGTCTCCCATCCCCGAGTGGGAGAATTCCAACACACTGCTCATTTGTTGGTTTAGCTAATGGGCAACTATTGGACATCTCTATCTGCTTGGTATGTCAGGCAGTCCTTATTTGGTCGCCATCCCTCTGTAACCAGCTAATTGATCCACTAGATGGAGTTTAGGAGCTGCTGTTTTCCGCAGACCTGTGCCTCCAGCCTCACTGAAACATTGGCTCAGATTTGGAAACAATCTGTAGGAGATCTGCCAATCAACTCTCACTCCTATAAAATTTGGAAGGTTATTGCTCTTGTAACCCTAGGAGAACTCATTAGTGAGCGGAAATATTTTACTCACTGTTTTCTGCTCCTTCGTTTTTGAGATGGGAGCAATGAGCTGTTGTCACATTAAATACACTTTTTTCATCCACCTTCGGCCAAGCTTTAAGTAAAGCTGCCTGGTTTCAATTGGATTTGTTGTTGACTACAGTGAATCAGAAATACTTGCTGCATATGTGCAGGCCCAGAAATTGCATTTAAAACATCAGTTTGTGACAAATGGGGGAATTTTTTTTGGAGGTGAGATCAGTCACTGACAAGATTTTAATGCCTCAGGGAAGAGATGGAGACCAGTATCTTTGCTGGGAAGGGAAATTCTGACTGAGTAATGAAGGGCTACTTGGGGGTCCCTCTGAGACTTAGAACGATAAAGGGAACAGGAGGAGGCTGTTCAACTTGTGAAGCGTGTTGTGCTAATCAGTGAGATTGTGACTAATCTGCACTTTGCCTGTCTCTGGGCCACACCCTAGAGGTAATGGGGACTGCAGATGCTGGAGAATCCAAGATAACAAAGTGTGGAGCTGGATGAACACAGCAGGCCAAGCAGCATCTCAGGAGCACAAAAGCTGACGTTTTGGGCCGAGACCCTTCTTCAGAGAGTGTTCAACCACACCTTGCTTTGACAGAACCACAGTTGGAATCGTGGCCACTTTTTGGATGGGGTGGGAAGATGGGAGCCAATACATTTATTTGACGTTTTAATCTAACATGTTACAATGGACTCTGTTCGGATTCTGACTGAGATCTAAATTACTGTATTGTGGCTCAGTCCAGGCAACTTCCCTTCTAAGGGCTCAGACCTGGGCGCGCTCATTTCTCTCTCGAAGCTATGTAAGAAAAACGATGCAATCCGGTTTTAAAAATCTGGCAAACTAGTGCTTAGATCTAAAGTGAAACATCTGAATTTACAAAGTTTCAGTCCAATTCAGGCAGGAAATTAGTTTTAACTCAGGAAGGTGTACTTGTGATTTATTTACTTCGGAAGCTCTTGGGAGTCACTCCTGTTGCCTGTAATGCACGTTTTGAAGGGGTTTTGTTCAGCTGCCTAACTGAGTCAGGGTGCAATCTGCATTTCTCCAACCCCCCCGCCCCATAACAAAAGAGTAATTGTGTGGCCAGGACGTCATGTTGCACACCTGAGGATGCTGCTATCACTGGGCATTGTACATGTGGTATTGTGTCCATGTGATTGCACCATTCAATAACACGCAGTCCTTCCATCTATCTATCTCTAACCTATGACTTGTACTGATATATTGGGTGCTGTAAATAGGTACCATTCCAAGAGCTTTCTTTTTCTATTTGACATATTGAGCTGTGGATGCTAGAAGTCTAAAATTCAAACCGCACGGCAGGTCTAGCAGCGGCTGAGAAAACCAGTATTGCTGTGACCATGCTCCTGGCTGTTCTATTTAATTCGATGTTAACTCTCTTGTCTTGTGTGTTGATTGCCTGACTAGGTTCACTTATGGTGTTGTCATACTTCCATCTCCTGTTAGTGCCAGGGAAGATTTGACTGAAGAGACAGCATTTGCCCCCCACAGTATAGGGGTGATTTCAGTGCTGTATTGCTCCTGTAACAATGCACTGACAACAGAAATGTCCAACAACTCTTCATATTTTCCATTTTGGCAATATTTTATGTCCTGTCCTGTCCTGACCTGACCTGCCCTTCTAATTTTCGTGCTGCCTATCAGTTTTGGATCGTTGCATGGATGAGTCTTGTGATGAAAACTTGGTTTCAGATTAATCCCTTGGTTCCTTCTGTTTTCACAAACTACAACTCTACTCTGAGTTGTTCCTTGCAGTTATCCTCCTACTTTTTTATCCATCCATCTCACCTTGATCTTTTGTTTCCATTTCAGGGACAGTAAAGAGTCAGACCTATTTTGTTTGGTTTTTTTTAAAAAATCTATCCACCAGGAATGGTGTCACTGGCTCGGATTTATTAACCAATCCTAGTTGCACTTGGAAGACAGTGGTGAGCTGCCTCCTTGAGGCCCACGTGCTGTAGGTAGACCCACAATCCCTTTGGGGAGGGAGTTCCATGATTTTGACCCAATGACAAAGGAGTAGCCCCTAGATGTTAATGAGTACTCTGCAGGATTGGCAGGGCAGTTTGTTTTTTGTTTTTACTTTTGCTATTGTCTTTTCCAGTGTCTCAGCCGATGCTTGGCAGTCCGTCTACTTGCTTTTCATTTATTCTTGTAGCGATGTCTAGGCCATTTCTGGACAGTTCAGAGTCCATCCCTTTGCTGTGGGTCTGGAGTCACACGTAGGCCAGACCAGGTGAGGATGGCAGCTTTCCTAACCTGAAGGACATCTTGTGAAGCAGTTGAGATTTTCTGATCATCAACCATGATCTCTTGGCCATCAGTAGATTCTTTAATGCCAGGTTTAGTTTGAATTCAAATTCTTCCATATACCATGGTGAGATTCAAAGCTAGGTACCCAGAGCATTCGCTAAGTTTCTGGATTCATGTCTAATGTTTAATTCCACTAGGTGGTCATCACCTCTTAATCTGGTTGGATCTTAAAATGTTAAGTTGCATTATAACGCATGCCTTTTGTGTTTCTTCCAAAT
Source organism: Stegostoma tigrinum (assembly GCF_030684315.1). Lineage (NCBI taxonomy): Eukaryota > Metazoa > Chordata > Chondrichthyes > Orectolobiformes > Stegostomatidae > Stegostoma > Stegostoma tigrinum. Next base: position 31,976,901 of record NC_081382.1, read on the forward strand.
ATACATTATGCATTTCTTAAAATCATTAGAATGTTTTCACGTTGAACATTTATAACATTTTCAACTTGGACTTTTCCTCACACAGTGTGTTCCATGCAGTAGAATAGTAATCTGGCACCTGGAGCCTCATACCCATAATAGTGCTGTGACAGCTATTGGTTGTGAAAGTCTATCTGCTTTACTAATGTCTCCCTTCAGGGACAGGAATCTCCTATCCTTCCCTGGTCTGGTGTTTGTGACTCCAGGCCTACAACAATGACGTAGACTCTTGTTAACCAGCCTCAAATGACCCAGCCAGCTGCTTCAGTTCAAGAGTCATTGAGGAGGAACTACAGATGCTGACCTCTTTAAGCTGGTGACACACACTCATGCAGTGAAGAAATTTTTAACCACAGGCAACTTTTTTTTTTCCACTTGCATTGTCTAGCAATGTACAGGGTTGTGATTGATCCTAAAGGGCAGAAGCCTTATTTATCAGCAGCGTGTGATATTATCATTTAGCACCACCAACTGTTAATGGGGAAACCACCTGGCTGGCTGTGGCTCTAACCCTGCGCACAAGTAGCTTGCTGCTTTTAAAGTGGTGACGCTGGTCATGAAGTAAGATCCGCAGAAAATTCGGGCAACAAAATAAAGTGCACCCAGACCTAACTTGTGAGGGGGTGGGCTGGTGTGAATGAACAGTGGAATGTTCATGAGACTTATGATTTTTAACCGTGGCAAGAGAGGACCTTGCTAAACAAGCTATGACTCCCTTGGAGTTGGGAGGTCATGTTGCAGCTTGACAGGGCATTGGTTAGGTCTTTTTTGGAATACTGTGTGCAGTTCTGGCCTTTTTTTTTTCATTCATTAATGAGATGAGGGTGCTGCTGACTGCAGCATTTATTGCCCGGAGGGCAGTTCAGTCCACCACGTTGCAGAGAGTCTGGAGTTACTTGTAGACCAGACCAGGGAAGCATGGCAGTTTTCTTCCCTAAAGGACATTAGTGAACTAAATGGGTTTTCCTAACAATCAACAACGGATTCATGGTCTTAGATCCTTAATTCCAGATAAATTGAATTCAAATTCCACCATCTGCCATGATGGGATTTGAACCTGGGTCCCCAGAACATTACCTGGGTCTCTGGATTAATAGTCCGATTTAACACCACTAGGCCATCACCTCTCCCTGCTGTAGGAATGATGTTGTGAAACTTAAAGGTTCAGAAGATTTACAAGGATGTTGCCAGGGTTGGAGGGTTTGTGGTATAAGGAGAGGTTAAATAGGTGAGTCTCCTCCCTGGGGTGGGGGAGCCCAGAACTAGTGCATAGAGCTAAGGTGAAGTGGGGGGGAGGAGATTGAAAAGGCACTTGAGGGGGCAGTGTTTTCATGCAGAAGATGGTGCGTCTATGGAATGAGCTGCCAGAGGACATGGCACAGGCTGGTACCACTACAACATTTAAAAGGCATCTGGATGGGTACGTGAATAGGAAGAGTTTAGAGGGATATGGGTCAAATGCTGGCAAATGGGATCAGATTAATTTAGGATATCTGGTCAGCATGGCTGAGTTGGACCGAAGGGTCTGTTTTCATGTTGTACATCGACTCTAACTGTAATAACAACAGTAACATGCAGTCTGTTTGAACAAATTCCATTGACCTTACTGCTTAATACAAGGAGAAATATTTGAGTGAATTTTGTTTTTGAGGCAACCTTGACCTTATCTGGTAGATTATAAATGTTATTGTGACACTGATGTTCAGTTTAGTGTCTGAAGATAATTTTGAGTGCTTCATGTTTGAGCGGATTTATTCTGGGCATGAGTTTGCAAAGATCGGTTTTCCAACTGTTTGGGAGTTAAATAGTTTTCAGTACGTCAATGAGTTAGCCATGACTTGTGCACCTTCCAGGGTTATGTCTGTGTGTGATGGTAAAGTTTTGTGTTTGCTCCTTACGTGCGATAGGTCCGGGTGATCCAGGGGAGGGAGCCAGCCCATTTGATGAGCATGTTTGGAGGAAAGCCGATGGTTGTTTACAAAGGTGGGACCTCCAGAGAAGGTGGCCAGACTGTTCCTGCAGACAATCGCTTGTTTCAAGTCCGAGCCAGCAGCTCTGGATCCACCAGAGCAGTGGAGGTTAGTTTTAGTACTGTCTCTTCATTCCTCTATCTTCCAGAATGAATCAGTTTTGTTAAAGCTTGTAAAGGCAGATCCTTACTTTCAGAGTGATTTTAGAAGGTCCTTTTGGACTTCTTTTTCTTTTCACAAATGTAAACTAAAAGAAAATTTATTTAAAAATGGTCTGCTTTCACTGCATGACAAACATGAACTTTTTTTCCAGTCCGCGGTTCCTCCTTGCAGGAATGCTGTGCTGCCTGCAGGTGTCACTGATGTACCTATACATGAGATGCAGTGACTTGGAACTGAACTTCCTGGTGTGGCTTGTACCAAGTGTAATGCAGAAGCAAGCTTTGTTTTTCGTATGAGTTCCAGTTAGAGACTTATTGACCATTCTCTTTCTCCCCTCCCACCCGAAAGCAATGTGACCCTTGTCCCGAGTCCCCCAGGTCAGGCCTTCCCAGCAGCAGTTATCCTGGAGATAGTCGGATCTGAGGTAACCAAGTGTAGAGCTGGACAAACACAGCAGGCCAAGCAGGAAAGCTGATGTTTCGGGTCCGGACCCTTCAGAACCGAAAAGTCAGCTTTCCTGCCCCTCTGCTGTGTTCATCTAGCTCTAAACCGTGTTATCTCACGTATCCTGGAGTTGTCTGTCATTTGGCTCCCACCGTCCCTGTGTGTTCACTGGGCAGCCCCCAGTGTTGTTGAGGCTGGTCAGTGGCTTTGCTCCTTGCCATATGTTGGGCCATTGGGAATGTTGGACACTCTCTCTGGGCTGTATAGTTGCTGCCAGAACCCAGGAGCCTCGGCTCCTTCAGTATCATCTTCCTCCTGGCGTTGTGCTTTCTGTGAGGTATGTCTTTTTATCTTATCTTGTACCAGAGTGGGTGCTGACCAAGGCTGAAACTGAATGTTGGTCCAGCTCCTGACTGTTTCACCTGAGGATTTCACCCCCGTCTTCCCTCTAATTGCCTTGCCCGTTACTGGCCAAATTCCCCTGAAACACCAACATCCAACACCTTCAGATGATTCAAAGGAGCATGTAGAGAGGGACTGGAGTCACTGTGCAATCAGTTTCTCCCACTCCAAAACCCCAAACCCCATTAACTCTGTGCCCTCCCTCCTTTCTAAAGAGGCCTTTTTTTGTTAATTTTGGTGCATGCACAGTGGAATTACAGGAATAGTTGGAAAACCAGAATACTGCCTCAGGCCTATTGCTTATTGCACTGAATGGAATTTGGTTAAAAGATCAGCCTTATGCAGGGAGACATTGACTAGGAAGTTTACAGATTTAGCTCCCACTTTTTGTAATAACTTGGAGGTGTATGCACATCCCCCGCTATTCTGACTCTAAAGGGAATGCCAGAGAGAATCAGGAATTTTTGGCTTATTGCGACAGCAGGTGGATTACCATTTTGCTTCCAGGCACTGGAATTGGTCTGTGTGGTTTATCTTTGTTTAAAACAAAAAAAACTTTGATTTGAGTGGGGGTTAAAAAACAATTTTACACCGACATCAAAGACTCCTGGCAGATCCCATTATTCATTTTATGTTTTCAATTTTTAAGACTATATATTTGTAAGCAGTTGTTGGGGTGGAGGTAGTGTGGTAAAGAACCTTTTGGAAAGGTGCAGTGGATTTTTTTTTGAGGAAGAACAGGGTCAACTTTTTGTTTGGTTATTTCACCCCTTCTCTCTCTCCCCACCCTCCAACCCCTGAAATATCCCCTGGGACCTCAGAGTTGCTGACTTTCCAGAAGTCAAAGGTTAATTTGTAAGATGCAGCTGTAATTAACCCAAGATCAGTTTTTGTTTTCATTTGACAATGCGACAGTATTGGCAAGGTGGGTTTGTTAGATGGAGTAGTTTTTGGTCTTGTAGTAGACGAAATTGCAATAATACAACGCTTTTGTAACCATTGGACTTCATATGATACAAGAATTATCTCCTGAGAAGTTTCCCTACGTCACTTCTGACGTTGGAGGTATAGCCGCCAGAAGATGCTCAGCTCTGCAGTATATTGTCTCCAAGAATACCTGTGCTTTGTGCATCCATTTATAGTGACAGGCGGTGCCTCTGTTTAACACTTTTCATTGGCACCCCTGACAGTGCACCATTCCCTCCAGCTCTGTCCAGGGTGCTGTTGGGTGCATTTTTTGGGGTTTATTTGGCACTCTAAGTCTAGAGTGGGAATTGGACCCAGGGCTTCGGCTTGAGGCAGGAGTGCTACCAGCAGAGTCATGATTAGCTGGTTTGGAGGGGGAGGCAGAGTGTTGAAACAGTGAAAATTGCCATTTTGAACTAATGTGTTGCAATTTTAATGGTCAGACAGTTGTAGGGGCCCAATAATATCCTCAAGAAAGTAATCAACCAGAAGGACACTCAATAGGGACCTTGATCTCGTGAGGATTAAATGTAAGATCAGGCAAAGAAAATGTCATTCCAGAGGGGCCTGGAAGAATAGTTTGTTTTAACATGGACTTGTTGTGCTGGGGGGAGATTTTGGTATCAAATGTGGTACTGGTCAGAACACAAATGAAAGTGAAATGCTGCAGTTTCTGGAAATCTGAAACTAACGTTGTTCTAGAAACTTGGCAGCATCTAGAGGGAGAGAGAGTGAATGTTTCAAGTCTGGTTCTAAAGAAGGGCCACAGCAGACCTGCACTATTAGCTGTGTCTGTAGCTGCTGAGTTAGCAAGAAGCTGTTATGCAGGTAGTCTGACTTCCAGTGAAATCTTCTGACTCTGCACCAGGTATTGACCAGGATAGCAAACCCCCTGTTTTGCTTGGGTTTGCCTGAAAACCAAGTCCAGAACGGCGCATGCGCGCGCGCGCACACACACACCAGAACTACAGCATGGAGCGACATGTGATTGGGATCGACTCCTAAAATAGTGAAGAGTGGAAAATACATTATTCTCAAACCATGTGAAGCGTCTGTTGTGATTGCACCTTGTTTTAAGTCCCACTGATTCGTTCTCTTTCAAAAAAAACAGTTCTTTGGTTTTTAACTATCAGCTAGAGCTTGGTGGGTGGCACTTTTTTTTGTTTTCTTTCTTTTTCCTAAGTCGCAAGGTTCTAGGCTCAAGACCCACTTGGGCTGGGCACGGCCCTTTTTTCTGCTCCCATCCCAGACCCCATGCTGTCTTTAAGAACTGATCTTGAACTAAGACTCCACCTAATGTTCAAGGCTGGCACTGTTTTGTAGAACAGGGCAGTCATCCAGTGTTCTGGCCAGTATTTACCCCTCATTCAATACGTGGTCTTTCTCACACTGTTGCCTTTGGGAGCTCGCTATGTACACATTGGCTGCAGCACTTCTGCTGTTAGTGGTGCGTGCATTTCAAAAAAATGTACTTGAGTTTGGAAGCACTTTGAGACACATGGTGACAGTGCTATAGAAAAGCAAGTCAGTCTCACTAAACGAATTCTGTCATGTGTGGTACCTTAAAATGGGAATACTGGTACACTTTCGGATGTATTCGGAGAGGCCCTGAGGCATGATGAAATAAACTGTATTTGGAACTGGGCTTTTGGAAGACAGCATCTGGACTCACTGTCATGCACTCTGTTCCCAACAGGTCGATGTTGTTGCCTCCAACCTGAATTCAAATGATGTCTTTGTTCTGAAAACTCCTGAATCATCCTTTGTCTGGGTTGGCCATGGAGCCAGTGACACTGAGAAGCAAGGTGCCCAGCAACTGCTGGACATACTGGGAGTCAGTGCCTCTGAAATAACAGAGGGCAGTGAACCAGGTGAGTTACAGTGAACCTGCACTCCCTCTCGTAATAGACCACTTATTATTCATTCATAATTTGTGCAAACTTTGATTTTCCTATAATGCTAGTGCAAGCAAAGCAGGAGTGTCACATCACAGCTACTACATTGTCTCAATGTGTCTTCAGTTTAAAGTGGTCTTGATGGGCCAAATGGCCTGCTTCCACACAGTCGGAATTCTGATTCTAAAAGATGGTTACATATGGAGTATAAAAATTATTGTGATCATTATGGCATTTTTACCAGTAGCATAGAAATATACAACGTGGATTGCTTCAACCACTGACAGTAATAGGCCATAGGAAAGTCTTTACGTTGTAGTAAATGTGCTGATTGAACCTTGTGTGCAATCATCAGTGAGGCTTGTGATGCCATGGTCGTGTCCCCCCCTTCTGAGCCGGGACATCTGGGTTCATGTCCCAGATGTTCATCACATCTCTGAACAGGTTGATCAGTAAATATCCAGTCATCAGTGTGCACCCTGCATGTTACTTTGGAGAAGTTTGAATAATGTATCTGTTCCACTCTTTGCTGCTCTGGTGACAGATGAATTCTGGACGATCTTGGGTGGAAAGACAGATTATCGCACTTCACTAAGACTGAAAAACAAAATGGATGCCCATCCTCCTCGCCTCTTTGCATGTTCGAACAAGACTGGGCGCTTCATTGTGAGTTTGATCTTGTAGTTTTTGGGCCTTGTTTTTTGGGAGTTTTTGGCTGTGATACAGTGGTAACTTTTTTTTTGCAGCAGGTAGGCTGAGGCCAAAAAATCAGGTCGTAGTCTAGAGCAGCTTGCTTTGAGGTTTGCAATGGCTGACTCCCATCACATTATTGAGCAATGAACTGATGACACGAGGCCTATCTCCAGTCTGGTTCGTCTGCCCAATGTGCAGGGAACTGAGCCTTTAGCAGAGTGTATAGTCTGAGCACGAGGGGGAACTTGGTATTGGAGCGGCGTGACTGGACTGTGTAGTGTAGGCTCACTTCACAAGGCTTGGATTTTTAAAGTCTGGTTACAGCCTCATTGAAGTGACAACCCACTGGTGCTGTGGTAAACTCCATACCTGATGCACATCAAGTCTCAGACCCCACCAACTTAAATTTGGAATAACTTTGAGGTAAATCTTTATGTAAAGATAGAGAAATATAAATAGTTTTTACTCCATTTCCAAAGCAGATGTTGAAAGTAGAGATGTACTGGTTGGGGTAATAAGGCTCCAAACTTGAATCTCCTGTTTCTACTTCACAAATGATTTGGCTTGAGAAGCTCCATTCAAAGTGCCCAATAATCACATACAAAATTTCCCCAGTTTGAGATAGAGCTGACCTAAGTTACAGAATGGAGAAGCGATATTACTGATTTTGTTGTTAGTATTTACACTAGCCCAAGAAATGTCACCGCTTGATATAGGTGGGAAAGTGAACCTGGTGGATTGTGTCACAACAGCTAACTATGGAAGACTTTGGTCATAGTGACACTTGACCTATTTAAATAATGCAACACATGAGTCACTAAAGGCAATACGATGCTTGACTTTGTAACCAAGACAAATGCAGGTGACAATCAGAATGTGTTGTGCTCTGTTGCCCAGAATGTTGGAGATAGTTTGAGCCATCAAAGCTCACTCACCTTTTCAGGGTTCTGTTACGAGGAAAAACCTTTTTAACTGCTTTTGAGAGGCGTTGTTCATACTGAAATCATTGAGCTTTTTGTAAAATTAGTATATTTTTTTAAAAATGCAGAATTTGCAGCCATGTACCAAGACCAGGGTAGCACAGAGAATTATGGGGTCTAACTAAAATGGTAACAAGAGCGAGCATAAAGGGCAGAGGATGGAAGAAAGCTCAAGTGGTGTATTATGCTGACGTGACCACCTATGCTTTGTAATCTCAACAATATCAGGCTGATATTGGACAAATTCTTTACTCAGCATAATTTGAGGCGTGGGCTGGATTTCCAGATATAAAACTGAAAGCCAGCCCATTGGATTCTACGGAGAGTGAGTGAGCAGGTTTTGGAGGGGGGGGGGGTGCTCCTTCTCTTTGACATAGGCCAAGTGGTTTTGTTTATTCATAATTCACTGTATCAGGTGAACCTGGCTGGAACATGTGCCTGTTCACACTGCAGCTTGAGGCAATAGCAATAGAAGTGGAGAAACAGCAGGAAATGTCTGCTGATGTTGGACTGAGGACTGTTCTCGTACAATATTTTTGGCCATGTGCCATTTTTCTCCATATTGCAGCTTGCTGCAATATTCAAACGATCTCTGCGTCTGATACAAGTAAATCCAGAGCAGCTGGATGTTGGGATTTCTCTCAGGTGGAGATTCTATATTCTAGTACTTCCTGTTTATGCAAGAGTAGGAAATGAAGGAATTCTAATCCCCAAGAACATTTCTTCCACAATAAGATACGTAATAATTTTTTCCATTAACTCCAAACTCTTGCAGGGTTGTGGGGTGAAGGTTGGCGGGGGGTGCGTGGTGCGGGTGGGTAGGGGTAATGCATTGATTCACCTGGAAAGCATTTACACAATATCATTACCTTGAACTGAAGTAATTGTTGGGCTTGAGTTATCTAACTGGGCATAATGTCTTGTGTTTAAAATTTTGTTTTTACAGCAAAATGGTTTAAGTGCATGTGAGACTGATTGATTTAGCAACTTGAATTCCATATCTCTCTTTTTAACATCATGCAGTGTCACCAGGCTCTTAGGAGCATGGTTAAACAAAGCTTTGATGTTTTAAATTGTACAAGGATATATTGGAATGGGTGATCAAAACTTAGTTGGAGAGGTAGGATGCCCTTTACAACCTAAAGGAAGATGTTACATTGCTCATCAAAGGAGAGAATGAAGGATGTTGGCCAGTTTGGAAGGGTGTCGGGTTCATGGGGTGGGTGTCACAATTAAGCGATGTCAGTACCATTTAACGCATGGCTTTATGCTGCATTTAACCTGGTTTTAGGGGAGGGGGTGTTGGTGGGCGTGGATGTGTGCAGGGCTGTGCTCTTCACTGAGCCCAAAGGAACTTATGGATTCCAATATCCGCTTCCTTTAGAGTCCTTACAACTGCACCGTGACTACTTGAACATTGGTTTTCCATTTTCTTGACAGATTGAAGAGGTGCCTGGTGAACAGATCCAGGATGATTTAGCCACCGACGATGTCATGATTCTTGATACGTGGGACCAGGTGAGACATTTGATGCTGGGCCATATCGGTTTGTAATTGCAGACAATGCTGTGGCTGTCATGAACAGGATATCATTCTGGGTATCATCTACCTATTTTATTGCCAGCTGCTAATTGACCTGGAGAAGGTGGTGAGCTGCTGTAACTCACCTGGTTTGGGGTCATTCACGTTGCTGTTTTAAAGATCAAGCTGCAAGATTTTGACCCAGAAGGAGTGAGTGAATAGCGACTAATTCCTGAGACAGGGATGTGGTGTGCAAGTAATGAGCTTCCTGTTTCTCTGCTACCTTTTATTTGTCGAGTTGGTAGAAGTCATGAATTTGAAAGACTGAGGGGAGTTGCTGTAGATGCCACAGTGCTGAGTTCAGAGGGACTGAATGTTACAAGGGGATGGGATACAGCTCAAATGCACTACTTTTTCCTGAATAATGCCAAGCTGTTTGACCGTTGGAGCTACACTCATCCAGGCAAGTAAAAAATCTTCTGTCAAATTCCTGACATGACCTGAATGTGCAATTGCACGGGCATTTTGTATCAGTGGGAAAAACTTAGTACCTGGAGTCCCACTGTACAATGCTGGCGTTCTGTGTCTCTCGCACGCACGTGCTCTCTCCTAGCCATTTTTAAAATTTGTACAGGAAACCAGTGTTTATCTTGAAATTTGCTCTTTTTTTCTTTCCATTACAACTGAGTTCGTGGTGTTGGCCTCTTTTTTTCTAGGTGTTTGTGTGGATAGGTAATGAAGCACATGAAGAAGAAAAAGCTGAGGCCCAAAAATCTGGTAAGAATGCGGCACCGAGCGTGTTCATTTCGGCACCACTACCTTTTTTAATTAGCACTAGCAGTCCCCTCATCTCCCACTGACTTGAGGAGAGGGTGATGTTTTTGTTTTGTAAATCCCCCAGCGAGTCCATGGAGTGGAAGGTTTTTCTGTGTTTTTAACTATCCAGAGCTGACTGACCATCTCTGTGGAATATGCTGCTCCAGGCCCCATAATGAGAAGTAACTCCCTGGTTCATTTGCCTAATTCCATTGGAACAGTGCGATTTCTTCCTTTTCCCTGTACAATGTGTACAGTTGGGAGAGGAATTTTGAGTGCATTCAACTGTACTGAAAGGGCTCCCTGTCACAACTGTTACCCAACCCAGACTTTCTGGGACCAGCATGACAACCTGGAATTTCTCACTTTTTTTGACTTGGTGACTGTTTTGGTCACCTGTCAATGTTTTAATTTTTTGATCACTTCTTCTAGTTAACAATACTGTCCAGTGTAACAAAAATGTCGCCAGATCAAAGAATTCTCATAGCTTGGGAAGGATGCCAGAATATGATAGAGCTGGTGTCCTGAACCAAAGTGTGAGGGTATGAGGTTCTGTCAGTTGATCAGTTGTTCCACACCTGAGTGAGAGCAGCAGGGTCTGGTGACAAGAGGAATTCCCACAGAAAAGCCCCTTTTTAAATCACTGCTGAAGAACAGTGTCTGGATACAACTTGCAGGCTCGTTTTTTTTTGAATGGCACCACCAGTGTTGAGTCTCCTGTCGGAATTAATTTATCATCTGGTGTAGATGGTAGATGCCAACTTGCACTGTTTCTTCGGAGGTGGGGAGGATGTATGGGTGCCCTCCAGTGAGGTAACATGCAGGATTAGGGTGGTGTCTTTGGAAGTTAGTTTCTGGAATACTAAGCAGAAAAAAATCATTGATAAGAGATAATGGAAACTGCAGATGCTGGAGAATCCAAGACAACAAAGTGTGTAGCTGGATGAACACAGCAGGACAAGCAGCATCTCGGGAGCACTAAAGCTGACATTTCGGGCCTAGACCCTTCATCAGAGACTCTCTGATGGGTCTGGGCCCGAAACGTCAGCTTTTGTGCTCCAGAAAAAAAATCATTGGTGTTTTCTTTCTGCTTTTGAACTCTTCACTCATTAAGTATTGAATAAATTGGAGATGGGAATGTTGTTTGACCAAGAATGCCTCCAGAAATGTCAGATGGATTGGGAACCGAGGTAATGGATGCTGAAGGGATGTAACTCCTTTCAGTGTAGTCCCTCTTTTTTTTTTACTGGTGTAATAACTAAAATGTTACTAGTCTTCAGTAACTTTTTGAAAGAGCACCATTTACTCAGTGCTGGGGGGGCAGGGGGAGAATTTGTGAGTTTGGGCAGAAATGTTGATGTTCTTTTGTAGTGTCATGAGTCAGTTGTTGGCGCCAGGCCTGTGGTGTGGGTGTTGGGTATAATGATTTTAAGTAGTGCTTATGTTTCACTGGAAGGGTTAATTGACTTATTTCTATTTCTTCTAATTAATATTTAGAATATTACTTTGTCTTGTGAATTGTGACTTAATGATCACAATGCTGAGGGGGCTGTGATACATATACCTTAAAGTAGTGTAAATGCTCTAATCCCACTGCTAGGGGGAGCATCCTTCTGCCAGTTCAGTTGTCCACATGGGCTGTGCAAGGAATGTGCACCTACGTAATGTCGCTATGAAGTGAATATATTGCACAATCGCCTTGTGACACAATGAACAAGTTTTATTATGTGCTGTGATAGTCTTAGTTTGAGCCAAGTCCCCAGTCACATGTGCAACCACAAAGAAGCTGTTCAGGAAGTTGCATGTGGATTTAGAGGGGAATTGAAGGGTTGATCTTGATCACCACACTGCCCCCACGCACACGTGTGTATGCACATTGAGTCATGTTTGTATGTACTTGGATTCAGCACTTTACATGCCAGCCAGGATTGAAGGCTGTTGCGTAGTTTGCCAGTAATCCCACTTTTCCCCAGTCGCATTGCAGTGAGGGGTCCAGAGGCCATGCGGTGCTGAGATGGATTATATGGAGCTTTTAATGTGAGAACTTCCCAGTAGTACAAAGACTTTACCTTTTTAAAGGATCACCATTCACTACTGTACTTCTCTCTCCAATCTAGCGAAAGAATATATTGAGACGGATCCTTCCAACAGGGATAAGAGGACGCCGATAGTAATTGTGAAACAAGGTTTTGAGCCTCCCTCGTTCACTGGCTGGTTCCTGGGATGGGATTACGATTACTGGAGTGTCGATCCCTTCCAGCGGGCCATGGATGAACTTGCTGAATCCTAAAGCCTGGGAACGTTCCCTACTATCACGCTTTTTGGTCTCTTTAAGGAGCTTTGAAGAAATATGAATGTTAGTCTTGCCCACCATGAGCACTGCTGCTTACTGCAATTTTTCCGTGCAATATTTAGGCTGTGTTTGGCATTTGCCACGTGATGCTGCCACCTGCTTTCAATAATTAATGAATAAAGATTGACTATTTGAGAGCAAAACTTGGTTGTCTTTGCCTAAAGTCTGTTTCATTCCCAGTTTCAGACGTGCACTCAGTTCCTGGTCTGACAGTTACATGCTTTCTCTTCCCCTCTCTCTCTGAATTAAATTAAATCCTTGCATTTAGGGTTGAACTGTGGAATAACTAGAGGCTCTTTTGAGGAAATGCAATGTCGGAAATGGAGCTGCTAGATGTCTTGCACCAAAACCTCCCACAGTCAGTAACATGATAAGGGATTGGATCGTCACTTAGTGATGTTAATTTGAAGGGTAAAGAGTGGCCAGGTCAATGGGTGAGAATTCTCCTGATCTTCAATATTGCCCTGGGCCCATTGAAGCCTTTGCTGGAAGGCAGGTGGGAAATGGGTTGACTGGGGGACAGAGATTCTGCTCTGAAAGCACAGCACTTGGCTACAGGAGGTGAGAGCAAGATTCCAACTGTAGTTGTCCCCCTGTGTTCTGGATGAAGCCGTTCCATAATACTGCAGTAGTGTATAGGAACATTAATAGACCATTCAGCTCCTTGAGCCTGTTCCAATCAAAGTAGAAGCTAATTAATTTTGAAAAGGTTGTGGGGTGGGGGGAGTGGTGGAATCTTGTGTATTATGCAGGACCTGTTCAGTCTTCAGTAGCCGCAACTACAGAAGCCTGCTGAGTGTGACAACTGAGTACAGGATGAGAAATACTCCTCATGTTAAATGACCTTGTCTCTTCCCAACACACACACCCCATGCTGTCCCCTCCATGCCTTTACAGATTCTCCATTCAGCCTGGGCTTTTGTCTAACCCTTGGTCACCATTATTGATAGGCTCCTCCTGTCTCACTAGTCTGAGGTCCTCTAGCTTACAATGTGTCAGTGCAGAAGATTATTCCTGTCCATATTGGAGCCCATACCCAATAAGGTGCTGCTGACTACTACCAACAGGTTTAGGTCACCAATCTAAGGAGTTGCTAGTTTTCTCAATCCAGAGATAACTGGAAAAAGAAATACTGATCCCTAAGTTAGGAATATTGTCACAAGCTAATCAAGTTAGATCTCCCATGCTAACATCCGCTTCTAAAAGCCTTATGCCAATGAATTTTGTTGTAGTAATTAGGGAGTTTGATTAAAACATGTAAGATCCTGATGGGTTTTGACTTGGAAAATTGGACAATGTTCCCGCGAAAGGGAGAGTCAGGAGCTGGGGGTCACTTTTAAGGTCACTTTTAAGGTCACGTGTCATCCATTTTGTTTGAGATGAAGTGAAGTTTTTTTTTCCTTCGGGGATCAAGAGTCTTATGGGACTGTCTTAACAACAACTGCGGAGGCAGAGTTCTTGAATATTTTTAAGGTACAGGTAGATCCTTGCTAAGTAAGGGCTAAGGTCATTGGGTACGTGGGAGTGCAGATTAGAGATTCTGTGAACTGTGAAGCAGACTTGAGCTGGTAGGTCTACTACTGCTCCTCACTTGGGTATATTATAGGTTTCTTGTTGCATTAATCGAAAAGAGCCATTAACCATCAGGGCTAGCTGGATGGCTTCCCAAAGTAAATCGGAGTCACTTCAGATCAAGAAGAGTTTGTCACTTGCTGTCTCTCTGACTGGGTTCACTCTCAGGAGCCAGGATTGAACATTATCATTGGCTGTTGCATGCAGTGTGGCATTGTGACTGCCTGTATTTGGGCTCTGATATTCTCTCCAGTGTTTAAACAGCATATTACTGGCACGTAGAATGCACACTGAGGAAATGGTCCCAATCTCAGTGAACAAGACCAAATTTGCCCCAGTATAGAATGGTGCACACCATCTGTACCTGTTGGCTTTAGTGACTGGTCTGAGTTGTTAAGCCATCGATGCTAATGGCCATTGCTTGCCGTTTGGCACTGAACAGGTACCATGCTCAGCTTTCTTTAAGGAAAACAAGAAGCAAAATTGTTTCTCTGCCAGATAATGGGTACAGCCTAGCTTTAACAGTGAGTTGAATGAAGTGGATTCCATTGACTGGCAGTGTGCTATTGTTTGGACTTGTGTGTCGGGGTGGTGGGGTCTAGAATGCTATACACAACCTGAGCCTGACAATTTTTATCTGATCCGTTTCTGTCAGCAACCCTCAACCCTTTTTAAAAGCAACTGATTAGGCTCCTCGTCGCCATTGGCAATTCTGCAGCCTTTCAGCTTCCTCCACAGCAACTTCCAAATCCACGACCTCTGCCAACTATGAAAGAGCATCGTGTCACAAAAATTTCTCCCACCTGTAGGTGTCCCTTCCCCTCTCTCATGCACTGTCTGCATTTTCCCAGTTTTAGCAATATGTTGCCATTCCTTCTTTTGACCTTGGGTCAAAACCCTGACTCTTGCCTCGAGTGTCAGACTAGCATGATGGGAGCAGCATGCCAATAAAGTGAACTGCCCTGTCAGAAAACTAGAGATGGACAATAAATTCTAGCAGAGTTAATGTTCTCATGTATGAAACTTTTTTTTTCAATTTTTGAAACCGAATACTTGCCCAATTGTACCTTGAGCTTACAACAGGGCTCCTGCCTGTATGTTGTTATATTACAAGTTGCTGGTTGCCAGCTGTTTCAAGTAGGGGCTTTTTAGGCTGCCTGTCTCCAGGACCTACGTGAAGGTAAATGTATGCCTAATTGCCCAGGTCCATTTTGAGACCCGTTTTATGATGTGCTGGAGGAATTGTAATTTTTCATCCTGCTTTCAAAAGATCAGAAATGGAGCATAAAAATGGCATTGATAGAGCAGTAGTGGGTGTGGTGCGATTGAGATTGAACTTTCGCCATCATTGTGTAATAATTCTGATGCAGGAAATTAATTGCTGGTATCTTGAGATCAAATTGCAAAGTGCTGCCGTACTCAATCTCATCACTGTCTATACGGGTAATGGAAAAATACTGGGTGACAACTTAACCGTGTAGCCCTTCCTGGATAGGATAGCTTTCATGATCTTGTTATTGTGGTGTCACAATAATTTTTTAGGTGCAATTTCATACCCGAGAATAATTCCATTGAATTGTGACACTATTTAAATACGCCCCTCTTGCTCAGTTCCACAAAAATGGTCTGAATCTTCATGTTGCATTGTAATGTGGTAGCATTTCCTTTTAAAACATACCCTGTACAATTCTGTAAAAATTCATTGTCAGCTTTGAGCAGTTTCATGGAGTGCACGAGGAATTAAGCTTCTGTTGGCACCCTGTGATTCACCTATACCCACTGCAGGTTCTATGTAACATTCCCTGCCATTAAGCTGAGATGGTGTTGCTCAGGCCACTGAGGCAAAGCCTCCAGTCTGACCAAGAACTCCATCTAGTGGCCTGTTAGTCTGGAGCCTGCAATTCACTCTGGTCTGTGGAAAGGCCAGGGTTCCAATCCTAATCGAGCACCCACGTTGCCACGCACTGTCCAAGTTGCCTGATAAAGTGAAAGAGCTTTGCGTGGATTTTGGGATGCTTCTGCTGTGGTAGTGCCATTACCTCTGGGCCAGGAGGCTCAGTTTCAAATCCAGTCTCAGCGTTCGGCCACAGATGTGTCATGAAATGCCCAAACAAGTTAGTTTCAGTTCCATCTCCTGACTGACTGGCAATCCCTGCCTGGCAAATGCCCCATTTGTACAGACTGCGCTGATAGAACCCTCTCTGCTTCAGCCAGGCTAGATAGAAAAGTGAAGTTATTTATCTTGCTGCATCGTCATGAAGAGGATCATGTCAAACTTGCCCAGATGACAGTTTTGCTGTTTGAATTTTAATCAGATTTCCAAGTGATTGCACCTGAGGATTTAATGGCTGGCTGTTATAAATAACAAGTGTCAACTGGGAAATGAAGAGCCGTTACCGTTTCTTTAACACTTTGGTTGCGAGTAATGCTTTTCCTCACTCCTATAAACTTTATGAAACCCAGTCTTGCACAAAACATTCCTGTACATTGGACTGCCCAATTTGATCGTACAGAACTTGGCCTTTCCAATGTTGTTTTTCTGTGGATTAACCCTGACTAAATGTATGAAAATGTTTAGAAGATGCAGGATTCTGCATTCTGTTATGTGATAGGCTTTACTTCTGAGTTGGGAAATGTGGTTATAATCAAATCAGCCATGACGTTATTGAACGAGGAAGCAAGCTCAATGGGCTGAATGGCCTATTCTGGCTCCTGGTTTATGATGTTATGTAAGTACTTCAGCTGTATAATCACTGTTTTACAATAAAACACTGGTTGCACGTTTCTGCAAAATTAAGCTTCTGTGGCGAGTAGCAATTTAATTACAACCAATTTTCACAGTAGCACCATTGGAATGTGTTATATCCACTCGAGACTGCTCTCCTGACTGCAGCGCTCCCTCTACTGCAGCGGGATGTCAATCCAGATTTTGGTGCTGAAGAGTGGGACTCGAATCAGTTGCTAAGAGAGGAGATGGTTGGTAAACATCAAATCTTGGGCACACAGTGCCTCTCAAAAGGAATTTAAAATATGCAGATTGTAGATGGGGAAGAGAGAGAAAAGCAGTCACGGTTTGAAGTTTGAACGTGCTCATGTGTATCACAGTGACATGAACCAAGGCTGGTTCTGGAGAACTGCAAAGTGTTAACAACTGAACCTGCGCTGAGAAGATCCCCTTATGTCATCTCCTAAAGAAGCCAACAAAAAGCTTCACTTTTACAACATATGGTGACCAATTCATTGTGCTTATACAATATAAGGTTTATTTAAGTGCATTTATTTACATGCTTGACACCTAGATTAAGGCAGAACTGCCAGTTTTTTAATGACTACAGCAGTTGTTGAGGAACATTTTGGGTGTACAGATCAGATGGTGGCTCCAAATATCTTCAGTCAGCATGCTGCTAATGTGTGAATCAGATGAATGAGGTACAGATACTTGTTTAATTAAAATGGGTTTCAGTCAGACAGCCACAAGCTGCTTCCAGCTCTCTGCCTTTTCCCTGTGTCATTTTCTGTCATCGCTCATTTGACAACAGGGATTTGATCCACGCTGCTGAGGTACTGTGCTGGATTGTATTATGTGACATTCTGGGTAACTGTCCAAAGCCCCTGCTTGCTGGGAATGTTGTTAAAAGATGCTCACGATGTTGAGGGTGATTATATTAATGCTACAATTTGGTTAGTATTGGGAGGGAGCAGAGCACAATAAAGGAAATTTTGTGGTAAAGATTATTAGCCCCTGCTCCACTTGAAGTGATTGAAACCCTTACATAAATGAGTTACTCTTTGAGAAGGTGGAGGAGTATTGGTAATTTAACTGGGTCATTAAACTAGAGGCCGTTGGGGTAGGGTTTCAATTTAGATTCCATTTTAAAAAGTCTGCACTTGCAACTAATTGACATGGACTATGTAACTACTGGTGGCTGCTCTAAACACCTATCTGGTTGAGTGGAGGGAATCTGCTTCGAAGAATGTTCTCGCGTTATGTTGCAAAAATCTTGTTCATGATTCAGAGGTAATGGGAACTGCAGATGCTGGAGAATTCCAAGATAATAAAATGTGAGGCTGGATGAACACAGCAGGCCAAGCAGCATCTCAGGAGCACAAAAGCTGACGTTTCGGGCCTAGACCCTTCATCTGATGAAGGGTCTAGGCCCGAAACGTCAGCTTTTGTGCTCCTGAGATGCTGCTTGGCCTGCTGTGTTCATCCAGCCTCACATTTTATTATCTTGGAATTCTCCAGCATCTGCAGTTCCCATTATCTCTGATACAAAGAAATCCATTCGGCTTCCAAGGTTAGGCTCATCTTGCTTTAAAAGATTAACAGCAAAAAGAAGACAGGACCCAGAAAAATGAGTGAGCTTCTGAGCTGGAGACCTGGTACATCCACACTGCTTGCAATAATGACCACCTAAATAAATCACTTGTTACGGGAGTTAAAGCTAAACGTGCTTAAGGTCATCGGTGAACTCAAAATCAGATCAAAAATAAAATTTAGCAGAGGAATGCTTAACGTGAAAATATTAAGGATGGTTCAGAGCAGTCCACATCACCATGGAGATTGGTGGAGTTTAAGGTTCTTCGGTTTCAACTGATCTGTGTTTACCAGAAAACAACTTGGTTTGATTTGTTATTTTTAGTAGACTCCTGTGCAATTGGGGTAGGACAGATTCCTGGAAATCGGTGAAATTTCAGTGCAGTTGAGCAGAAGCCCACAAGCAATATTCTCATTGTGCAGCTTAGAGAGATGCAGCAACAGCAAGGTGACAATAGCTTTTTAATAAAAGCTGCAATTGTGCCGTCCATTGCGAGCACTCTCAGGAGTCCTGGAGAACTCTGGTTCGGGAAAAGAAGTTGAATTTCAGAGACAAAGGCAGTCATTGAGGCAGTTCAAGTCAGAGAGGCTTTGAGGATATTCCAACGCTAAATCTTTGGAAGTGAAGAATTGGACTGACCGGTTTAGGAGACAGAATTTTAACGAGATTTTGATGCCACGAATGCCTGTCTTGATTGAATTGGCCATTTAAAGAGCAGTCTGTGGGGTGCTTATTCATTAAACCATCTTTATCTCATCTCAATCTTAAGTGTTAGAGTCTACGTTGTATGTGTGTTGTCAATGGTTTAGGATCATCGTCTTATCTGTTCAGTATACCTATTAGTCATTAAGGCTCATGTTTGTTTCGTTTATGTCTGTGTAATAAAGACTTTTGTTGGCATTTCGTTTCAATGCCTGGAATCCTGCTGCATAATGGTTCATTCAGGTATTTCTATGCTTTAAAAGAGTGAGGCTATAACAAGCTAGATCACACCAAAGATCCAGCTGCTCCAGTGTCCTCATAACTGCGATCCTAAAAATGGCTATTAATAACAGTGTGTCTGGGTGTTAAACACAAGAGCTTAAATCACTGCACACTTATTGCTTGGGTATACACACAGCAGGGACTTTGAGTTATCATTGTGAAGGCAGCATGAGCTCCTGGGTGTACGCAAGAGGTTCCACAACGGTATTTATATCTCAGCCAACGGAGTATTGAGCCATTTTCTCACTGCTGTTTGTGCAAGTTAGCTGCCATGATACTCCATCTCCCAACAGTGAGTACAACTCAAAAATACCTAATTGCTAGAAAAGTCTTTAGGGATGTGAGATCTGAAAAGGCATGACATCAATTCAAGTTCTTCCTACTGAGTAGGGGAGTTTTTGTCTGAGCTGCATCTCCGAAGCAGAAAGAACCAATTTGGAAGTAACACCGACAGCAGCATGTGACTGTGACCTTTGAGACAATGGGATGGCTAACAGCTCAATTCCACAACTATGTTCCTGAGCCTGGGATGTGAGCAGCACACAGGAATGGGAATCAGTTTTCTTACTTGATCCAAACCAGCTGTTCCTGTTTGGCAGAGGCACCTGAATTTTAAATTTTAGTGCCACACAAATCTCACATCGAGATTAGAGGCATCTTTGGATTTCCCCTTTGAGTCAATGTGGTCTAACTTGCTTGAAAGGCCCATAGCTGAAGGCTCCTTGCAATGACTGAGTCTGACTGATTTTACTCCTGTGGATTTGTCTGGAATTTGTTTCCTTTGGCCTGGTTAGACCTTAGAGAGGTGCAAGAGCCAATAGAATTGGCTGAATCTTACCAGAAATTGGCACAGTGTCAGTTTCTTCGAGTTGCATGGAGCGTTTCTCACCGCGGATCCTAGCAAGTTTCTTGGTGTGATGGCCCCAAACCCACCTCGATTAACTCATCCAGACCGAGCCCAATTTTCCCACTCACTGCACGTGGAAGTACTCACCAGTATATCCTAGGATTCCCGGTACCAGGGTCCCCTTGCCCACCAGCTGTTTACCTGGTCAGGCCCTGGCAGTCTGGAGTTGCTCTTCCCTGTCAAAATGGAGGCACAGCAGTCACGAATCACCACTTCTTAAGGCGCAGTCCCTCTTACAATCCTCCACATCAATGTAACTCCGTCCCTAAGACCCACCGCACCCAACATCTCATTGTTCAGTGTGGGGCCATCATCAAAAAGAAAGGCAGCCCATTGTCCAAAAGCGATTGTACAAACAGAAACAGCACTCGCCTCTCAGAACAGAAGTGTACCGCTTACATGTTGAGGACTAACAATTTTACAGTCAACGAGTGACCACTGAACCTAGCTCTCACCTACTTGAGCCAAATGTGAATTATGTCCTGGCTGGCTTGTACAGTATTGCCTTATCATGCAGGAGATGATGCTTCTCCTGCTCAATGTCCTCATCTTCCTGCTCCTACTGTCCCAGTTCATCAGTCTACATCACATTGCCTCTTTGCCTGTTGTGTGGAGCACAGTATACCAGGAATATGCATCACCCTCTGGCTGCACTGTACCACAAGGTTCTGACAGTCTGATTTGAGCATTGGAACATCATCTTCAGGAGGCCTGTTATCTACTGCAAATGGCCCTGGTTGAAGAATGGGTTTCACTGTGATCTGTCAAGGGATTGTGTCATAGAGTCATCTGCAAGAGAGTTGCAGTAGGTAAGAGATAATGGGAACTGCAGATGCTGGAGAATCCCAGATAACAAAGTGTGGAGCTGGATGAACACAGCAGGCCAAGCAGCATCTCAGGAGCACAAAAGCTGACGTTTTGGGCCTAGACCCTTCATCAGAGAGCATCAGGTTGGAGTGGGTAAGCCTGGTCTCATAGCTGCCAGCTATGGCACCTGGTCCTGGTAAAGAATATAGACATTGAGATAACAAGGTGTAGAGCTGGATGAACACAGCAGGCCAAGCAGCATCAGCGGAGCAGAAAGGCTGACATTTCAGGCCTAGGCCCTTCTTCAGAAGGGTCATTTTCTGAAGAAGGGTCTAGGACCGAAACGTCAGCCTTCCTGCTCCGCTGATGCTGCTTGGCCTGCTGTGTTCATCCAGCTCTACAACTTGTTATCTCAGATTCTCCAGCATCTGGAGTTCCTAGTATCTCTGAAACAATATAGACATCATGGCAGCTTCCAGGATCCCAGGCAACATTCTCTGTCATTTCTCCTGACACTGCAGGATCCTCCTAAGGTGCATGCACAGCAGAAGCTTCTGGAACCAGGAGTCAATGCACCAGCACACCGAGCAGTCTCAGATTCAGACTTTCATGTCACTAATTCACAGCATGTAGTTTCTGTCCTGGAGCTGGGAGGCTGCGCATTAATGAGGTGAGATTAAGTCATAATGAGGGTGATAATGAGCGACAATCCCTGTTAATAGGCCTCTGACAAATCACTAGTGAAAATCTTGCCTCAAGGTCGGGGATTTGGTTGGAAAATAAGCCTCTTTGATCTCAAACTTGAGAAGGCCACTGCCCACCAGCAGGCCTGACATTCTGTGAATTTTTCCCCACAGTCCACATCCTGTTATTTATAATTGTGTTGTTAGGAGGCTGGCATGAAGTAACCCATAAGAAGTAAAATGTATCTTAGTGTAAATGACCCTTTGAGAGTTTCCTTTCAGTATCTGTAGGTCTAGGACAGGGTGGCTGGTGCCTGGAACTGGCAATATTGAAGTATGTGAGAATGTACAGAAGGTATTTAGCAAGAAGTGCTCAGTGACTTTCTGCTCGAAAGCTGCAACAACTGACATTACTTTATCAAGTTTACCTTGATATTACCCAGGATAGAAACCGAAAATTATGGCAGACAAAAATGTCAATGAAATGCGCAGCAGACTCAAAAGCACAAACTGTGAGTCAATGATGCGGTTGTTGACTTGCTCGCCAAGCTGGTAAGATTGTTTGCAGATGTTTCATCACCATAACTAGGTAGCGTCATCTGTGCGCCTCTGATGAAGCATCAATGTTCTGTCTCGCTTGTTATTTATGTGTCTCGGTTTGTTGGGGTGGGCGACATCATTTCTGGATTTGTTTTACAGTGGTTTGTATCAGGGGTCCAGCTCTATGTGTTTGTTAATGGAGTGCTGGTTTGAGTGCCAGGCCTCCAGGAATTCTTATGCATTTCTTTGGTTGGGCAAAGAGGGGCACCAATTCAGCTGGGATGATGTAGCCATCCTAGGACAAGCCAACCAAAGATACGCACGAAAATTCCTGGGGACCTGGCACTCAAACCAGAACTCCATTTACAAACATATAGAGCTGGACTCCATATACCAAACACTAAGAAACAAATCCGGAAATGATGTCGCCACCCTGACAAACCGAGACACACACGTAACAAATGGGGCACAACACTGATGCTTCACCAGAGGTGCCCAGATGATGTTACCTAGTTATGGTGATGAAACATCTGCAAACAAACCTATCAGCCTGGTAAGCAAGTCAACAACCCGAGCTACAAATCTTCTCAAAAACCTTGAAGTGGGTCAATGAATTTGATGGAGATAATTCACAGGCCATTTCTGACAAAGGTGCTAGGACCTGAAATGGTGACAATGGATCTGCTGTGTAATTCCAGAATGTTTTGTCATTGCACATAATGGTTCGATAGCTTTGGTCACAGCTCGAATGCAAAGAGTTGCTTGAAGTTCAAACATTGAGGTCATTATGTGATGTAAGGTGCATGATTTATATGTAATATATGTAAATTACTGTTGTTTATTTTAGAGTTTGGATTCTGTACTGGTAGCATGTGAGTTGTCTATGGGGCTTTATGGTTAACTTGTCAGTATTTCAGTATTATTGAGTTATGTTTTTTTAAACCAACGTGAGTGAGTGAGGTGATTGTGGGAATTTGTTTGCAGTGGGAGAGTTTTATGACTGGACAAGGTAAACATTGAGGCACGTGAGCTTGTTTTTCTGTTTAGAAATATAAGGATTTTGTTATTGCTCAGGGAATAATCCCACAGCTGAGAAGGCTTTTGTTTATCAGT
This sequence comes from Stegostoma tigrinum, assembly GCF_030684315.1. Classification (NCBI taxonomy): domain Eukaryota; kingdom Metazoa; phylum Chordata; class Chondrichthyes; order Orectolobiformes; family Stegostomatidae; genus Stegostoma; species Stegostoma tigrinum. The sequence goes on from NC_081382.1 coordinate 32,000,067, forward strand.
TTGCATAAATCCTGGTTGAATTCAGAAAAATTAGAAAACAGGTTGCCTCAGTGAAAGTGTTTTAGTTGAAAGGCCAGACCAGAAATATTTGGTTAGAATTCCGATGAGATATTTGAAGCTAAGAACATTTAAGCTCAGTTAAGTGACTGATGAAGGAAGAGGCCACCAAACTGTCAGGAGCAGGAATTGAAAGAAGTAGTTTAGTTAAACCGATAGATGTACAAATAGAGAATCAAACACTCTCTGATGTTTCAGTACTGTAATATGATGGTGTTGGGTCTGATGGTATATTTACTGTGTTTCAAAATCTTTTGAATTGTGTTGTGTGTAAATAACTTGGCTGATTTTATTTTGTGCTTTTTGCATAATAAACATCTGTTTTATTGTTAAAACCACATTACAGCTCGGTGTGCTTGAGTTTCAGTGAAAGATTATGTTGTTCAAGGAAAATAATACAAAATATGATTTTAACAAGTCAGGATTCTCTCTGGAATCTGCATGTCCGTTGCAATTGAACTTTTAGGGAAAGTTAGTAAGAAAAGGTTATTGATGTAAAATAAATCTAGCCAAAAAAATAATGAACAACTCTTACTTGACTTTGGATCTGATCCTCTTAAAACTGATATCATATGATAATTTCAGACAAGTTTGAACTTAGTTTCAGCAAAGTTCAAACCATCTGAATTCAAAATCTGCTAAACATAGTTTGCTTGTGGGCAGATTGCTATACTATAGCCTTATTAAACCTGGTTCTCTAAACAAGGCAGCCCTTCAGCTCATTAAAGAAATTAGATGATGTAGATGTAGATCACGAGGGCCATTAGATGTTAGAGACACATTTTAACTAGCCCACTAGGGAAATCAGGAGTCATGACCAAATTTACACTTATTCACCAAGGAAATGAAATGGTAAGAAAAAAAAATGTGTTAGCCACATTAGCGAAGTCTTTTCTAAATAAAATTCCAAAGAATAGCTCATACATATAACATTAAATTTGACAGATTTCTGGGTAGATGTGAGGTAGAGAATTTTGTAAAACATCAGTACCACTGATATCAAAATGAATGGATTCAGGCACACATTGAACCTATATAATTTGTTTTTCTCTCTGACAGTGCCTTTGGGAACATGACTCGAAGTCACATTTTCTGACATAAATATGTAAAATAAAACAAATAACTGTGGAGGCTAGAGATCTGAAACAAACAAACACAGCGGCTGCTGAAGAAACTCAGCAGGTCTGGCAGCACCTGTGCAGAGAGCGAAACAGAGTTAACTTTTTGAGTCCAGTGAACTGCCTTCAGAATTGTTTCTCTTTCCACGTAACTATGTACATCAGTATGTGGTACATACACATGTATCTGTACTTATAATTGTATAGCAAGTGAAAGTCAGCAGTGTAGTTTAAGTGAACATGTCTTTATTTTGACGATTGTAATATATGGATGTAGAGTGCATGTAGTGGCTCCATTTTACAGTTTTAACAGAAGTAAGATTGACAAGTGCTCCTGCAATAATACAACTATTGCCATTGTGCATCTCATACTTTGAAAAGGTTTGAAGTTCAGTTGCCTATCTCACCTATACATATCATATGCTTACAAATCTCAATGATGCCGAGTTAGAAGCAGGTTTTAACAATGCTGTGAAAGGAATCGTTTAGGTTCCAAAGCATCTCCCTTCATGCCTTACTATGGTGGAGTGGAGACTGTGTTGTCATGTAATGCACATGGATAAATAGAATAAAGGACACAGTGAGGACATTCAGGATAGACTGTCTAGATGTAATAAAGGCCACTGCATAGGGCAAACTGATCAGATCCATGAATGCAAAAGTAACAAGTGTAACAAGTGTAAAACATTCGAGATATCAAAGTGTGGAGCTGGATGAACACAGCAGGCTAAGCATCATCTTAGGAGCACGAAAGCTGACATTTCGGGCCGAGATCCTGCTTGTACTGACACTCCCTGGCCTTGACAAAGTCGATCCAAACCTTCCCCTGTTTTTTTAAAAAAAAGCCCACACTAAAGCCAAGCTATGACCTGACTGAGGCGCTCTGCAGGTGGGAACTGCCACTCCAGGCTGACAGTGACCAGGGCTCCCATTTCACCGGAAATGTCTTCTTCAAAATCCAAATGAAAAAGTTGGTTATAGGTTATGTGTGACGCATCAGCCATCAGGAGTGGTGGAAGACGGCAACTGAACGTTCAAAATGAAAAGTTTCTAAGAGAATTATCCCACCCACAGGGTTAACATGCTGTCCATGTGGCTCATAGCCCAAAGACCGGTGAATGAATTTGAAAAGAAAAGGAGTTGATCAAGTTTGAGGCGAAACCAAATGAGGTCACACTTGGACAGAAAGGTCAGGTCACATGTGCATCCAGTGGGGGAGCTGGCTATAATCCTGAACTACTTGAAGAGAGAATATGACTTTAAGCCCAAGTAGGTGGAAGCCTATTTGATAATTAATAGAGCAATTGCACCTAATCATCTCTCAGATAAAAATGGGAGGAAAATACCAAATTGTATTAATCAGATAAAAACTGCAAAAAATGAATGCTAGATATAAGTTTCATGTACAGGGTTAACCCTGGGGAGCCATGTCTTGGACTCATGCCTGGTTTAACACTTATCAACATCGACCAGCGTTACCAGCATTATCATTATCACAAAGCAGGGATCAGCTCTACTGCATAGAAATACAACTATACCAATTGGAGTAGAAACATTATGAGGGTTTGGGTCGGGGAACAGGTATGACGTGACCATTAATTGTGCTCAGTGTAGATGAGTAAGACCCAGTATTAACAATGTATTTGTGTTGTGGGCACTGGAAGGACATTTTGAACAGAGTATGAGGTGTACACTCATACTAAATAGTCTCATTTGGTAATACAATAGTTAAGCCAAGGTTTGGTGAGGTTGGTTTGCCTTCCTATGGAATGAAAACCCATCAATGAAGATGTCAGGTTGCTCCGTCTTCCCTCAATCAGCCAAGACACACACACACACACACACACACACACACACACACACACACGGCTCTGCAGTAATAATGGTGATTGTTTAGGAATTACACTTGGTCAAATCCAGTGTCTGTTGGCTCACTCTGGCTGATGATACAAGTGGTACAGACCTGAGCAATAATAAAATATGTGAGCTGTGGAATATCATCTTTTTGAAGCTTATGATGTTAATAAAATTACAATGCGGAGAAATGGAATATACATTACACTCTGTAATTTAAGCAATTGCAGATTTCTTAAAGGGCTTATTTTCCAGAACACATACTGTCATGTTTCTAACTCATCTTTTGTATCTCAGTATGTGTGCTAATAATTAATCAAATCATATATGGCTCACTAAGATCTAAAGATTCTGAAACACAAAAGTAATATGTGGGCATAAACCTGGACCCAGACAGCTGGTGCAAAGTATTTGTTATTTGTTGTTTGCTTTCTACAACGTCTCAGATTAAAAGAGGCACCTGGATGGATGTATGAATGGGAAGGGTTTAGAAGGATATGGGCCAAATGCTGACAGATGGGAGTAGATTATTTAGGATATCTGGTCAGTATGGATGAGTTGGGCTGAAGGGTCAGTTTCCATGTTGTACATCTCTATGACTCTTGTGCCTTCCTGACATGCTTGGATGACAGGGCCATCATGGTGTGCATGACCACTCACGGCAACTGGTACGCTGTGCTGGACGGAGAGTAGGGCCACTTTTATAAATATAGGAAGAAGCAAATGGAAAGGTTTTGTGTTCTTGTGCATTCCACAGTGTTCAGTGTTTGGGTGATGTTGAGAAACTGACACCATCAGCCAGCAGAACAAATACTGTGACCGTGTCAACAAGTCAACAGCCGTTGGAGGTTTTCCTATAGCTATAGCTGGCTCCTTCTGAGAGAGGCCAGCTCGAATTCAGGCCCAATAGTTGACATCTGGGGACAACTATTTGACATCTGGGGACAGGAATCAGGATAAGACCCTGTCTAATGGTTCACCCCACACTTCTCCCTCTGCTTTAGTTCACAGTCAGAGAGGCTAATTGTTACATCAATTTCTGCAACTCTGACTCAGATAAACAAACTCAATATGGATTGCAAATTGAGCCTTGCTATTCCATATAGTTAAATGTGACTCATTAATCAGGTTACATTTCAACCAGATAACATATCAGTCCCATTACTGTTTTTTTTCCCCCATAGCTGGAGTACCTATGAATCAACTAAAAGAGCATGTGTTTGTTAATAAAATGTGAGGCTGGATGAACACAGCAGGCCAAGCAGCATCTCAGGAGCACAAAAGCTGACGTTTCGGGCCTAGACCCTTCATCAGAGAGCTCTCTGATGAAGGGTCTAGGCCCGAAACGTCAGCTTTTGTGCTCCTGAGATGCTGCTTGGCCTGCTGTGTTCATCCAGCCTCACATTTTATTATCTTGGAATCTCCAGCATCTGCAGTTCCCATTATCTCTGAGCATGTGTTTGTGTTGGCTTAATCAAGTGCACAGTGAATGGAAATGGATTACTCAGCATTTATAACTTTTGTTGAACCATTGGGATTTTCAAAGTTGGTTGACATTTTTTTTTCTGGTGTCAGGTGGTGCCTGACAAGGTGCATTAAATCATACACAATGTTTATCGCAGTCCAGGCTAAATTTTAACCTGAAATAAATATATAAGATCATTTTTACTAATTGATCAGATAAATTTTAATCATGTTTTATTAACCTTCTATTTCATGATGTAGAGATTTTTTTTGTTAGAATGCATTGATTAGCCACGTCAGCAATTCACTATAGATTAACACTAGTAGCAAATGCTTTTGGTGTAATACAGGTTTACTCACTGCATGTGAGGACCTATGTAGATAAACCAACTTTGTTCCTTGTGTAATGTTGCTGTCTTTCTCCGTCAACAAAGTTTAAAAGTTAGCCATTGATTTATCAGATGGAGCCTATCTCAGTTTAGCTTGGTTTACACTGTTGCTAGTGGTGCATTAATTTTAACCTAATGATGGCTCTGAATGTTGACTCACTCCACCACCGCCCCCACCCCGTCAATTCACTAACCACAACCCCTTCCTCTCCTCTGCTCATCCTTCACATCGTCACTCTCCCAATCTCTCTCTCCATAAGCCCCTTCCCCACTGCTGTCACTCCAGAACTCCCCTCCCTAACTTTCCCTCCATACCATCTCCTGTTGCTCTCCCTTCAGAATCTGTCCCTCTCCTGCATATGCCCTCCACGCACCCACTCCCTCCCTCCCTCCCCCTCACACCCCCTCTCGTTGCTCTCTGTCCATACTTCTGCTGTTGCTCTCCCTCTCTAACCCCTCCTTCCCCTCCATTCTCCCTCTGCATACCACCTCCTTTACTCTCTCCACATCCTCTTCTGTTGCTCTCCATCCAGAACCTCACCCTTCCTTCAGCCGCCCCTCCTCGACCCTCCCCACTCTCTCTGCACACATCCCTCCATGATCTCCCTCCATAACCCATCCTCCCCTCCAGTCTCCTTCCACACCATTTCCCATTGCTCTGTCTCCAGACCACTATATTACTATCCTTCAATTAAACCCTCCAGCCCCTCCATCCTCACTCTGTACAGTTCCTCCCCCACTCCCTCTCCACACCCCATGTGTTGCTCTCCTCTGGGCTCCCTCCTTCCTCTCCGCCCTCCCTCTGCACATTCCCTCCCCCACTCTCTCTCAAGAACCAGCTGTATGTTGCTGGTCTTTTGCCTTTCGGAGCTGCTTGATTTGGTACTTTACCCTCCTTATGCTGACTTTTTGAGATGAAGTTGGTGACATTTCCTCCCACTAACCAAAGCCCACGGTGAGGGTGAGCTGAGTCCCACAAGAGATATTTTGCAGGAGATGTACCACGGAAGGCCTTGAGTCTTTCTTTGGCTCAAGTTGGGATCCTCTGTAGACACCAACTGGGATTGTCTTCCCTAAAAAACATCAGTGAACAAGATGCGAGATAACAAGGTGTAGAGCTGAGGAACACAGCAGGCCAGGCAGCATCAGAGGAGCAGGAAAGCTGATGTTTCGGGTCTGGACTCTTCTTCTTTTCTGATTTCTGAAGAAGGGTCCAGACCTGAAAAGTCAGCCTCCCTGCTCCTCTGATACTGCTTGGCCTGCTGCGTTCATTCAGCTCTACACCTTGTTATCTCAGATTCCAGCATCAGAATTTCCATTATCTCTGAATCAGTGAACAAGATGCATTTTTTTTAACAATAGCCAACACTAGTTACATGGGCAACACAAAGTCAGCTTTTTAGTCCAGAGTTTTCTTGAATTCAAATTTTAGAAGGTCTCACCTGGCATACTGTTCAAGAAAGTAAGAGCCCATGGGGACCCAAGGAAATATTTGATCCAAACTTGGCTGAGAGGCAGGGAGCAAAGGGTGATGATACAGGGATGTGTCTGTTCTGTGCCCTTTATAGTATATGTTATTGATTTCTACTTAAATGGCTCACAGACAACAGGAACATAAGTGGGGTAGTAAGCAGAGAGGAGGATAAGTGTAAACTTAATGCGCTGCTCAGCAGGACAGAGCTATAGCAAATAAGATGCAGCCTGGAAAAGTATGAGGGAGTGCACTTGGAGAGGGTCTAACAAGGCAAGGGATAGCACTTTGAATAGTAGGACCCTGGAATGTCCTGAAGATCAGAAAGATCTGGCCGTGCATATCCACAGATCCCTGAAGGTAGCTAGGCTAGAGGATGAGGTGGGTAAGAAGGCATATGGGATACTTGCCTTTATTAGCTGAGGCATGGTAAACAAGAGTGGGAAGGTTATGCTGGAACTATATAAAATGTTGGTTAAGCCACAACTGGAGCACGGTGTGCAGTTCTGGTTACTGAATTACAGGAAGGATGTGATTACAGGGTGCAGAGGATCTGCTGCCTGAGCTGGAGGATCTGAGCTCTGAGGAGGAAGTCTACAACCTCCTCCACAACCTGAACTACAAATCTTCTCAAAAACTTTAAAGAGAGATTGGACAGGCTGGCGTTGTTATCTGTAACAGTGAAGGCTGAGGGGTGATCTGGTAGTGAGGTATAAGACCATGAGAGATATACTTAGGGTGGTTAGGAAGGTGCTGTTTCCATTAGTAGTGCAGTCAATAAACAGGGGGTATAGATTTAAGGTAAAAGGTGGAAGGCTAGGAGAAGATATCTCTGCACCTAGGAACTGTGAGAGTCTGGAACTCACTGCCTGACAGTGTGGTTGAGATAGAACCGTTCACAACATTTAATAAATATTTTGATTTTCACTTGCATTGCCGTAGCCCCTGTAGCTATGGGCCAAGAGCTGGAGAATGGGATTAGTGTAGTCAGATCTTTGCTGGCCATCATAGGCACTTTGGGCCAAATTGCTACCTTCTACGCTGTAAACATCTATGAATCAAATTTCACCATCTGTCATGGTGCCCCCAGAACGTTAGCCCAGGATTCTGGATTCCTAGTTTAGGTTCATTATCGGGACACCACTGTTTCCCCTTAAATGTGACTTCAGTTTGAAGTATACAAGGTATGGACTGATATGTCTCATTCACAAGTCTTACTGTTTTTACTTCTTCAGGGATGGTATTCCGCTAAAGGCCCCAGGCCTTGGTTCTTGTTGGGCTCAAGTTCCAAATAGAAATCACCTCAAGATACCTTGGTGTGATCTTCTAACATTGACTGCAGGTCCGTTCCCAATCTCCCCAGATCTTTCTCTGTCTTTCATGGGGGTGTTTCTCACTCTGGAGATCAATTAGTCTGGACCCTGCAGCTCCTCCGTAGGAATTGTATTGTTATCTGTTTGTGACAGGCACACAGGGTCACCTCAGCTGAGGCCTAACTGGCCAGAAAACCTTCTTGCACCTGCCTGGGTCAGGGATGTCCCCTGCAGTGAAATGGTCCCCTGTGTTTGTTGGAGAGGCACCAGGCATACCGTTCACAATTCCCTGCCACCCCAAATGCTGTAGTGGTAATCCCTGGGCTTCACTGCTTAACTGAACAGGCCGATACATGTGATATACAAAGCTTCCAGCCTCCCCTCCCAATAAAACAGCCCTTTCTGGTGATGGCCTGTCTTTGTTCGGCGCTCACTTACAATCTGTTAATGTACAGCGAGAGGAATCTACCACTCCAGGGTACGGTGAACATATTTAAGGAGGAGATGGACAGTTTTTAAATAGTTAATGGGTTCAAGGATTATTGTGAGCAGGCAGAAAAGTGGCGTTGAAAGCGAAAGAGCATAATTGTATTCACTGGGGGATCAGGCTTGAAGACCCTACTCTTGGCCCTATATCTTCTGTTCTTACACATGGAGACACAGGCAAAAATCTGTATCTGACTAAAATCATGTATATGTTCAAGTGAACATAAAATATGGCATGGATTGAGGGAGCATGTTGGAGCTCTTGTTTGTTATTTCAGCCGCTATTTATCTCCTCCCAGCATCACTGAAACAGATTATGCAACCACTTTCACATTGGTACTTTTGAGATCTTGCTGTGTGTAAATTTGCTGCTTCATTTTCCCCTTTTGAAACAGTAATCACACTTCACATGTACTTAATGGCCTGCAAAGTACATAGAAACATCCTAATTAAGGCTCTTCCAATATAAATGCAAATTGTTCTTTAGAACTTACATTTCCATTTAATGCCTTGTTTTAGAATCACTGTCACAAGGTAATCCCTACTTTGGAAAAGGAGACAGCAGAACATCACTGCTGATGTGAAAAACATTCTCCTTCTTGCAAAAGGCAGAAGAAAGACCATTGCTTAATTTCAAACTAAATTTCTTTAAGTTGTTGTAGAATGAAGTCAGCGATTCCCAGTCCTGGACATTGGAGATGGTTCCTGCAGCTGGGTGACAAAGCAAGCAGAGTCAAACGGAGCTGCTGGAGTTAGGCTCATTAAACAGTGACATGTAAACTTTCAGATTTCTGCACAGCCATTCCTTAGTAGCCAGACATTTTGTTAAATGAGTGACAGAAGGTAGCTCTGTGATGAGCCTAATTTAACGAATTCACCCTTCCCAAGTGTTCAGCACATTACCTTTGGAAAGGCCATACGTCACATTTAAAAAAAGACTTTTTTGCCATGAATTCATACTGGATTAATGCCATCAGGATGATACTATCACCATCTCTACCTTCTTTTTAAAGCGTAAAACTAGTGAATTTGTAACCATTCTCTTCACCCCATCTACACGCAGCCACCACCTTCCTATTTTAAACTGAAAGTCACTCATTCTATTGTAGAATCTATAAATTGTTACGGATTTTAGCAATTGTGATCATTTGGCCATGTTCAATAGGGTATTGAGGAATATCTTGAATTACTGTGACCCGATATATCTGCAAATATTCAGCTAATGCTGAAGTGAGTGTGCGTTCTGATTTCATCTGTTGCAATTTCATCCAGAAGACTATCCAACGTTCCCCTGACGGTTGTTCACAGGCATTGCTTTGCGAGAATGAAACCTGACAAAGTCATGCATGTTGCCAGGTGGAAGGTGCTGGTTTACATGATCCGGCTTGGCTGATTCTCCTGGGAGAATCAGCTGGAGTTCTGGTTCCTGGGACGTAGCTGTGGGCCTGAGCCCACCGTGGTGAGAGCAAGCCTGGGATGTTGATGAAGTACACCCCGCCCCGGTATCTGCAGCATCGGGAGCAGGAAGCCCGAAGTTTCCCAGAGACTGAGCCAAAGTGGAGGAGACTGAAAGCACTAAAGAAAGTCTGTGGAATTTGACCTTTGTTCCTTCAGTTTTCACTTAATATTAGGAAAGATTATAATGTTTACTTACAACTTAGTTTCTTTATTTTTCTACTTACACTAGGAACAGCGGCAATGCCTTACTTTTAACTCTGTTTCTCTGTGTTACTACCTCTACCTAAGTGTTGAACCTTGGTACCATTGTACCCAAGAAGGTGACGTGTGGTGACAATACAAGCTTAAAATCTTTTTTAAAATCTTAAAACCAAATTTTTTATCAACCCAAACAAGTTTCCACCTCTCCTCAAATCAGGGACACATACTGCTGAATAGTCTCATGAACATCACTAATCCACTGATTCTTCATCCAAGTTGCCTCTAGACTACAAGCATCTGTCATCGATTGAACAATAGGAGAAAAAGGGATAGCGCAACTGAGTCCCATCTGAATTAATGGCTGCACATTGTGTCAGCTTGAACTCACTGGTGACAATCTGCTCCCAGCTAGAATGTTGTGGACTCCACCACAGAGACATGAATATATAACAGGGCAGTGCAGCTTAGCGCAATGCTGAAGGAATGCTGTGCTTTCTTTGAGATGAGCCATTAAACTGAGGCCCCCACTCACCCTCTCAGCTAGTGTCAAAGTGGCATGGTTTCAGTTGAAGTGAAAGATAAATGTACTATAGGGCCGTTGTCTCATTACGGATCAACAGCTGGTGGCGAATTTAACCTGAAGGTCACTGCATCGCGAGATCTTCATGGTAACCTCAGCTAGTGTAGGAATTGACCCACCAACTAATGCTGTTGGTAGCACACTGTGTCCAGCCAGCTGAGCCAACCAATCCCCATCCAGTCAAGCTTGGCTGGCCAATCAGTGTTTCTCTCACACAACCAGGTATAAAAGCAAAATACTGCAGGTGTTGGAAATCTGAAACAAACACAGAGAAGGCTAGAGAATCTGTGCGAGAGCAAAACACAGTTAGAATCATAGAATCCCTACAATGCAGAAAGAGGCCATTCACACCATCAAGTCTGTGCCAACCCTCCAAAGAGCTTGCAGCTTCCCCCCACCCTTTCCCTATAACCCTGCATTGATCATGGCTAATCCACATAGCCTGCACACTACAGAGCAATTTCCCATGGCCAATCCACCCTAACCTGCACACCTTTGGATTGTGGAAGGAAGCCAGAGCCCCCAGAGGAAATCTACACAGACATGGGGAGAATGTGCAAACTCCACACAGACAGTTATTTGAGGGCAGATTTAAACTTACATCCCTGGTGCTGTGAGGCTGCAGTGCTAACCACTGAGCCACCGTGCTGCCCAAAGTCAGTATTGTTAACTTTTCAAGAACTGAACTCCAATGACATATTCAGAACTGTCTTACCGGACTCAAAACGTTAATTCTGATTCTCTTTCCACAAGATACTGCCAGACCTGCTGAGTTTCTCCAGCACTCTGTAGTTTGTTTCAGATTTCCAACACCCGCAGTTTTCTCTTTGCTTTTATACCTGGTTGCGTGATTGTATGAGAGAAACGCTGGTTGGCCGGTCAAACTCTGTCTGTAATGAGAGAGGGAGCCCTATTGTCTGATCATCCATTAACCAGGGACAAGAATACTCTCTGGCAATTCTCTGGCCGTACTGTGTCCTAAGCTCAAGCAGACACTCGGACTGTGAGGTAGTCTCACATCTGTGTTAATGCAGCTGACCTTAATGCCCTGGGGTGATTGGTTAGCTGTAGCATTTACTGCTGAAGGACAAATCCACATCAGATATGGTGGCTGTGATAGTCTCCAGTCAAAATAATTTGAGTGAATGACTGTTTTTATTCTCACTTTTTTTTCCAGTGCGAAAAATAGTAAAATCCAGTGAAAATTTTTTTCCCCCTGTCGCCAAGATCTGGTGCCATTTTGAGTAGTTTTAAGAATTAGAAAAAAATAGAATGACACAGCTGCTTATTGTAAGAGAAGTAAGCCAGTGAGTAAAAAAAAGAAAAGCAGATGGGCCGAATGGCCCAGGCTCAGGGGCCCTACCCTACCGCCATCTTGATGACATGAGAAAAACCAGCTGGCACTCACTGCCCAGAGCAGGGGCTCGCAATGTCACTTCCACCACATGGGCACCTGACACAAACAGCTGGCACAGCCCAGATATTTGAAGAGAACAGACCAGAACTCTCACCTTGCTCTCACCCAACCCCACCGGCCAAGAACACACACAAAGTCATGCACCCACACCTGCTACTGTGTGTAAATGGCACAATGTGTCATGAGCAGCCACTATGTAGTTTTATATACAGGCCACATATTTCTGAAGGTGATGGATTAGATTAGATTCCCTGCAGCGTGGAAACAGGCCCTTCAGCCCAACAAGTCCACACCACCCCTTGGAGCATCCCACCCAGACCCATCCCCCTGTAACCCACACACCCCTGAACACTATGGGCAATTTTGCATGGCCGATCCTCCTAGCCTGCGCATCTTTGGACTGTGGGAGGAAACCGGAGCACCTGGAGGAAACCTGCGCAGACATGGGGAGAATGTGCAAACTCCGCACAGACTGTTACTCGAGACTGGATTCGAACCCGGGTCCCTGGCACTGTGAAGCTGCAATGCTAACCACAGTGGCCAAGTTAGTGAGCTGGTAATTCAGCAAACTTGGTTGCTATTCTTGGGGTGGGGGTGGATTGTGGGGATTAGTGATTAGGATCAAATCTCACTTTGGCAGATGGTGACGTTGGAACTGAAAGCTGGCCTAACTGTGACTGTATAACCACTGTTTGTGGTTTGCTCATCTCCTTTCCAGCAGGAAAACTGCTGTGTTCCTGGACTGGCCTATGGGTGATTCCGGACTTGAAGCAATGGACTTTTAACTAGCCTTCCGGACAATTAGAAACAGTGCAATATGCAGCAGTGCTGAAACAAGCAGATGTATCTTTCTATTTGTTTCTAAATTAATTTCTCAGATTATTGTAGGTGATTCGATTACTTTTTAAATAAGTGTGTCTCCCTCTGGTAGGAAATGTTTATAACATGAAAATGTCTATTTTGTTATATCTGGCAAGTAACAATGCTTATATGATAGTTTAAAAAAGTCGATGCATACAATTGTATTAGATTCAGCAAAATAAATGTTGATAGTTTTCATAAGGTCCCATAACTTAGGAGCATTAGAAATTGGAGCAGGAGAAGGCTTTCAGCCCCTTGACCCTGCATCAAGGTTCAATGAAGTTATGATCAGAGATAATGGGAACTGCAGATGCTAGAGAATCCAATATAACAAACCAAGGTAACCCCTGAAGGGTCTAGGCCCGAAACGTCAGCTTTCGTTCTCCTGAGATGCTGCTTGGCCTGCTGTAGTAAGGGCAGCAGATTTCTTTTGTTAGATGTGGTTTGATGGCAATCAACAAAGGCTTAGATTAGATTAGACTCCCTACTGTGTGGAAACAGGACCTTCGGCCCAACAAGTTCACTCTGTCCCTTGCAGCATCCCACACACCCCTGAACACTACGGGGCAATTTAGCATGGCTGATCCACCTAGACTGCACATCTTTGGACTGTGGGAGGAAACCCATGCAGACAGAGGGAGAATATGCAAACTCCGCACAGGCAGTTGCCCAAGGCTGGAATCAAACCCGGGCCCCTGGCGCTGTGAGGCTGCAGTGCTAACTGCTGAACCATCGTGCCACCCCTTGGACAAAGAGGTTATGGGAGGCGCAGTAGCTTAAAGGGAGTCCCTGCCTTACATGGTAGGATCGCTGGGCGTTGCCATCCATCCCTGGAGGTTTCATCATTCTCTTGCCTCACCCTCCAGCCATTAATTGTCCAACACATCTATCTGTTTGACAAACGTCCTCCTTACACATATTGGAAGACAACATTACTCCTTATCCAAGTAAACAATGCTAGACAGCCAGCCAAAGAGCTTCTTCCTTCATTAATTTCAGTATTTCTCCATCTGATAAAGGGTCATGTCGAAGAAAATCCAGTCTTTCTTTGGTAGTACTTTTCCACAGGATTGCACGCAGCAGTGTTTGAGCTTCAATTCCTGGAGACTCCAGACAATTCCAAGAGGGTCTGGCAACCTTTGGCTACGTGGGAATGCTGCAGTTTGAACCAGGGATTGGATTACCCACATGGAAAGTTCATTATCCCAACGGGACCACAGGGGAAGCCAAGTGACAGCGGCTACTTAATCAGGGAGAGAAGACGGGAAAGTTGGGAGGTCATTGAGTTAAAATTCCTCTGTGAGCACATTAGTGCACAGAGTTATTTTTAAACAGTTTACAAACACCGCTGAAATAGTGGACACATGAACTTGATGTGAATATATTAAATGGTACACTAAAAATAGGGGAAAGGAATTCAAAACTCCACGTTATGCTGGACGGTTCTGCATTCAAAACTCTGTCCACTTCCAAAAATATGTTGTGAGATCTTCCAGGTCACTCCTGACCCACTCAGCAAATGAAGGAAATGATTAAGAAAATAATCACAAACATGGAGGCCTGCATATTGCATTGTCAAATTAAACTCGAGCCTTCTCATCACAGACACAGGAAGTCAAGCGAAGTAGATTGCCGCCAGAGATTTGCTTCGGCTGGCTTCCAGCTCAATTATCAAACTCAAGAGGGAGGACACACAGTTAAAGTGAGAGCTTTTCAGCATCGACTGCACTTTGCGCTGCTTTTTCTGCTCTGAGAGAGGGGCAGGGAGCTCTGAAACCTGTAAAGAGAAAGGCCACCTGTGGATCAAATGAGCTAGAAAAAAATCCCTGTGGTTTCCTGCAATCCAGCAACTGGCAAGCAGCAGCGAGACTAATGAAGAGGAAGTAGGCCTGCAACATAAAAAATAATCACTGTCTTGTTGTCCCACGCTGAGTCATATTCAAACACCATACTGCATGCAAAATCAGATTGGAGAAAAAAAGAGTACTCATATAAAGAGGCTCAATAGCAGGACTGCTTTGGTTCATAACTAGACTGTTGTGTGCCAGGTATGAGTTACACTGCTGTGCCTGTGGTGAACATAATTAGAATGCAAATACCATAGGAACTTCTGATGAAAGGCGAAATGAAGTGGTAGAGCGCAGAACATTGATCTAACCAGAAGTTAACGATGACCATATGTTTCGGGTTTAATGTGAGAGGGGTAACTTTTTCACACAGGAGGTGGTGCGTTTACGCCAGAAGAAGTGGTACAGGCAGGTACAATTACAACATTTAAAAGCCATTTGGACAGGTGCATGGATAGGAAAGATTTATAGGCATATGGGCCAAATGCAGGCAAGTGGGACTAGTTCAGTTTAGGAAACCTGATCTGCATGTACGAGTTAGGCCGACGGGACTGTTTCTGTGCTGTATGATGTGACTGTTTCACATCCTCTATTGTCAGCAATACCCCGAGAGGATCCATATTTACTGTAACCTCCTGTTTAAAATAAGGTGCACCAATGATGTTACTAATAAGATGAAAATCAAAGCAGGATGGGCAGATAGTCTCCACCATCTACATGTTTCCCTGCAGCCCACACACCATCCTGCCTTGAAAATGTATTGCTCTTCCTTCACGGTTCCCGGGTCAAAATCCTGGATCTCCCTGTCTAACTGAATTGAGAGTAACCTTACATCCCATAAACTGTGGTGGTTCAAGAAGACAGCTCACCACCACCTTCTCCAGAACAGTCAACACTGGGCAACAAACATTAGCCATTTCCCGTGTGAACCATATCCCGTGATAGTGACATGCGCTCTGCTATGCCATTCCAACCATCTTCAGATTGAGAATTGTTGCGATTAAAGCTGCTGAATGGAGTCACTCAGAAGGATCGCTCCAGTCTGAACTAAAACTTTTCACGATGGTGCATCCGCATCAGTTTTAGATGCACAGTCCCGGTATTGTCTAAAATACCAAATTGATTTCTGAACATTCAGGAGGAACAGTTTGTGCCTTGAAAGTGGCTAGTATGTGAAACCTACCAGTACATAAACAAAGAGGGCTTGAGGCATGGAAGGAGGCATGACATAAAGTTGCAATTGTCTTACTAGACAATAGTGCTGCTCTGTCAATAGAGAGAGAGAGACAGGGAGACATAGAGAGAGAGAGATGTCTGGTGGCGGTTTAACCTGAGAGCCACTATATGTCAGACGTGGGGAAAGACTGAGGAGAGTTCTTTGTGGTAACCTCCACTCATGGGGATATTATGTCCAAGCTGTTGGCATCACTATGTGCAGGAAAAAGAAATAGAAGGAAATGATGACGGTTTTAATTAAATTATCGCTGGAAGGAGTCTCATGACCATAGGTCAGCCTTGGTGAGTAACACCAAGAACTATGTGCATGGAAAGTATCCATCTCCTAAACTTATCTTTGCAAAATGGTTTCACTCTATGCTTGGGGTCAGATTGCAGTGTCAGTGAATTATCAGGGACTTACTTCTTGATCCAGGTCGATTGATAAAGATATCCCTAATGTAACAGAGCCACTACTGGCACTGTGGGGTTGGCATTCTTTCTACTTCCCAAACCTTGGCCAATCAGTGAAAGGTTAAAAATAAACAAATCAAGAAAAACACAAAAGAAGCAACCATCCCATTCGTGCAACATTCAAAACTGAATGTGGTTTAATTTTGACTCCATTGCAAAACTTGGCATTGTGAACATCACGGCTGTAATGTTTAAACCTCACACTATGTCAATTGTCGGATCAGCGTAAAACCAACACCAATGTCTTAATTCTGGGCCCTCTTGTGTTGTGTTTGCCGTTGTCTTGTGTTTTTCCTTTACTTGTGGATTAGCTAATCCAAAATTCACAGGGATGCAGAAAATGAACATGCGCAAAGCTTTAACAGCAGGGAACCCAACCAAGCTTTTAATTTTCAAATATCTCCGTTTCCAGAATGTGAGGTGATTCTAGGTCAACAAGCAGAGAAGAAAGATAAAATTAAAGAAGCAAATCTGCCCTGGTTTTTCCAGCAATGTGCTATTAAATGTGATCTGAGCAATTTGTGATGCTTTAATCCAATAATGACTGAAACACTCAGCACCAGTTGTCAATTCACTATAAGTGATAAATTGAGCAGTCATCATTGCTCCATCAGCAAAAGAAGTAGTCAAAATTGAAGGAATAGATATAAACTCACTAACAGTGACCGAGAGATTACAGTAGTCCTCGTTTAACTTGGGCTACCACACAGAATTCAAGGTGACATGACAATTAATTGAAGCACATTACATCTCACCTCTGAATATAAGAATTTCAACTGAGCTTGGGCTGCTTTGATCTGGTATGGTTCCAGTTTCTCTTTGCAGCTAGCTTTTCCTTTGTGAATCTGTGGAGTTCTTCACTGCAGAAGACTGGGTCATAAGGTGCACATTCAAGGCTGAGGTAGGCAGGTCTTTAACCATTGAGGAAATCTGGGGTTTTGGGGAAAAGGCAACTGACTGGAGCTAAGGATTATCAGATCAGCCGTGATTTTGTTGGATCGTGCAGCAGACTTGATGGGCCCAATGGCCTATTTCTGCCCCTATTTCTTATGGTCTTATTGTCTAACAAGGTCCTTCAACTCAGATGGTTTCCTTGCTTCTTTCCCAGGGGGCCTCATAATTTTAATACCAAATATCAGCCTTCATACCAACTGCTTGCCCCCAAGAGGGTCCTGTTGTGACCAGAAGTCAAATATAGTAGCGACTGACATGGATCCACAGCTACTTCTCAATGTCTGCATATCTTAAACCTGTCGCCTTAGATACAGCCTGGGAGAAACTGGCAGATGCAGGCAGGTAATAGGAAAAGTTGAGTTAGGAAAAGGAATGTTACTTGAAAGTGCTTACTCCTGACGGTAGAGAGGCCAAAAGGAGACATTTCTTGCTGGGGCAGGTATGTATCAGTGTTACAATCCCAGCTGATGTTATAATTGGACAAGCCAAATCCCAGAATGGAATCTGGCCTGATTGTGTTTTTTTTGGTTATTTGACGTAATTATTAGTCAGAATCACTCCAGTTCGAGACAGGATAGCTCAAACCTTTCAGGCCCTGGTTATGGAAGAAAGCTCCAGCTCCTATTTTATTTAGAAACTCCCCCATTTGGCTGCAGCAAGGTTAATTTCGAAAGGCTTCTTCCCATGTGACTTTCTCCCAGACCCAGATTAAATTATGTTTTATAAGGAGCCAATTTAACCAGGTTTCCTTGAATTAACGAAACTAATGAGATTATTAATTAACACACATGAGAATGAATACTTAACCCAAGACGAAGAATGAGGAGAGCCAACGAGATAAACGTTGGCAGCACAGCTTGATTCTCTGAAACAGCTGGTCACAGGTTCAAAAAAGACAAAATACTGCAGGGTACGGCTGGAAATCGTTCAGCATCTGCAGTATTCGAGAGCTGAATTCACTGCCATTTCTCTTCCAGTTATGCTGACCTTGAAGGTCTGCTCTTCTCCCAACAGGATTTCCGTTCTGATCTTTCACTTGCTCGTCTTTATTGCTTTTTATCTCCCACCTCATATTGAATAAAATATCGCCCCACTGATCTCCACATTCAAAGGACCATCCTCTGCTACTTCCAGCAGGATGCCACCACCAAACACACTTTCCCCTGTCAGCATTCCCTCTCTAACATGCTGGTTCCCTCCTCCATCATTCCTAATGCCTCCCCCTCCACCCACCATTTGCATCTTTCCATGCAATCCCATCAAAAAGTGCAACACTTGCCCATTCAATTCTTCCTTCCTCACTGTCCAAGGTCCCAAACATGCCTTCCAGCATTTCCCTTGTACTTCTTTCAATCCAATCGCTGCTCACAGCGTGGTGTCAGTGTTATGGGACACAGAAAGGGACCCTTCTGTCTAATCGGTCCATGCTGACCACGGTCTTAAACTAAACTAGTTACATCCACCTGCGCTTGGCCCATCTTGCTCCAAACATTTCCTATTGATACACTTCACCAAATGTCTTTTAATGGTTATATCCGTACTCACACCCACCACTTCCTCTGGAAGTTCAGTCCAAACACAAGTCATTCTGCATAAAAAAAACTTGCCCCTCACGTCCTTAAATCTTTTTCCTCTCACTTTAAAAATATGACCCCTACATTTCAACTCCCCCACCATACAGGAAAGGCACTTGCCATTCACCTTACCCATGTCCCTCATGATTTTAAAAACCTCTATAAGTTCACCCTTCAACTTCCTTCGCTGCAGTGAAAAAGGTCCTGGCCTACCCACGTAACTCAAACCCACCATTTTTGGCAGCATCCTGGTAAATCTCTTCTGAACCCTCTCCAGCTTAATAATATCCTTTCTGTAGTAGGGCAACGAGAATGGGACACAGTCATCTAAAAGCCCTTTCACTGGTGAGGCCAAATGTAGACTGACTGCTTCATGGAACACCTCTGGGATAATTACTATACACAGAACAATCTTCCAGTTGCTTGCCATTTCAATAACCCACTTTCTGTCAGGCTAACGTTTTTGACCTGGGCTTGCTGCAATGTCCCAACGAGAACTCGACACCTCATCTTCTGCTTAGACACTTTACAGCCTCGAGGACTGAACACTGAATCCAGTAGCTTAGGAATTAAAAATAAAACAAAGAAGTATGGATGCTGGAAATCTCAAACAGAAATTGCTAGAGAAACTCAGCAGGTCTGCCAGCATCCAGATGTTAACTCTGATTTTGTCTTTTCAGAGCTGAGTTCCTCCTGCATACTCACTTTTGGCAACAGTGTCAAGCCCCACTTTAAGTCTTGAGTACATAAGCTAGGCTGACATCTCCATGCAGCACTGAGGGAGTGCTGCAATGCCAGGGGTGCCAGACTTTAGATGTATATTAAACAGAACTTCTCTTTTACCCTTGTACCCATAAGTATATGAATGCCTAGGCACAATGTGCAAAAGTACAGGGGACTTATCCTGACTGCTCAATATCGTACAAACAATACCTGGTCATTTATATCACTGCTGCCTGCAGCATTTTGCTGCGTACATAAGGTCACAATGTTTCCCTCAAACAGTGACCACCTTTCAGAAATATGATTGGCAGAACTGTCACAATAGTTGCTATACAAATGCAAAGTTGTTTGTCCCCAGGTCACAGTTTTCCCCATACATGCAGCTTGTTGAAAAGCACTGCGTTGTACTGAGATCATGACTGGTTGCAACAACCATTTGATGACTGTGCGCCTGTTTGGGTGCTCTTTCAATGAGAAACACAAAGTAGACACTTACAGAATGTGAGGAACAAAGTTACAAATAAGGAGACTTGATTTAATAACATTTATTAAATGCACTGCAAGCTTAAATATAAAAGCACACTACACCAGTTATTGAACATGCTTTTAAAATCATAAATGATCAAAGAAAAGCAGATTAACTTCTGGAAGATAAGCAATTGCCTTGGTTGTTACATATTGCATACATTCTAAGTTGTTACATTCCCAAACTTCAGCAGAAAAATTATACAGTACACTGCAATGAGTTGTAAGGCCTCCAAAACCCTGCCTGGGTCAACCTGGGGCAAGTCTAATCTATTCTGGCTGTCTTGGTTTCTTGAAAAGTATCTTGTTCTCATGTCCAATTCAGACTCAGGCCCAATTTCCAACTGGCTGTAGGTTTTAGATTTAAAAGACATAAAACGAATTGGCAATTTTAAGTGACTGAAGAAAGACTTCATCTGCAGTGGTGGGCTGCTTCTGACTCAGCAATAAGTGAATCACAAACAGTAACAAGGCAACTACGTAAAAGTAATTTCCAGAAATTTGTTCTGGCCAAGTTTTGTTTTTGTACTCTCCATAGTGAAGGATAAGCCAACTCTCTCTGCCAAGGTTATGTGCTCACAGATGTACAGTATGGCCAGATACAGTTCAAAGCTCCCTTCACTCTGCTCCAATGACATGGCCCAATTTTCATCTCAAAAGCAGCATTTCCCATGATACGAGTGTAATTTAGTCCACATGGAAGATAAGTGGTCATTGGAGACAGTGAAGCAAGACTGCTATTTAGAGCAAAATGATCCAAATCATGTTACACACAACTAGTTACTTTGATTACTTTGGTCTGGGTTGCACTCATAACCAGCACTCAAGTTCAAAGTGACAGTGCACTACGTACAATGTCTCATCCAGTACCAATGTTTATTTCCCCCACTGCCAATACATTTACTGCCCATTGACACATATATGATCACATTACCATGGCTGAATGAGCTTCAGCGGAAGAGAGTTAATCAAATGCAAATCGAATCTATTTCAGACCATTAGCACAAAAAAATGGTATTGACACATAGTTGATTGAATTTGATGTGATTTGACAATTTCTCAGATGAAATATGTACACCAAAACATCACTGTCATATACCGAACTGATGAGCGTACTTTTCTACCCTTATTGCTTATGTCCATGTTTCTCCAGCCTTGGTATTTGGGACGGCAATAATTTTGCAATGGCTCTATTGACAAGCACATTCATTCGGACTACAGGTACTTAAGCAGTAGGCTTTTAATAATGATTTTTTTTTGGTGTAATGATGTAACAAGTCTCACAGTGAAACTCAGTTTACTGTCAGTGAACAGCAAATTATTAAAACCACAAAGTTTCTACAGCAACATTACAAACTATAATTAACAAATGGTTCAAACAGATTTCACTTCTCGAATGAAACCATTAAGTGAGTTTCTTAAAAGAAGCAATTTACTCTTTTCAATCAGGTCAAGATTTTAAACCTTCCAAGCACGACCAAGAACCAAAACAGCTCTACTGTACCAACGACACCCACTGCCCCCTCAAAAATGAGCCTGGGTGTTTGGTCGTTGTTTGGTCTGGTATTTGCTGAGCACTGCGAGACAACACATTTCCCAGGGCACAGAGACAACAGTCACAATTATGGTATTAATGGCACCAGCCTCTAAAGGAGAGTCTGGTTTGAACTCTGCAGTGATAACGTTGCTACAGTCTGCCCAGGATTCATTCACTCCCCATCGAATCAGGACAGGAATTACTCTGCTCCATGCACTGCCCCACAGTTAGATATCAGTGACTCACTTGGGCAATATATTAAGACAGGCAGCATTCCCCCTATAAAACTCTCAGGCAGAACGGTGACATCATGCACCCCTTGGAGTGACATTTCTTTCAGATTTCCTCACAAAGATAACCCAACAATTGATTCACAACGCAATGAACTCAGCAACAAAATTGAGACTTTGATACAAAAGATCTGATAGGAATTTTTAACGTCTGTGATGTTTACTACCTCATTAAAAGCAATCCAATAAGAAATAGGTATAATGGGCAATGATCTAAACATGTGATTTATTCATCCTATTCAGTTTAAGTGCTGTACCTTGTGTAGATGGCTGGGGGCCACTTAAAAAGGTTACTTTCCTTGAAGCAAGAGTCAGAAATGTGTAGTCATAGTTTAAAAAGAAGGAAATCCTACAAACTTAGATTGGTGGAGAGGGCCGGTTGCAATTTGGAATGAAACCAATTTTTACACATGGAGGGTGTCTCATTAGGCCTGAGCTGATAATTGCCCAGTCTAAAGTGTCAACGGAGGGGCACACAACTGTATTTAATACTGAGCAAGTAGTCATCCACCAGCAATGAGTTTTGTCAGAGAGGTTAAATAGACAAACTATTACACATTAGCATCACGGCTGGGGGTGAGGAACATGATGTGAGATACAGATCATTATTCACTCTACAACTTTTTTTTAAGAAAGACTGGAAATACTTAACATTGAACGCACCAAACATACCGGCCCTTCAGACTGCAGCAGGGTTCTAAATTGAGGTTGTAGATCACTTTTAGGGTCTCGGGTGAGCGTGATGGTTTAAATTTCACTCATTTTGATCCAGACTTTTGACATATTGGTACAGGCACAATAAATGGGCACAAAATTTCAACATCTCAAAGTTCAAAACAAGTAGCTCTGTACAAATCACAGAAATTAAAATGGATTTATATAAAATGATATGTGATACAAGTCTTCTAATTACATATGTTGCATATTTAAAGGCTTGTTTAAAATAAACAGGAGTATAGGTGGGGCGAGAAACACTGGAGTCTAACAAGTTGAATGGCATGATATAATTAGATCCTTCGTCAAAGCAGAAGTCCTCCTGAGGATTCTAAACTGCAAAGTTAAACAGTATTGGTTTGATTTAACTGGACTGGGTTTTGCTAGGCTTGTAGCCGTATTGAGGTGAGAGTTTGACAAAGGCTTCTTTATGTCACTGCGCTAAATGAAGCTAGTAAACGGACAGAAAACATTATGGCTTTCTAGAGTTTCATTGGTGAAGCCATTATGTTTGGCTAAAAAACATTCAGGCTGATGCTACGACGACAGAACTGTACAAAACAGTTTGTTCCGAGACTAGTGCATGCATGCCATGAATTTGCCCTTCATGGTGTACATTCCGCTGTGACTCACTGCTTTAACAAATACAATCAAATTGTTCAGAAGTGGAAGCATTGACATATAGTGAAGTATTATTCGATGGCGCTTCTTTTATAGGTCTAGCTGTTAACCCATCACTAACGAAAACCTTGCTTGCTATTATTACAATGTGGAAAAAAGAATGAAAAGTAATTCTAACCAAAATTGTCTGTCATTGGAAAACATATGTAGAAACTGTGGTCGAGACTGGTGTTCAGTGACATCACTTCTTTGCCCCCATTATGTTTTGCACCAGGTCCATTGGCAGAGGGAATACAATGGTGGAGTTTTTCTCTGCAGCGATAGTGGTGAGGGTCTGCAGGTAGCGAAGCTGTAGGGCTGCTGGAGATTCTGAGATCACAATAGAAGCTTCTTTCAACGCTCTGGATGCGTTCATCTCCCCTTCGGCTGCAATTACCTGTGAGAACAAAAAAAGGGTCAGTGATCTGGAACAGACTTGGCAACATCCAAAGATGTGCAGGTTAAGTGGGATGGTCATGGGAAGGTGCCCCATAGTGTCCAGGGACATGTAGGTTAGGTGGGTTGGCCAATGGAAACTGCTCCATATTTTTCAGGGATGTGCGCGTTAGGTGGATTGGCCTTGGGAAATACAGGGTTACAGAGATAGGATAAGGGGTTGGGTTTGGGTGGGATGCTCTTTGGAGGGTCTCCGTGAGCCAAATGGCACAGTAGGGATTCTAAAACCACAAGGAAGACAGAACTCATTTGTTAAAGGAGAAAGCTTCCTAGAATGTGGCAGAAAATGTTGTGGTTTTGACGTGTTTAGCTGCGGTTGGAAAAATTCAAGGGGGTAGGGAATGCATGTATTGCAAGATCTGTAAAGGCAGTTCCAACAAAACTTCAACTGAGCCTCCACCCAATCCACATTTCCTCAGCGGTGTCCCGAACAGCTGTGCTTTGGGTGAATTTAGAGTCAGGCCCTTTTTCAGAACGGACCCAGAGATAAGAATCAAACCTTGGGGAGAGAGTTTGGGAGGGGCTGATAAATATCAATCCAAGCACCTCAAAGTGCTCCATGCTCAACTGCTTCCTTTTGAGGCAGCAAGGCACTTAGTCCAGGCGAATGGTGACAAGCAGAGACAGTAGGAACTGCTGAAGCTGGAGAATCTGAGATAACCAGGTGTGGAGCTGGATGAACACAGCAAGCTAAGCAGCATCAGAGGAGCAGGAAAGCTGACGTTTTGAGTCTAGGCCCTTTTTCTGAAGGAGTGTCTCGAACCGAATGGTCAGCTTTCCTGCTCCTCTGATACTGCTTGGCCTGCTGTGTTCATCCAGCTCTGCACCCGGTTATCTCAGAGTTAAGTAGGCAGGTCATTTCTTTTGTTCGGTGTCAGTGAGGGGAGGGACACAGGTCCGTGCAGCAGGAGAACCCTCTTCCCTTTAAGTGAGATGTATTTTACATCCAACTGAATAGGCAGGAACTGACATCAGGTTCACACTGAGAGAATACAGCTTTTAACACTGCAGTCCAAAGTGCTCCACTGATGACGCAGTCTAAAGGATTTACTCAAATCCTAGGGAAGACCTTGAACCCCATCAGCAAAGTACGGGCATGCTTCCACGAGGATTGGTGCTGGGACTGCCGTGTGCATTGTGACAAAAAACAGCCACGTGTCCTCGGGCATACAATATAAAGATGAGCAAATGGCAGCAAGTGTGGCAACTGGGTAATGGTGGTGATAACAATAGTGACGGTGGGAGGGGAGGCCGTGACGGTGGGAGGAGAGGAGAAGGAATAGTGATGGTTGGAGGGGGAGGGGAGAGAATGGTGGTGGAGGTGGTCAATGAACAAGAAACAAACCTCAATATGAGACTGCACCCTCATTGAGAAAAGGTGAGGGGGTAGGGTTGGTGCAGATACCGAATCGCTAAAGCAATGGCAATGATTAAGAGGGCCGTGCAAATGTAAAAAAAACACTGGCTTCATTGCCAGGCGGATAGAACTTAAGTGTTGAAAAGTGGTGTTAAACATTGACAAGACCGTACAGTGTATCATGAATAGCTTTGACCTTTGTCTTGTACTAAAAGTACATGGACACATTGAAGCGATGCAGAAATGATATACTAAAGAAGGAACACGTGTACATGTCACAAGATTGAACCATCTGTCACATGTCTTTATTCTAAAGAGAAGGATGGAGGACCTCAGATTTCTACAGGAGTTGGGCAGGGCAGGACCTTACTGAGAACCAGAGTATTCAACCCTGAGACTGGAGTCATGTTTTGTGGACCCCCTAACACATTCTATCAGCACCAAAGAGTTGGACCGCCTCAAATCACTGGGCAAGGCCCAGCCGCAGTGACTTCAGCAGGATCCAGTGACTGGAACAGAGTGAGCATCCACAACACAAGATGGCCCCACACGCTCACAGGTGAAGGTGGCACACTCCAGATGGTAGCACGGCCAGCATGCACCGACAATGCCCAGAGTGGCAGGCACAGGGGGCAGACGGGAACGGAGCTTCCTCCTCCTGCCGTGGAGAGGCTGCTGAGGGCGGGTGGA
Source organism: Stegostoma tigrinum (assembly GCF_030684315.1). NCBI lineage: Eukaryota > Metazoa > Chordata > Chondrichthyes > Orectolobiformes > Stegostomatidae > Stegostoma > Stegostoma tigrinum. The sequence continues at coordinate 32,025,752 of NC_081382.1, forward strand.
ACCTGAAGGGAGGGGGTGGATGGAAAATAGGCACAGCCCCACCACCTGCCAACATGCCTCTGAACTCCCAGGCAGATGCCTCCCTGGGTCACACTGTGACATGGGGAGGGCATGGTGAAGGAGCAACGGCAGGGAGGCATAACTGGGGACAGGTCATTTATACGAATGACACCAACCTGTCCTTTTTTTCAAATTCTCTCATGGGACGTGGGTGTTGCTGGCTGGGCCCAGAATTCATTGCCCATCCTGAGATGCTCTTGAGAAGGTGGCAGTGAGCTGCCTTCTTGGTGTGCTGATGTCCATGTGCTGTAGGTTGACCCACAATGCCTTTAGGGAGGGAATTCCAGGATTTTGACACAGTGACAGGGAAGGAACAGCGATATATTTCGAAGTCAGGATGTTGAGTGGCTTCGAGGGGGTCTTGCAGGGGGTGGTGTTCCCATGCGTCTGTTGCCATTGCCCTTTTCGATGGAAGTGGTCATAGAGTTGGAAGGTGCTGTCTAAGCATCTTGGGAAAATTGCTACAGCTCATTTGATGTGATTTTAGCTGTGGCTCAGTTAGTAGCTTCAGGCGAGGTGGTATTATCACCGGACTGTTGATCCAGAGACTCAGGTAATGTTACAATGAGCTGTGTTCGAATCTCACCACGGTAGGTGGTGGAATTTGAATTCAATAAATATCTGGAATCTATGGATTCATTGTTGATTGTCGGGAAAAACCCATCTGGTTCATTATTGTCCTTTAGGGTAGGAAACTGCCATCCCTCCCTCCTCCAGACCCACAGCAACGTGTGGTTGACTCTAATTGCCCTCGTGTTAATTAGGGATAGGCAATAAATGCTGCCTAGTCAGTGATGCCCTCATCCCGTGAATGAATTTTTAAAAAATTGCAGCTTCACATCCCATCAGCAAATCAGTTATCAGTCCAGGAGGTGGACAGTGTGCTGTATTGCACCATCCGACCTCAATACTACACCTCCTGAAGCAAACGCTCAACTCAGACTTTAGTTGTACAGGAGACTCAAGAGGAAACTGGAAGCATTTTGAGGATGTTTTTTGCTCCCGTTGAGTCCCTGGCTTACAATCAACCAAAACACAGCTGTATTTGGTGGCTTCCCAAATGAACCAATGAAAAGCTTGGCCAGGACCACCGAGAAGTAACATCGAAACACTGGAGGAAATATGCAGCCTGCTAAACAACATTTAAGGGAAAGCTCATTAAACTTGCAAGAGAGGTGTGCAAGTGGAGTTGGATGAAGAACAGAGAATCGTGTGACAATGTGAATGCTGGCATCGACTTGCTGGGCAAACGTCCTGGTTCTGTCCCGTTAATGCCATGTCCTACTTCAGAATGGGCCTGCTTTCTATCAGCTGTTACATAAGAACATAAAGAAATAGGAGCAGGATTAGGCTATCTGCCCTGTCGAGCCTGCTCTGCCATTCAATAAGATCATGACTGATCTTTATGTGGACTCAGCTCTATTTACCTGCTGGCTCGCCACGACCCTGAATTCCTTTCCTGTTCAAAAGTCGACCTTTGCCTTAAAAACATTCGACAAGGTAGCTTCAACCACTTCACTGCGCAGGGAATTCCACAGATTCACAACCCTTTGGGTGAAGAAGTTCCTCCTCAACTCAGTACTAAATCTGCTCCCTCTTATTTTGAGGCTATGCCCTCTAGTTTTAGTTTCACCCACCAGTGGAAACAACCTCCCTGCTTCTACCTTATCTATTCCCTTCATAGTTTTATATGTTTCTATGTGTTCTGGGCAACCTCAGCTTGCAACATGTCAAAAAAAGTCCACACCATTTCTCGTTATTTGAAGATTCTGCATCCACTGCCTTTTAAGGAAGGGAATTGCAAAGACAATGCTCCGCACTGTTAGGCCAACATTCCTCCCCAAAAATCATTAACAGATCATTCAACTCATTTGCTCTGTCTACACATAGTGATTACACTGGTAAAAGGATAACATTGGATTATGATGCACCAAAGATATAAGAAAGTGCATGAGAAACACATGCCCTCCCCACAAACCCCAATGTTACATCAAACGCCTCAGATGCTGAAAGTGCTACAACATAAAAACCAAATATCACGACACTTCCTCCATTTACAGGATTTAGAAATTCCTCATTCTCCATTTGGAGGTCAAAATGCTCCTCACCTCACTAGAAGACACATTTTTGTCTTAGTTACCAGAAAAAAACCCTCACATTTCTATCATGCTATTCACTGCCTTTGTGTCTCAGAGTACTGTCAGTTATTTACTTGTTTTACCAGAGGAAACACAGCAAGCTCCCACAACCAGCATTGTGATAATCTGTGTTGCAATGTTCCTTGATGTATCATTATTGTTCAGGACTCTGAGGTAACTTCCCTCAGCTTCAGAATGGTGCCATGGAATCATTTACATCCACTTGAGAGCGCAAGAGCGCAACTGGGGTCGAGGTTTGGATGGCAACTCCAACAGTGTAGCACTCCATCAGTACTGCACTGGAGTGTCGAGCCAGTTTTGTGCACACAAGCCTCTGGACTGGAACTTGAACTTTGTACTTGGACATGAAGTGCTCCTGAAGGAACATATACACCCCACGTTCAGACCTCGGCAGTCGTACCTTTAGTCACCTTCCCACATCCTTCTCCCAGTATCCCAAACATTTTTGAGAAGTAAAATACATTGAGATTTTCTAAACTTCATTTCTGGGCTGTAAGTGTCGCTGGCTAGACCAATATTAATTGCCCATCCCCAAATGTCCAGTCAGCCATAGCTGTGGATCTGGAGTCACATACAGGCCAGGAGATGCAGTTTCCTTCCGTAAAAGGACATGAGTGACTCAGATGGGTCTTAACGCAACAATTTGACAGTGGTTACCTGGTCACCAATCAGCCAGCTTTTAATTTCAGATGTTTACTGAATTTAAGTTTCACTATCTGCTATGGTAGGATTTAAACCCATAACATTAGTTCTGGATCCAGCAACATTACCACTACCCTGGTTGGAGACATGATATACTCCGAGCGTAAAACCTGAGGAGGGACAGGTGACTGCAGGCCACCTGCAGCAGCATGTGGTTTAGCTGGAACTTTGTCTTTTCTCATCTAGCATTTTTGGTGTTTTATTTAGCATGCAAGTTGGCGTTTGTGGTTATCTATTTATATCCGGTAAGATGCTAGAATGAGTAGAGACATCTTTACAAAGTGTAAACACTGCATCAATAAAGGCACATGCCTCCCTAATTCAGATACAGCTTATTAACCAGGTTTGATTCACTGTCTTTATGTAAAAGCTCCAATTAATTGCACTTCATGGGTTGAAACAATCAGACTTGGAAACCAGAAAATCAAATTTTTTCTATGATTGTGACATCAAATATAGAGAAAGTTACAAGTGCAGGATTCAGTACAACAGTTCTTGCTATTTGTGGTATCTAGAAACTAGAAATTGAGCCTGCTCTGTCATTCACTATGATCATGGCTAATTATCTAAATTAGTCCGCTGTGCCTACTTTTTCCCATTTTCTTTGATGCCTTTAGCTTCAAGAGTTTCTATGAGAGCTTCCCTCATTCTTCTAAACCTCAGTAATATAATCAAATGATTTAGTCTTGCATGTAGGGGAGCATGATTAAGAAGTTTTCAGATGAAGTCACGTGGTTGATTTGAAGGAAGAAAGTTATAGACTTGGCTGCACTGGATTGGTGGACAGAAAAATAGTAAGTAAAATTCAATCTGAAGAAGTGTTTATCTGTAATTTGTTCATGGAATGTGGGTGTTGCTGGCCAGGTCAACATTTATCGCTCATTTCTGATTGGCCAGAGGGCAGTTAAGAGTCAGCCACATTCCTGTGGGTCTGGAGTCACTTGTACTCCAGACCAAGTGATGACAGCAGCTTCCTTCCCGAAAGGATCACTGGTGATGTAGATGGTTATTTAAGGACAATCAGCACTGGTCACGTTTTTCCATTGGATCAGCGCAGTGAGACTTGAACTCAAACCCCCTCCATCAGGATAGGGGATAAGTAGTCCGGCGATGCTACCACTTTGTCACTGCCCACACCCTTCCCCACCCATCTAGGGCAGCAGTGCATCTGGGTGCCAAAATAAGGCAAAAGGGAATACACAATAAATAACAGGATTGACAGGTGAGGTGGAATAGAGGGATCTTGACATGTACAGATCCACAAGGGGAATGGAGGTCAAGGCAGAGTATAGGATACTCCCTTTTATAAGCCAGGGCCGAGAGCAGGGAAGATATGTTGGATGTGTATAAAACACTGCTTACAGTATTACATACTGTCCTTATCACTGTGTGATAGGAAGAAAACGATCAGAGTGGGTACAGAAGACATTGAAGAGGATATTGCCAGAAGAGGAAAATTTCAAAATGAAGGAAGAAAGAGTGGAAAGGCCTGGGGTTCTTTCCTTCGCAATAAAAGCAGAGGGGAGATTTAATTCAGCTTACAATGTGACATGGGTGGAAAGAACAACCCAATTTCTCTTGGCAAACTGTCAATAACTACACAGCAGAGAATATGAAGGTGTAGCAGGGAATGGAGGAGTGATCGTTTTCCATGCAAAGGGAGGGAGGATGAGGTGATCACTCCTTGAAAAGAGCAGTAGATACAATAACCCCCACTGCATTTACCGACCCCTTGGGTGTGACCTTTAAGCGCTTCGATCTACAGGACCAAGAGTAGGGTACTTGTGTTAGACACGGCAGGCCAAATTTCACAAAGGGCATAATAATGGGACAAATGGCCTCTTTCTGTACTGTAACATTTTCCCATGAAAAACCAGTATTTAATTATTTACCTTTTTTTTCCTATTCTGCACATAATCTCTTGTAGAATAACAACTCCTTTGGGCAAATATTTTATCGTACAAATGTTTAGAGTTTTGAGACTGGATCATTGCTAAGATCTACTCTGGTAATGAGCTGCAGCAGAGGGTTTATTCCTGCCAAGCCATCGCAGTCTTTTGTGCAAAACACTGACAGTCCCAGGACCTATTAGCCCTGAACAAAGTCTAAAATGCACTGTTGACTAAAGCAGATCTCACTCAGCTACAAAGGCAGCAAGAAAATGCAAACGTTTGTGTTAATTTTAACAAATCAAAACATCAGCACTAACTCCACACTAACTAATGATGTGGGACAACAGACCAGCTAATATAGACTGAAGATAGCCCGAGTCAATACAGATACATGATAGGACTATCAAGTAACCTTGGTGTTAAAGCATTGGCCATCAAAATAGATTTGCTGATCGCACGAAGACAACTGAATATCCAAATACAGTATTTGTTATGCAGCAGTGTTTATAGCAAGAGAAAGCAACAATCCATGATGCAACTAATCACATACCACAATTTAGATGGAAAGAATCTGAAATTCGGGAGCGGGGATGGGAAATAAACGCTGCCTGGCCAGCGATGCCCTCAACCCGTGAGTGAATTTAAAAAATTCCAGTTCTCCCCCAGCACCCATTTACCATCCAACATTTACTGCACTTACTTACATCAGTGGGAGAAATAATATGGGACTAAGGTTTCAAAGCCGTGGTGGACTGGAAAGGGTCTTTAACGAAAGCAGACATGACCTCACCAAATGCAGGACACTCATTTGAAATAAAAGAGCCAAGTTAAAAATAAAAGAAACCCCTCAGTATTTCACCACTTTGGTTCTGCCTGAGCATTTGCTCTGGTTGTGCTTACCTTGGCTCTAGCCTCCCTCGACGCTTCAGCCTCAGCTGCCATTGCTCTCTGCAGTTGGACAGGTAGCTTCACATCTTTGATCTCCACACGCTCAACCTTAATGCCCCATTCATCTGTTGCAACATCAAGTGTCGTCTGAGAAAATGAGTTACAAGAAAAAGTGAGTTTCCTGATACACAAGGTCCAAACCTTCACTCTCCCCACTGCTCCCCTCAAAATTTAGGGGGAAGAGCAAACAAAGTTGCATACTTTCGAAAACATTGCCATGTTCTTCCTGATTAGGCTTGTCAAGGGAGAAGAAAAGAAGAATCGTAAACTAAAATAACTCAACGTAAGTGACTCCTTTTGAACAATAAATTACGCATGAGGACTGTGTGTGTGAAGAATATTGAAAGAATCACCCATTCATTGGATGTAAACACAGTTATTATGATGGGGATAAAATGGAAGACAGTAGGAAAAAGCAAACTCTCCCCATTTGAAAGGTTAATGTTTGAGTGTAGTTCCTTGACCTAAACACAAGCCAAAGAATCTTGAGCTTTGGTCAATTTTCCCTTGTGCCAATTGGAAGGAAACGGAAATGACTGAAGACTTACAGATTGCAGAAAGACAACAGAAATAGAGGGAGGATAATTGCAGCTATGAATATCAATAAATGATGAAGCAATGGAAAACACAGCAGCTTACCTGGAGCGTGCAACTGTTCTATCATTAAGATTCTGAAGGTGGTTTGCACAATGCTCAAGGCCCAAACTTGAAATATTCTAACCATAACCAATCAAGTCTTAACAGTTCAATAATCAGGGTCAAACTACATTACAAAACTTCTGAGAGTCATAATTTTCCCCTGCAGCAAGTAATTGTGTAGCTGCCAGATAGAAGCTCGAATCACATGGCGCCGTTCTTTCAGGAGCAAGCTTTACAACAAATATGTTAATGACGTGGATAAAGAGAGGGAGTGACAGAGAGTTGGAATGTGTGACACTAGATCTGCATCAAGTTAGAACGAGAACTGAAAACACCAAAAGCCACAAACAGTGCGAATGGGCAAAACCATGGCAGACGCAGTTCAAATGCGATGGGTTACAAAGTGTTTCATGCTGGATCAAAAGAGAGCCAAGAGATTTTTTATTGTGAAATGGTGGGGAGCTAGGTGCTGTGCAATGGGGTCTGGATGACCATCTCGAAAAGCAAGTCCATTTATAGAAAAAGTCATTTAAATAAAGAGACGTTAGTGAAATAATAGCCTTTACCTCAAGGGTAAATACTGGCCTTTACCTCCTTGGGACTTAAAACCAAGGAAGTGGTCCTCCAATTGCACAGACCTCAGATGGAGCACTATATTACTCTGTACATTTACAGGATGAAGGGGCATCACTAGCTAAGCCAGCATTTATTGTCCACCCCAGAGGGTAGTTAAGAGCAACCACATTGCTGTGTATCTGGAGCCAAATGTAGACCAGACCAGGTAAGGATGGCAGTTTCCTTCCCTAAAGGGCATGAGTGAACCAGATGGTATTCTCCCAACAATCGACAAAGGATTTATGGGGAAAGTGTATCGCGTGATCTGCAGCAGTCTAATTGGTTCAAGTAAAGATGTAAATAGTTCAACTACAGTTTGAGTATAGATCTAAATATTAGAGCAAATTCAAGGGATTAGATGGATACTCCTAATCTGCTCCATTTATCATGACCAGTATTTTGTTGACCCCTTTTCTTTATTGAAAATCTCAGAATATTCCAAATTTACATCAGTGAAAACATTCAATTCCTCCCTGACATATAAACGATGACCAGTCTCTCTCAGAGTGGGGTATGATTGAAGTTGGTCACACATGAATGCACATCTTCAAAGGCAGGTGATAGGAGACAGTGCTCTAAACTCTAAATGACACGCAGGCAACTTTTTTGTGGTAGTGTTGGAGGGGAGACAGATAGTGAACTGAGGACTTGTGAGATGAGTTTAACTAGTGAAGATGAACTTTAAAACAAAGGCTTGAAAATATTGGGTCACAGCTGGGAACAAAATACACATTGAACCAATTCCCAAGCATCAAGCCAGCCTGTTCCATGTACAGATGTGTGCAAGCATGAGCCAACCCTCACATGATAAGTATTTACTTGTCTGGTACAATTGCATCTGTACTTTGGCACTACTCAGTACTTGGAACTGATAACTGCCTTCAAGCACAACTGAGGACTAAATGATTAACAGGAGGCTTTGCTACACATTTAAGAGGCTGTCTGAAGGGCATTAAACTGTCCCTCCACCCATACTCCACCACATTTATCCAGAAGAAATGCACAGAAATGAAACTGAATCTGCAAAAACATATGTGACTAAGAAATGGGATGTATTAAATGAGGTTAGGCAAAGAAAGGTGGAAAGGAGGCTTAAGTGGAGCATAAATAGGACTGAGGACGAACGGTCAGTCCTAAGCAAGGGGCTCACCTTTGTCCCCCTACAACCACACATCAACGAATACCAGTCACAGTTGGACATAGAGCAGTTCTTCCGCTGCCTTCGCCTCCATGCTTACTTCTTCAACCGGGAACCCAACCCTCCTTCCACTGACCCCTTCACCCGCTTCCAACACAAATCCTCCTCCTGGACACCACGCCCAGGCCTCCTACCCTCCCTCGACCTCTTCATCTCCAACTTCCGTCGAGACATTAACCGCCTCAACCTCTCCACCCCTCTCACTCATTCCAACCTTTGCCCCGCAGAACGGGCAGCCCTCCGCTCCAACCCCAACCTCACCATCAAACCCGCAGACAAGGGCGGCGCAGTGGTAGTATGGCGCACTGACCTCTACATCGCCGAGGCCAAACGCCAACTCTCCGACACCACCTCCTACCGCCCCCTCGATCATGACCCCACACCCGAGCACCAAACCATCATCTCCAACACCATTCATGACCTCATCACCTCTGGGGACCTCCCACCCACAGCCTCCAACCTCATTATTCCCCAACCCCACACAGCCCGTTTCTATCTCCTTCCCAAAATCTACAAACCTGCCTGCCCTGGTCGACCCATTGTCTCAGCCTGTTCCTGCCCCACCGAACACATCTCCACCTATCTGAACTCCATTTTCTCCCCTTTGGTCCAGGAACTCCCTACCCACGTCAGTGACACCACCCACGCCCTCCACCTCCTCCAGAACTTCCAATTCCCTGGCCCCCAACACCTCATTTTCACCATGGACGTCCATTCCCCATACACCTGTATTCCGCGTGCAGATGGCCTCAAGGCCCTCCGCTTCTTCCTGTCCCGCAGGCCCGACCAGTCACCCTCCACCGACATCCTCATCCGCCTAGCCGAACTCGTCCTCACCCTCAACAACTTCTCTTTCGATTCCTCCCACTTCCTACAGACAAAGGGGGTGGCCATGGGCACCCGCATGGAGGCCCCAGCTATGCCTGCCTCTTTGTAGGTTACGTGGAACAGTCCCTCTTCCGCACCTACACAGGCCCCAAACCCCACCTCTTCCTCCGGTACATTGATGACTGTATCGGCACCGCCCCTTGCTCCCCAGAGGAGCTCGAACAGTTCATCCACTTCACCAACACCTTCCACCCCAACCTTCAGTTCATCTGGGCCATCTCCAGCACATCCCTCACCTTCCTGGATTTCTCAGTCTCCATCTCAGGTAACCAGCTTGTAACCGATGTCCATTTCAAGCCCACCGACTCCCACAGCTACCTAGAATACACCTCGTCCCACCCACCCTCCTGCAAAAATTCCATCCCCTGTTCCCAATTCCTCCGCCTCCACTCCCACGATGGGGCATTCCACTCCCGCACATCCCAGATGTCCAAGTTCTTCAAGGACCGCAACTTTCCCCCCTACAGTGGTCGAGAACGCCCTTGACCGCGTCTCCCACAATACATCCCTCACACCCCGCCCCCGCCACAATCGCCCCCAGAGGATCTCCCTCGTTCTCTCATACCACCCCACCAACCTCCGGATACAAAGCATCATCCTCCGACACTTCCGCCATCTACAATCCGACCCCACCACCCAAGACATTTTTCCATCCCCACCCTTGTCTGCTTTCCGGAGAGACCACTCTCTCCGTGACTCCCTTGTTCACTCCACACTGCCCTCCAACCCCACCACACCCGGCACCTTCCCCTGCAACTTGCCCCACAAACCACCTCCCTCACCTCCATCCCAGGCCCCAAGATGACTTTCCATATTAAGCAGAGGTTCACCTGCACATCTGCCAACATGGTATACTGTATCCATTGTACCCGGTGTGGTTTCCTCTACATTAGGAAAACCAAGCAGAGGTTTGGAGACCGCTTTGCGGAACACCTCCGCTCGCTTCGCAATAAACAACTGCACCTCCCAGTCGCAAACCATTTCCACTCCCCCTCCCATTCTCTAGATGACATGTCCATCATGGGCCTCCTGCAGTGCCACAATGATGCCACCCGAAGGTTGCAGGAACAGCAACTCATATTCTGCTTGGGAACCCTGCAGCCCAATGGTATCAATGTGGGCTTCACCAGCTTCAAAATCTCCTTCCCCCACTGCATCCCAAAACCAGCCCAGTTCGTCCCCTCCCCCCACTGCACCACACAACCAGCCCAACTCTTCCCCTCCACCCACTGCATCCCAAAACCAGTCCAACCTGTCTCTGCCTCCCTAACCTGTTCTTCCTCTCACCCATCCCTTCCTCCCACCCCAAGCCACACCTCCATCTCCTACCTACTAACCTCATCCCACCTCCTTGACCTGTCCGTCTTCCCTGGACTGACCTATCCCCTCCCTACCTCCCCACCTATACTCCCCTCTCCACCTATCTTCTTTTCTCTCCATCTTCGGTGCGCCTCCCCCTCTCTCCCTATTTATTCCAGAACCCTCATCCCATTCTCCTCTCTGATGAAGGGCCTAGGCCCGAAACGTCAGCTTTTGTGCTCCTGAGATGCTGCTTGGCCTGCTGTGTTCATCCAGCCTCACATTTTATTATCATAAATAGGGCCAATTACGTCAAACAGAATGTACAGGCACACAAAACACATGTGTAACATAAAGAGCTGTTGACATTTCTAGGGCCATGAAAACATGCAGATGACGCACTAAAGCTCGAGACAATCACCACAAAGGCTCAGTGGAGACAGATCACTCAGATTCTGGAAACTGCAAATCCTCCTAGGCTACATGTTTGACACAGAATAATATGTCACAGCCCGTAACTGTATGTGTACTGAGGGACCTCAAGCTCCACACGGTTTTTATTTCAATAAAAAAAAGGGTCAGGTTTTGCACTTTGTGAAAGCTTGCGCAGCGTTACAAATATTTTCATCGCAAGTCCCACCTTTTGGGGGAAAACGAAGGTGTGAGGAAAGGCATGAAATTGAAGGTTATCTTGTGCGCACCTGCATGTTGTGTGCGATTTCCTCACGGTCTGACAGAATCTGAGACAGATTCTTTGTTCCAAGCACGTTTCTTAACGTGGTCTGCGCCAACAGTCGGGTAGCAGAGTCTGCATTCGTGATGTTCGCAACAGCAAGGATTGCATTCTGAACGCGGTAATAAACAACTCCATCAACGCTGATCGTCACGGAGTCCTTGGTGAGAATCTAGACAAAGGATTTTTTTTTAAAAGAAAACACATCAATACTAGGTATTGGAAGGGTGTGGGATCTGAAACATCATTGTACCCGGTATAACACTGAACATTTAAAACATCTTACCTCTTGAGGTGGAATGTCAAAGGAAATGGTTCTCATGTCTACTTTAACAAAGGAGTCAGTACAGGGCAAGACAAAAAATAGCCCTACAACAAAAAGGAAAGGAAATAAATTAGAATAGTTATGGAAACACTGTCAATTAAACATAATACAAGTGCCATTATTACTGTAGGTTTCACTGCCTAGGACAGAAGTCCTGAAATTGCTCAAAAGGTGAACATTGTCAAACGATGGTACACGTTAAAAACATTTTATTCAGATACGTTGCATACTTATTATGGTGACAAGCCCGACATTCTTTTAAGAAAAGTACACAACTTAATGCTTGCATTTTAGTTCTAAACAGTTCTGGCAGCTGAGTATGCTCCCAGCGCCAACTGCACTGAACTATTTTTAAAAGCACCAGGAGTTTTCTCCTCCCCCAGCACACACAAATACAACAGGGCTATGCAACAGACTGGCTCCAACATGTCAGTACATAGTTTGACAAAACAGCTCAGATAACAGGAGACTGCAGTTCAGACAGTGTGCCGCCCCAATGGGCAAGGTGTTACAGAGAGCGGTCTCCCAGATTCGATAGTCAAATCGTCACCGGTTTCATATAAGAAACGTTGGTTTAATTAATAACTTCTGAAGTGCAAAAATATTTACCATTCCCCTTGGAGCAAAGGGAACTGAAGGAAGATCTGATAAAGGCGTACAGCACTGTGACAGGTTTAGATAAAAGAACAGCAACACAGTGCACACCAGCTGATTGCATAAGGACTATACAGGCCATATTTACAGAGATGAACGGGAGGATAATTTTATTCTGGCCTGTAAAACAAAGACAGAAAGAGCAGGAGCAGGTCAGTCAGCCTCTTGACTCTGCTCCTCTTTTTGATAAGATCTCAATAATTCCCAAAGGGATTTGGAGGTGTGCTTAAGGGTAATAAATGCACAGGGCTACACGAGGGAATGGGACTGCCAGCTTGCTTTGTGGGGTGCCAGATTACACTCAGTGGGCTGAGTGGCTTCATTCTGCATCATAAATTACTCTCCCTATTAAATTTAAGTGCCTCTATGCACAAAGGATCAGAACACTATTCCACAAACAGCTGATGTTCGATCAATTGTATATTTTAAAGCAGAGATTGTCAGATTTCTGTTAACTAAAATGATTAAGAGTTAAGGAGCAAGGGCAGACAGATGAAGTCAGGCCAAAGGTCAGACAGGATTTCACTGAATGACCCCTTCGCCCCAGATCCACTTCCCTTCTGGAAGTTACCACTGAATCTCCTTTCACCAACCTTTCCTGCAACCCCCCCCACCCCCAGACAGGACAGCGTTCATTACACAGCTTCCTAAAATCACCGTATTCCCTCTCTTTCTCCCCTGCTCCCTCCTCCCCAAAGTAATAACATGGTTGTTTGCAACTGGTCACGATCTTAAGGGACATCTTATTCCATTTATCTATCTTTAGATACTTCAAATATGTCTCATGTTTGAAAAGCAACGTGCCTGGAGGCAAATACTTGGATTGATATATACAGCATGTTCCTTCGTGCTCAATTTCAAGTGCACATCCTTTATTTACATAGTCCTCAGAGTCCTCTAGGCAGTGCTTTTACTTAAATAACAATTGTGTGTGTGTGTGTGTGTGTGTGCACACGTGTGAGGGACTTAGATAACAAGTGTGTGTGTGTGTGTGTGTGTGTGTGTGTGTGTGTGTGTGTCTGACTTAGATAACAAGTGTGTGTGTGTGTCTGACTTAGATAACAAGTGTGTGTGTGTGTGTGCGCGTGACTGACTGACTGAGTGAGTGAGTGCGCACACGAGTGTATGAGTTTGTGTATATACGTTACAGTGAGAGAGTGGTAGAGGTAGAAAGCTTGAGCAAGAAAGGCTGAAGCCTCACACGTCCCCTCGCCTCGTAGCTTGTCCCTTATGGTTGATGAAGGAAAAGGAAAGAAAGAGGTACATCTAGATTGAATTGTTTGTTCATTTTCACCATGACCTCTTGTGGTTGTTGGCATCATGTTGCTGTGTTAGTCCGAACGAAGACGGTAAAAAGGATAAATCCCCCTCCATGATAAACAGGGCACGATGCTCCTCCACACAAGTTATCCAACAGAAGGGAATATTTCCCATTCTCTGACATCTTACTCCCACAGTTTAGAGCCTTCTCTTAACTACAAGGCAGTGTCACCTTGTCATTCCTGCATCGCCCAAAACACCCCACACATCCATCCCAAAGTGACAGACTCAGGTGAATATGCGGTCCTTTTAAGAGGCTTAAGAGTCAAATCCACGCTGACCTGACAACGACAGTGAGGTGGGAGGAAGATGGTGAAGAGCACGGAGTCTCTGTTTTAGTTTCACAGACACAAAGAAGTCAGGACAATGCTGTCTTAAAACGAAGAACTGGGAAAGACGAAAGCTGCTAAAAACAAAGGCATCCCAGCGATTTGAAAGTGGTGTGTGGTAGAATGGTTTCTTAGCTTCACTGCACACTTTCTGACCAGAACACATTCTCAACAGTTGCTTGAAAAGGCAAAAGGATTTGAAAGTCCAGACGTTCGCTGACGATGGAGCAGAACGCTGTCTTGCGAAGACCGGATAATTCAGGAATAGAATCTGGATACAGCTTGTTTACATCATGAAGTTTTCTAAAGGGAATCCATCCACCTACACTAATCTGGTTAGGGTCCATTTAACAAGCCCCAAAGAATTTAGTCTAATCATGTCACGACAGGCAACTGGGATCAGAAAATTAGGCCATCTCTTCTCAGTTCTCCTGGTGTCCTTTTTATCTCCTCAGCCTCAGTGCAGGGGTCAGTCCAACTTTCAACACCCCTTCACATTCAGCCCCCAATGGGTTAACCAAGAATAGGTTAAAACGGTGTATATTGTACACCGCAGAGAGAGACATCAATGTCACCCTGGTCTAGGTCCCAGAAGACACTCACAGCAGTGAGTCACATCAGGGGTACTGTACAATCTGATACAGTTTAAAACAAAAAAAGAAAAAACAAAGATAACAAGGTGTAGAGCTGGATGAACACAGCAGGCCAAGCAGCATCAGAGGAGCAGGAAAGCTGACGTTTCGGGTTGAGACTCTTCTTCAGAAATGGGCTCATTTCTGATGAAGGGTCTAGACCCAAAACATCAGCCTTCCTGCTCTTCTGATGCTGCTTGGCCTGCTGTGTTCATCCAGCTCTACACCTTGTTATCTCAGATTCTCCAGCATCTGCAGTTCCTACTATCTCTGAAAAAACAAACATTCTCTCTAGCTTTCATGCCACATGAGTACTATGTACAGTGGGTCCACCTTCTCCATGAGAGACAGTGTAGAAAAACTCCACAAGAGGCTTAGCTGTCCAAGTTTTTGCAATATTCTGACAGTGACACCTTGTTCTATCAATAATATTTACAAAGCAGGCACAGTTCAGAACAATGGTTAAAGCTGCCTTTTCACAGCCAAAGCTGACTTGGAGCCAAGGACAGACTGAGTCTCTCAGGGTGACAAGTTTTAGAGGGGCGCAGTTTTAAAGTAGGGAGCCGGTTGAGAGGGAGCCTAATGCTCCAGGGTCACTAGTTCAAATCGCACCACAGAAACCGCTAGAATATTAATTCGATCAATTAAAATCAGGAATCAAAAGCTAGCCTCGGTGGGAGTAGCCACAAAGCTGGAAAGTGTCACAAAAATCCACGAGATTCACTAATTTTTTTTTTAGGAAAGGGAAGGAAATCGAACATCCTTGCATGGTCTGGCTTACATTTGGGAGGCTATTCTCTATTTACCCCATCACAGGAGGAATGCTACAGGGCAGGAGGCGCCAGGCACGGCCCCCACTTCACATCACATTTTAAAGATGCCTGGTCTCTCACATGTACGCACACTCTCTCGCTCACCAACTCTCTCACACATATACACACACCTCCCTTTAGGCAAAAAAAGTCACAGATGGGAGCCACAGAATCTCACTCTGATCCAAAAGGAGGTTTTTTTTCCCCAGCAATATTAAAACTTCCCGCGCATCTGTTAATGAAACTGAAGCATTTGGGGATAATCCATAACACTTTTGTAGCTGTGGAAGTTCACCCCCATTCATTGCTGTGATCACTGACATTAGCTCCCTAACCTACAGGGGACAGTCTGCCAAGGGGCAGCTCTCAGCACTGGTCTCACCGCAGGCAACCCCCAGATACTGAGTCGAGCATAAGCAGGGAGTTGCTGGACAGCCTTGCTCAACTATCAGGCTACCAACTGGCTGGGTCTGCTGTGCATGGATAAGGGTCAGGTTCAGCATTTCAGCTATAAGCTGATGTTCCTGTCTGTTACTGAACCTGGTTAAATCTGTATTGGACATGAACAGCATGTACCTCTCCATGGCTTAAGTGTCAGGTCAGGGACCAAAGCCACAAGTTCAGTTCTCAGCTTTGCTCCTTTTCCTCTCCCAGTTTACATTTTTTGAGAAAGGCCTTTGGTCTCCGAGCCTCCCAGCTCCAGGCTTCCATCCCACGTTGCCCAAATGGATTCCACTCACCTGCCACTACCCACCCACCCCTGCTTAACTACTTCTCTGGTCTGTCAGGCCTCACAACACTGATCCACAACAACTCAAGATGCTTGACTTGTGAGGCTCCTTCTCTTCTTGCAATGCTCACCCTCTGCCTAGATTCCAAACCGTGATTAAAGCAACTTCCCGGCTTACTCTCGACCGCTCCTGCATGTTCACTTCGCTAAGACCAGCACAGCAGCTGATGCTGCTTAAATGCTGTTAACAAAAGCTCATCTCAATATGAACCCATTTGTGCAAAAATCAATCTGGCTGAGACATGGAAATCTGCCAACCTCAAGTGGCCTGGCCCATTTGTGACACCAGGTGTAAAGCAAACTGGCTGACTATTAACTGCCCTCTAAAAAGGATTCGCAGGCCTCTCAGATTCAGGGTTAATTAGGGACAGGCAACAAATCCTGACCTTGGCAGAGACAAGGTGATGGCATACGTGAAAGGCACTGAAGTGTTCAATCAGCCATAATTGTATTGAATGGCAGGACAGGTTCAATGGGCTGAATGGCCTACTGCTTCCTATGAGATACCCATGTTCCACTAAAGAATAAAAGATGATTAAAATAATTCTTCTAGATACATTATTTTCCCCCCCATTTTGCTATGCATCTTGAGCAACTAACTGAATAGAACGGAGCAGTGCAAAGATTAAGTGGATTAGAAAGAGAGGGAGAGAATTTTTAAACACGAGTCACATTGCAAGGAATATTGCATAAACATGGTGTCACATCTTGTTTCAGAGATAATGGGAACTGCAGATGCTGGAGAATTCCAAGATAATAAAATGTGAGGCTGGATGAACACGGCAGGCCAAGCAGCATCTCAGGAGCACAAAAGCTGACGTTTCGGGCCTAGACCCTTCATCAGAGAGGGGGATGGGGAGAGGGAACTGGAATAAATAGGGAGAGAGGGGGAGGCGGACCGAAGATGGAGAGTAAAGAAGATAGGTGGAGAGAGTATAGGTGGAGAGGTAGGGAGGGGATAGGTCAGTCCAGGGAAGACGGACAGGTCAAGGAGGTGGGATGAGGTTAGTAGGTAGATGGGGGTGCGGCTTGGGGTGGGAGGAAGGGATGGGTGAGAGGAAGAACCGGTTAGGGAGGCAGAGACAGGTTGGACTGGTTTTGGGATGCAGTGGGTGGGGGGGGAAGAGCTGGGCTGGTTGGGAGGAAGGGATGGGTGAGAGGAAGAACCGGTTAGGGAGGCAGAGACAGGTTGGACTGGTTTTGGGATGCAATGGGTGGGGGGGGAGAAGAGCTGGGCTGGTTGTGTGGTGCAGTGGGGGGAGGGGACGAACTGGGCTGGTTTAGGGATGCAGTAGGAGAAGGGGAGATTTTGAAACTGGTGAAGTCCACATTGATACCATTAGGCTGCAGGGTTCCCAGGCGGAATATGAGTTGCTGTTCCTGCAACCTTCGGGTGGCATCATTGTGGCACTGCAGGAGGCCCATGATGGACATGTCATCTAGAGAATGGGAGGGGGAGTGGAAATGGTTTGCGACTGGGAGGTGCAGTTGTTTGTTGCGAACTGAGCGGAGGTGTTCTGCAAAGTGGTCTCCAAGCCTCCGCTTGGTTTCCCCAACGTAGAGGAAGCCGCACCGGGTACAGTGGATGCAGTATACCACATTGGCAGATGTGCAGGTGAACCTCTGCTTAATGTGGAATGTCATCTTGGGGCCTGGGATAGGGGTGAGGGAGGAGGTGTGGGGACAAGTGTAGCATTTCCTGCAGTTGCAGGGGAAGGTGCCGGGTGTGGTGGGGTTGGAGGGCAGTGTGGAGCGAACAAGGGAGTCACGGAGAGAGTGGTCTCTCCGGAAAGCAGACAGGGGAGGGGATGGAAAAATGTCTTGGGTGGTGGGGTCGGATTGTAAATGGCGAAAGTGTCGGAGGATGATGCGTTGTATCCGGAGGTTGGTAGGGTGGTGTGTGAGAACGAGGGCGATCCTCTTCGGGCGGTTGTGGCGGGGGCGGGGTGTGAGGGATGTGTTGCGGGAAATACGGGAGACGCGGTCAAGGGCGTTCTCGATCACTGTGGGGGGAAAGTTGCGGTCCTTAAAGAACTTGGACATCTGGGATGTGCGGGAGTGGAATGTCTTATCGTGGGAGCAGATGCGGCGGAGGCGGAGGAATTGGGAATAGGGGATGGAATTTTTGCAGGAGGGTGGGTGGGAGGAGGTGTATTCTAGGTAGCTGTGGGAGTCGGTGGGCTTGAAATGGACATCAGTTACAAGCTGGTTGCCTGAGATGGAGACTGAGAGGTCCAGGAAGGTGAGGGATGTGCTGGAGATGGCCCAGGTGAACTGAAGGTTGGGGTGGAAGGTGTTGGTGAAGTGGATGAACTGTTCGAGCTCCTCTGGGCAGCAAGAGGCGGCGCCGATACAGTCATCAATGTACCGGAGGAAGAGGTGGGGTTTGGGGCCTGTGTAGGTGCGGAAGAGGGACTGTTCCACGTAACCTACAAAGAGGCAGGCATAGCTGGGGCCCATGCGGGTGCCCATGGCCACCCCCTTAGTCTGTAGGAAGTGGGAGGAGTCAAAAGAGAAGTTGTTGAGGGTGAGGACGAGTTCAGCTAGGCGGATGAGAGTGTCGGTGGAGGGGGACTGGTCGGGCCTGCGGGACAGGAAGAAGCGGAGGGCCTTGAGGCCATCTGCATGCGGAATGCAGGTGTATAGGGACTGGACGTCCATGGTGAATATGAGATGTTGGGGGCCAGGGAATTGGAAGTCCTGGAGGAGGTGGAGGGCGTGGGTGGTGTCACGGACGTAGGTGGGGAGTTCCTGGGCCAAAGGGGAGAAAATGGAGTCCAGATACGTGGAGATGAGTTCGGTGGGGCAGGAGCAGGCTGAGACAATGGGTCGACCAGGGCAGGCAGGTTTGTGGATTTTGGGAAGGAGATAGAAATGGGCCGTGCGGGGTTGGGGAACAATAGGTTGGAGGCTGTGGGTGGGAGGTCCCCTGAGGTGATGAGGTCGTGAATGGTGTTGGAGATGATGGTTTGGTGCTCGGGTGTGGGGTCATGATCGAGGGGGCGGTAGGAGGTGGTGTCGGAGAGTTGGCGTCTGGCCTCGGCGATGTAGAGGTCCCTGGACTGACCTATCCCCTCCCTACCTCCCCACCTATACTCTCTCCACCTATCTTCTTTACTCTCCATCTTCGGTCCGCCTCCCCCTCTCTCCCTATTTATTCCAGTTCCCTCTCCCCATCCCCCTCTCTGATGAAGGGTCTAGGCCCGAAACGTCGGCTTTTGTGCTCCTGAGATGCTGCTTGGCCTGTTGTGTTCATCCAGCCTCACATTTTATTATCTTGTCACATCTTGTTTGTTCTTTTAGTGCTATATTAAAGGTGCATTATGAAGACATGGTCCATTAACCCTGCCTTAGATAACTCACAGTGCAGGAGCTAAACCATTAACCTCTTGCTGGAGTACAAACACGTGAGTTTAAGTGTCCAGCGAGTTGCGGCCATTGAATTGCAAATGATTGGGGGATAAAACGGTGACAAATCACTTGTTTGTGGTAAGAGAGATTTCTGTTAGACGGGGGTAAGTCAAAGAATTTGTTGCATTTCCTGGAATTTGCTACAAGACTCACACACAAAATTGAAACTTTACTTTTCTTTCAAATCAACCTGCTGAACATTTCCAAGTTTTGTTTTATTATTTCTAAAGGAAGGTCTCGGCGATAAGCAGTCAGCTGAATGCCAACAAAGCACGGGTTGCACAATGGCAAGTGCATGGCACAGGCTGGCAAACAGATGGCAAAGAAGGTCAAATCAGCACTGCCGGTCTCCTGCTGCGGCTGAACATTTAGCTCTGTGGCAGACCAGAAAAACAAGCTAACCTTCACTAATTTTCTTCCTCTCTCTGTCTCTCGCACTCAACCCTGCCCAATATAAATATGAAGTTCTACACTTTGATGTGAAAAACACAAAGGCAGGGTATTATTTAAATGGTGATATATTGGGAAATGTGGATGCACAAAAAGGATTTGGATGTCCTCACCCGCCAGGCAATTAAACAGGCAGATGCAATGGGCAAATAGGAAAGCAAAAAGAATATTGATGAGGAGGTGCCAGTGTTGGACTAGGGTGGACAAAGTCAGAAGACATACAACACCAGGTTAGAGTCCAACAGGTTTATTTAAAATCACAAGCTTTCCAAGCGCTGCTCCTTCATCAGGCTGTGATTTTTAAATAAACCTGTTGGACTATGACCTGGTGTCTTGTGGCTTCTGAAATAGTATATTGGCCTTCATTGCAATGCAACTGGAGTTCAGAAATAGGGATGTCTTACTGCAGTTTTACAGGGCCTTGGTGAGACTGGATCTGGAGTACTGTGTGCAGTTTTAGCCTCTCGACCTAAGGAATGATGCAGTTGCTGTAGAGGGAGAGCAGGAGAGATTTTCTAAGCCAATACCAGAGACGGCAGCTATGTCCTATGAGGAGAGGCTGGTTCAACTGGGTCTACAGTTTAGGAAAATGAGAGGAGATCAGATCGAATTTCATTCATTTCAAACAGAGCTACAACAGACTAGATACAGAAAGATGTTTTTCCTGGTTGGGGCAGTCTAGAAGTAGGGAACAAAGTCTCAGGATAACAGATATACCACTTAGCACTGAGATGAAGAAAGGGTAGTGAATCTGTGGAATTCACAAAGACAGAGGCCAGGTGACTTATATTCAAGGAGGAGACAGAGAAATGTTTGGATAGTAAAGCCACCAGTGGGTATGGTGTGTAAAAATCAGATAACTGGTGTTAAGTTAGAGAATCACCCATAGAATCCCTACAGTGTGGAAACAAGCCCTTTGGCCCAACAAGTCCACACCAACCCTTGCAGCATCCCGCCCAGACCCACCCCACTGTAACCCACATAATTCACATATCCCTGAACACCACAGGCAATTGAGCGTGGCTAATCCGCCTAATCTGCACATCTTTGGACTGTGGAAGGAAACCGGAGCACCCGGAGGAAACCCACGCAGACACGGGGAGAATGTGCAAACTCCACACAGACAGACGTCCGAGGGTGGAATCAAACCTGGGTCCCTGGCGCTGTGAGACAGCAGTGTTAACCACTGAGCCACCGTGCCACGATCATATTTAACAGCAGAACAGGCGGAAAGGGGCCAAATCCTGGTCTCGGTTAACGCAAGAAACGTAGCAATTGGAAAGCCCAGACCAATAGTAATGTTGCAATGATATTAGATATCTTGGTTGTCTATTTTAAAGGCATTGAGCGGAAAGAGTTGGCAGATGTGAAAAGAAAGGTGAATACCCAAGAGTGATGCACACAATCACCCGGGTACACGGGATTCTGCAATGGCCCAGGCTTTGTTTTCACATCCTCCAGAATCTCAGCTTCACTTCCTCGGTTGCAAGTCCAAACTTGTCCAATAGTTGCATAACATCACACACTAAGTGGCAGTAATGCCGACCCTAGTTAAAAATAACTGCAACAGCTGGTGCTGAACCAACTCTGACAGGCCACAGAAA
Organism: Stegostoma tigrinum; assembly: GCF_030684315.1. Taxonomy (NCBI): domain Eukaryota; kingdom Metazoa; phylum Chordata; class Chondrichthyes; order Orectolobiformes; family Stegostomatidae; genus Stegostoma; species Stegostoma tigrinum. The sequence continues at coordinate 32,047,212 of NC_081382.1, forward strand.
GAAAACCAAGGAGCTTCGGTGAGCTCATGAGCTGCACAAAGACACCTCTTTACTCAAAGAGTGGGTGCAAACATGTGATCATGCTCCCTCAGGGAGAGTTGGAAGCCAGCTGTACAGATGTATCGAAAACAGGAAGTTGGACCAAGCATTTGAAAGGAGGAGGAGGAACAGACAATTGTGACAGTGGATTTACAGGAGGCTGGAACTGACTGTATATACCAGTCTAGACTTGTTGGGCTGAATGGCCTGTTTGCAAACCCTGTATTATGAACGAAATCTACATGAAGGCAACCTGCAAATACTTGTTATTTAAAACCTATGTTGTACTTGTCACAAAGGATTTTCTTTTGCCCCATTTTGCCCTAACCTGAAGGCAAAGTACAGGGCTAATGGTAAGATTCTTGGTAGTGTAGATGAGCAGAGAGATCTCGGTGCACAGATCCTTGAAAGTTGCCACCCAGGTTGACAAGGCTGTTAAGAAGGCATACAGTGTTTTAGCTTTTCTTAGTAGAGGGATCGAGTTCCAGAACCAAGAGGTTATGGTGAAGCTGTACAAAACTCTGGTGCGGCCGCTCTTGGAGTATTGTGTTCAGTTCTGGTCACCGCATTATAAGAAGGATGTGGAAGCTTTGGAAAGGGTGCAGAGGAGATTTACTAGGATGTTGCCTGGTATGGAGGGAAGGTCTTACAAGGAAAGGCTGAGGGACTTGAGGCTGTTTTCATTAGAGAGAAGAAGGTTGAGAGGTGATTTAATTGAAACATATAAAATAATCAGAGGGTTAGATAGGGTGGATAGGGAGAGCCTTTTTCCTAGGATGGTGACGGCGAGCACGAGGGGGCATAGCTTTAAATTGGGGGGTGAAAGATATAGGACAGTTGTCAGAGGTAGTTTCTTTACTCGGAGTAGTAAGGGAATGGAACGCTTTGCCTGCAATGGTAGTAGATTCGTCAACTTTAGGTACATTTAAGTCATCATTGGATAAGCATATGGACATAGATGGAATAGTGTAGGTTAGATGGGCTTGAGATCGGTATGACAGGTCGGCACAACATCGAGGGACGAAGGGCCTGTACTGTGCTGTAACGTTCTATGTTCTAATGTTCTATTTACAGGAATGCGAGCACCTAAACCATTATACATGGCCACCTTCAGCGTCAACCATGTTTCTGTGGATCTGGAGTCAATTATAGGCCAGGGTAAAGGACAGCAGGTTGGCTTCCCTTAAGAACATTGGTGAACCAGGTGGCTTTTTTCCTTCAAGTATGTCACTAGCATCATTGGGATCCCCATTCCAGACTTTCACAGAAGTGAAATCAACCCCACCACTGCAGGATTTGAACCCAGGTCCCCAGATTATGACCTGGGTTTCCAACATCAATAGTCTGAGTGATCATATCACTAGGCCACTGCCTCCTCATCTGCCCGAAACTGGTCTGCAATATGTTCAACTGTTACAGGACATAATGGAAAGTTTGCCTCTCACACAGGGATCTTTGACCTCACATTGGATAACGGGATTTGCAATTAAAAAAAACTGGTCTCAGATGTACACTTTATACTCAACACTACCAGAGCCAAAAGAACGAAAGTGGGGTTTTCCCGACAGACTCTTTAAAATACAATGAGCAAGGGGAGAACATTACCAGCTTTAATATCAAAAGTAAGGATCAGTTGCTGGGAAATGTCAGCAACCTACTTTCTCTCAGAAGTGCAGCCAAGGAACAGTGCACTACTTGTAAAATCGGACACAAATTCCACGACTTATTTTGATAATTGTATTGATTTGCAGAGCAGGCGTAAAATAATCTTGATTTTTCTTTGTCTAAAAACGAAAATATTTCTCTGCCCTCAAAAGGAATGAAACAGTTTTTAGCCTGGTATCAGCAAGGAGGTCAGGTATAATGTGGTTAGAATCAAGCAGAGGTTGATTGTCAGTCCCAACCATAGCGAAATATCACTTCCTGCCTCACTGTGATAATTCACATTAACCGCACGAGTCAGCTTTGAGCTAGGCTGGAGATTTAGCATCAGGGCTGCGCTATGCTTTGCTGCTGACTGGCAGCTGGGCAAGCAATGCCCCTGAACTATTACCATTGTAGGAGAAACTCTACAATATGTGGTAAACTTGCTTTTTGAGCCCAAATTTACTCAGTCTCATCACTGATGGTCATACTAATGCTCAAGGCATTGGCAACGCATATTTTGTTTTGGAGTATTTTAAGGGACGGACATTGCTTACAATGCGATGCATGTTGGCTCCTACAGTCTCTGCACTGAAATGAAGTGAGATGCCAAGGGGTGGGCTGGGGGGAGGGGGCAAGGAGGAGAAGCAAGAAGACAGGGGAGGGGGAATGAGTAGCCTGCTCACAGTTCCACACTAGTCTCCAAAAGACATTTTAAAAGCATTAAACAGGGATTTGCTGCAACTTTTAGCCATTTTATAAAGTTGTTGAACGCGAGGGCACAAGTATTTTAAAAACTATTTTTAACAAGCACCATTTAAACTGACTAGTACAGAGTACAGTGCCTGTGCATGTGGGCCAGCATGCATGTGTGTAAATTCTCTCCAGGTTATTAGACCGAGTTGCAGAATCAGGTTGCACAAGATCATTGGGCCAGTCAACTACAGAGAGAAGTCAGAAGCTGAATGTAACTTTAATGCTTTTCGCTTTGCCATTGCTTTAATAACTGATAACATCTTTCCTTCAGTAAGTCTGACTCTCTCTGCCAAAGGAGGTCTGTCACAATCAGATCTTGCAAGATAAGATTTTGAAACAAAACCAAACAAATGAATAATGGGCCCAGACATTCCTTTGCCATTTATGGCCAAGTTGTCATTTATTTTCTTCCTGTGCAATGTCTACTTCACCCTCTCTCTTAGTCCTCTCTCTCTCTCTCTCTCTCAATCTTCATAGTTTGCACTACGCAGACCCATGGGTGCAGGTCTCTTGAACATACCTTCCTCCAAGTGGCCACTCAGCATGCCAGCGTTACCCCAGCAAATGGCAGCACACTATTTGACTGCAAGGCATCACAGCTGTGTTAGGCATAATGGCAAGTTGGCACTTCCCAGCCAGACTCCTCAGATAGGGTTTGGAATCAAGGTGCACCATTGGCAGATAAGATTACCACACACCAGGAACCCTGGCACTAACCCAGGATACTCACTTTGCACAACAGTTACCATCCTGGAGCAGTCCAGTGCTTTTGCCAAAACAAGTTCATTTGTCCAGACTCAGTAAGATTTATTTTTGAAACAGAAGAGGTAGCCTACACCATCACAGAACCAAGTCTCGCCGAAAAATAACCACACAGATGAGAAGTACAGGAACACAGAGGTAACGTTACAGGACCTGTAGTCCAAGCAGCTGAATCAATGATCTAAAGACACACAAGTTCAAATCCCACGACCGAGGACGTTTAAATTCAATTAAGCTTGAATCTGGAATAAAACGCGAAGTGAAACTAATAATCTTGTTCAAAAAAATCCCATCTGTTTCACTAATGTACAGGGAACGGATCTTCTGCCTTTACCTGGTCTGACCTACATGTAATGCCAGACAGTAACATGGCAGATTTAGAAACACCCTCTGTAAAGGTGAGAAAGCCAAGCAGTTTTATAATTTTTAAACTTAATGTATTTTTTCACCCAGTCAACCTGTTCAGAGATACTATTAACCTCTGGAGCAAGTGAGACATGAACCCATCTCCCAATCCAGGGGCAGGGACTCTATCACTTCACCACAGGAGCCCTCTCTTATCAATACACTACAGGCGAACAGAAAAACCCTCTGGAGGGGGTACCTGATCCATGTGATGATTCACAGCAGTGGTTAATGAACAGGTTCTCCAAGCCAGTTAGGTGTTGGGAATAAGCGCTCTCATTTCAAGAATGAACAATAAAAGAATTGCTATGTTGAAAAAGAAAGCCAGGACCAATAGCCAATGTTTTAGCACAGCAGTTAGACAGACAGGGGAAACTGAAGTAAATTAAAATCAATTGTGGGAAAGCGAGTGGGATGAAGCAGCTGCTCGAGTTCGAGATGAATCTCTCATTTCCACTGATTTTCAAATGGTTCTTCAAACATTATTTGCTTTTTAACAGTTAGCACTGAAACCCACTGTCCGTGTTTATCCTGTCATAGTAAGGATATTCAGTTCATTAAATCAACAAATCACAGTCCAAAGAGGAGCAGTTTATGTGGATTGGCCATGTTAAATTGTCTGTAGTGTTCAGGGAGGTGTAGCTTAGGTGGGTTATAGAGAGATAGTCAGGGTGGGATGCTCCTAGGGTCGGTGTGGACTTGTTGGGCCGAAGGGCCTGCTCCCACACAGCAGTGATTCTATGAAAATGAGGGTGAGAGAATCAAGAAGAGCAGTGGACTGCCTGATGTACACTTCATATAAGGAGAGAACTCTTATCTTAATGAGAGTCAGCTGTGGCTGCTCGTACTGATGTTGAGATGTCCATTTCCAGGCAACCAAATCAAATTCAAGTCAAGTGCTGTGCCACTCTCCCATCATTACCACTGTGAATGTATGGTATCCCCAAATTTCTACTCCATTTCTCAAGTTATTACCTCTGCATAGTCTGCTTTGAAGAAAGATGCAGAAACAGTGCCTTTCCCTCTCCAAGCTCCAGTAAGACTGTCTCTTGAACCCACCACCAGCTCAGATACCAATAGTTTAATGGGTACTTGAGCTGAATAAGAGCCAGGAGCATATTTTGGTGAGTGCATGCTGCCATGCCTCCACAACTGGCTTTGGAAGAAACTTCTGAGATGCTGGCACTCTGTGGACTGTCAGAGGCCAGACACCTGCTCAGTCCCAGGTAGGTTTCAGCCATATTGGCACAGTGGCTCAGTGGTTAGCACTGCAGCCTCACAGCACCAGGGACCCGGATTCGATTCCAGCCTCGGAAACTGTCTGTGTGGAATTTGCACATTCTCCCCATGTCTGTGTGGATTTCCACACTGTAGGAATCTAATTTTGAACAGGATGGAGCTGCACAGTGAGGAGGAAAAATGGCCTCATCCTGTTCCTAATTGACCTGGGCATAACATCATCGACGCCTGTGCCTTCAACTGCCTGGGCCACAATATCTCTCTCTCTCTCTCTCCAAAGCCCTCCACTCAATCCTACCGACATGCCAGTGAATGCCAAGGGTATTACCCATTTCTGAACACTTCCCATTGATATCCTGGGGGTCAGCAGTGACCAGCAGCATAACCGGATGGGTCACAACACTAGTGCCGCAGCAACGGGTCAGAAACTGGGGTGTCCCGCAGTAACCAATTCAACACCCGACTCCAAAAGCTTTTTCGCTGCCAACAAGGCACAAGTCAGGGCTGTGCTAGGATACTCTCTAGTTACCTTGTGGGTGCAGCTCCCAAGCTCAAGAAGCTCAACACCATCCAGGAAAAATAAATCCAAACCTTTGATTAATTTTGTATTATTCTTAAAAGTGGCCGCACCTATGGCCTGTACAGCTGCAACATGACGTCCCAGCTCCTACAACGTAATGCACTGACTGATGAAGGCAAGTGTACTAAACACCTTCTTTACTACCCTGTCTACTTCTACCGCACTTTCAAGGAACTATGCACCTGCACCCCTAGATATCTTTGCTCGGCAACACTCCCCAGAATCCCACTATTAACTGTTTAAGTCCTGCCTCACCACATAAACACAGTGGCTACAAGAACAGGTCAGGAATACTACAGCAAATAACTCACCTCCTGACTCCCCAAAGCCTATCCACCATCTACAAGGCACAAGTCAGGAGTGTGATGGAATACTCCCCACTTGCCTGGATGAGTGCAGCCCCGACAACATTCAAGAAACTTGACACCATTCATGACAAAGCAACCCGCCTGATTAACACCACATCCACAAGCATCCACTCCCTCCACCACTGACAAACAGTAGCAGCAGTGTGTACTATCTACAAGATGCACTGCAGAAATTCGCCAAAGACCCTCAGGCAGCACCTTCCAAATCAACAGACAATAGACAATAGGTGCAGGAGTAGGCCATTCAGCCCTTCGAGCCAGCACCACCATTCATTATGATCATGGCTGATCATCCACAATCAGTATCCTGTTCCTGCCTTATCTCCATAACCCTTGATTTGACTATCTTTAAGAGCTCTATCCATCTCTTTCTTGAAAGTATCCAGAGACTTGGTCTCCACTGCCTTCTGGGGCACAGCATTCCATATATCCACCACTCTCTCAGCGAAGAAGTTTTTCTTCAACTCCATTCTAAATGGCCTACCCCTTAGTTTAAAACTGTGTCCTCTGGTTTTGGACTCACCCATCAGTGGAAACATGCTTCCTGCCTCCAGAGTGTCCAATCCCCTAATGATCTTGTACATCTCAATCAGATCCCCTCTCATCCTTCTAAACTCAAGTGTATACAAGCCCAGTCGCTCCAATCTTTCAACATATGATGGACCCGCCATTCCAGGAATTGACCTCGTGAACCTACGTTGCACTCCCTCAATAGCAAGGATGTCCTTCCTCAAATTGGGAGACCAAAACTGCACACAATACTCCAGGCGCGGTCTTACCAGGGCCCTGTACAGCTGCACAAGGACCTCTTTGCTCCTATACTCAATTCCTCGACCACTTCCATCTAGAAGGACACGGGCAGCAGATACATGGTAACACCACCCCCTGCAAGTTCCCCTCCACGCCATTCACAATCCTGACTTGGAAAGACATCTTAGTTCCTTCACGGTCACTGGGTCAAAATCCTGGAATTCCCTCCCTAATAGCATTGTAGTAATACATACAGCGTGTGGAATGCAGCAATTCAAGAAGGCATCTCACTACCACCTTTTCAAGGTAAGTTAGGGATGGGGAAGAAATGCGGCCTGCCAATACTGCCACAACCCATGAATGAGTAACAAAAAACAGTGGGCCAAACAACCCGTTTCCATGCTACTTCTACGTTCTATGGAATTCTACAGTAACACCAGGGTAATGGAGGAGCTTGGAGAAGTACCCTTCTTATGAGATAGGTTTTGGAAAATATATTCTGGATCTTGCCAAGAGATTAAATCGACTGGGCAAAATGTACAAAACCAGAGTTTCTGAATGATAACACTGTGGCTGGGTTCTGTGATACACAGGGAGGCCGAGCATTCATGTTAATAGCAGCTGCTGGAACTGGTTTATTTCCAATAAACTAAATCCACTGACACATATTCAAAAAGCACACACGTTAGAATGCAAAAAAAGGGCTATATTTGACACACCAACTTTCACTGGTGTACACATTCTTGTTTGGTCACAGAATCGCCTACAAGTGGTCGAACAGTACAAGTGAATCAGCTAATTTCCTGAAACCCACTTATTGAGGGCATGGACATGATCATCAACATTAGTTCCTTTCTTTCCATGATTAACAAAGGAGGTTTCTTTTTAACCCCCTCCCCCAACTTTCTCATACTTTTCCCCTGCTTCAGATACCAGCTCCAGCAGGATAACACTCTGCAGCGAGAAGTCAAACTTTAAACTTATGTGAAAACGCACAGCATCGCTGCTACTTCCGGGCACCCCAGGACTCAATCAGGGGTTAAAAAGTCTAGCAGAGGTACTTCTTCTGGAGGGAAATAGGGGCGGGGTTGATGACATGGTGGGTTACGCAGCCCCGCTCACATCTCAAGAACTTCTTGATGGTACATTCGAATTTAGATGGATGGAGGAATACAAGTTTAAAACGGAAAACAGGAACACTGTGGAAATGCTGGCAAGCCCATCAGCTGACCTAAGTCAAAGAGCTGACCACCAGTCACAGGGAGGTAAGGCACCCTTGAAAGAAGGTAGCCATAAACTGGGACAGGTGAGAGAAAAGAAAACAGAAGTAAAATTCATATTTCACACCAGCACTGTGAAAAATTGAAGAGCATTTGGATCAGAGCAGTAAATCCTCCCCACTAAGACTAAGTAAAATATTGATCTTCGCCTGACATTAAATAATGTGCTGTTTTTCATTTTAACAGGTGGGTGAGACAGCAGCAACACTTTTCCTAACCTAGGGGGGTGGCAAGGCAGTCAGGAGGGGAGCAAGAGGCTGGAAGTCATTTAAACATTGTCCCCTTTCCCCCGCGTCCCTGCTCTTCCACCATCTCCAACAATCACTAACAGTACTGAGTGGGGGGGGATGTGGAGGGGGAAATCCCTGGTTGGACTGGCCCCCAAAACCCCTGTGCACCATGACGAGACTGGAGTGGAAGGCTGGGTCACAACAGCACAAAGAATAACTGCATTGAAAATCAACAACAGCCACTTAGGCGGACGTACCTGCTGAGGGCTGGCTGACAACGCATGTAGAACCAAACCCCAGCGCAAGTTAGTGCCTTGAGAGGAGGAGAGGAGAACATCTTCTTTTAAAAAAAAAGAAGCAGCATCTATTTTTGCAATCGTAATGCTGAACCGGTCAGTCAAAAGAGGAAAGGCGACTCTCACAGAAGGTATTCTATCAAAGCCGTGCAACCACTGAGTCTCTTCAGCAAACATGCCGCTTTAAATAGTCAAGACAGACCACCTTAAAAGAGCCACACCAACCTACACAGAGCCCCCAATACAACATGCATTGGGTCACGGCTTCCCTAAACCGCACCAAAGTGCCCACCTTTAAAAGGGTTCTGTTTGGGGATGGCGTTGCATACACTGCTGACCTCATCGTGCTTTTAATAAGCACAAAAACACATGTGTACACCGCGCCTTTGGCAACACAAAACCTCCCAAGGCACTTCACAGGTGCCTTACGCAAACATGACGGCTAGCGAAAAGGTGACCGAAAGCTGGGTCAAAGAAGTCAATTTCAAAAAGGAGTGGCCCAAAAGGAAGGACCGAGGTTAAGTATAAAGGCAGTGAGGTTTAGGGAAGGGATTCTTGGTACTTAAGGTCTTGAACAGCCACCCAATTGTGGAACAGTTTATATCAGAGATGCTTAAAAAAAAAACGCAGCCTTGGAGCAGTGTTGGTATTCAAGGTCTGAAGACCTGGAAGAAGTTACACAAATAAAGGAGGGCTGGTACTTCAGAGGAATTTGAAAATAAAAAGGTTGATGATTTTAAAGTTGAGGCATTAATTAACTAGAAGCAGGGGTAACTTTTTAGAAAAGGCTTTTGAACAGATTTATTAGAACGACTCCAGGGCTGAAGGACTTTGGTTGAGTGAAGAGAAGCTAGAAAGGATATTTGAAAAGTGTTAAAAATCACGAGGGTTTTGGACAACGGAGATAGAGAGAAAACATTGTCAATGGAGGAAGGAGGAGGGTCAGAGGGTACCAACTTAACCAACAATGACCTGAGGGAAGATAGCAAAGTGTGAGCTGGATGAACTCAGCAGGCCAAGCAGCATCTCAGGAGCACAAAAGCTGATGTTTTGGGCCTAGACCCTTCATCAGAGATCCCGTCATCTGATGAAGGGTCTAGGCCCGAAACGTCAGCTTTTGTGCTCCCGAGATGTTGCTTGGCCTGCTGTGTTCATCCAGCTCCACACTTTGTTATCTTGGATTCTCCAACATCTGCAGTTCCCATTATCAATGACCGGAGGGATATCTTTTCCATGCAGCAGGTCTTTAGGATCTGAGTCTGCAATGAAGGCAGATGTGATTATGGCTCAGGAGTGAATTGGGAGAGAAAAACAAAATGCAGGGTTATTGGGTGGGGGGGAGGGGGGGTAAGAATGACACAGAAGTGTTCTTTTAGAGAGCCAGAATAGGGGACCAAATGACACCACCCCATCCCCCGCCCCCACAACCTTTGTGCTGCAAACAAATGTAAAGAGAGATTTCAGGACTTCAGATTCTAGCAGAACAGGTTAGTTTATATAACATAATCTAGAATTCCCATTCTAGGCAGTTAAATGTCAACATCAAAGCATCACCCAAATTCATGACAACAAGAAGGACATGCATAAGGAAGATTTACACAAAAAGATTGTTGATTTTTAAAAAGAATTTTATAAGAAAACCAATTAAAATTCAGAAATACAACTTAGATTGGTGTTTAACTTTCCCTTGCCCTTACCTGGTCCTTTAGCTCCTCCTGCCAGAATGCGCCCAAGTCTAAATATTATAGCTCGCTCATACTCCTTGACAATCTGTGACACAGAAGGTGGGGGGGGAGGGGAAGAAAAGAATTAAACATTTAAAATGTAAAAATCCCATTTTGGTTCTGTTTAATATACATTGTTCAGAAACTACCAAGAGTTTGGGCTGCAGTCAAATGGTGAAAGACGAAGAAAGAACCGTTGCATTTTAAAGAAATGTAAGGCAGTAAGAAATAAGGGTGGCACTGTGGTTAACACCACTGCCTCTCAGCGCCAGGGGCCCAGGCTAAATTCCATCCTTGGGCGACTGTTTGTAAGACAGTTGCACATTCTCCCCACATCTGCTTGGGTTTCTTACGTGCTCCTGTTTTCTCTAACTGTCCAAAGTTCTGCAGGTTAGATGGATTGGCCAAGGAAAACTGACCATAGTGACCAGTGATGTGTAGGCTAGGTAGATTAGCCATGGGAAATACAGGGTTACAGGTATAGGCTAGGAAATGAGTCTGGGCGGGATGTTCTTTGGACGGTTGGTGCTGACTTGATGGGCCAAATGGTCTCTTTCCTCACTATGAGGGTTCTACGATTTCATGAATTCCAACGCTGTGGGCTGGTGTTTCTGTCAGTTAAAAAGGGCAAACTGTCACTGTAATACTGCCAATCTGGGACAGGTTTTGGATACAATCACTTTCTGGCTAGCTTAATACAAGTCAAGTCACTTTTAAGCGACTGAAGAATCTTAATTGGAAGTTCATGCGAATGGAAATAGTTGTTGGAGGGCTGGAGGGATTCAAGCCATTGGGTAATGTAACAGGAAGCATGCCTTTGCACTTAAATGGGGTGTATGTGGTGCTGGGAGCAAGCAAGTGCCTGGTTATCCAAAATGGAAAGGTATCACAATTACCCACATTGCTGGGCCTCAAGCAGCCCTGAAAGATCTCATTAACTTTAGCAAAGCACATCTGATTGTATAGCCACTGCAATGAAGATGCAAACAGTGCACAATGCTCAGGCAGTCATTCCTCATTCTGTGTGTTTGACAGATCCCTCATTTCAACGCAGAGTGCACATTAGGAAGATGAATACAGCTCCTGGCACTACAATCAAGTCGGAGGCAGTGCGAGGCTCTAAAAAGGTAACTGCCAGCTTCAAAGATATATTACAATTTCCACTCACAGGGATACAAAATACAAGGTAATTTGCAAAGGAGTAGCTTCAAACCTGCCCCATTATTCCAATCCCTTGGTTTGTAAGGTATTTTGGCAATGGCACAACAATATTCTTCACACACTGAAAAGGTTCTTTGATGATTTAAGAGTCAAACATGAGTAGCATTTCTTACTCAAAGGTTGGACCTATTCATGCAGTTCACACATTGCAATCCATACTGGTCAGGGAGACATTCATTCAAATTATCAAAACATCGGAACAATGGGGATAACCAAGTAACCACTGGGGCTACTCCCATTTTGTTTTGCTCTTTTAAAAATTTAAAACCTCTAGGTACAGAATTCTTGTCTCGCACGGAAAATAAATCAGTTTAAAGCCACTGCTATGGGAAGGCATTGGACAAAAGGCATCAATACTGGTCCCTTGCACTAAAAATGAGTCAGGCATTCACACTGCAAGCACTGGAGTCTAATTACTCATGTCCTTCTTGTTAAGGTTGATTCTGTAATATATCCGTGGCCTTACCTTAATGCACAACCAGATGGACAGGGGGAAGCTGACGGCCATGAAGAAATAAGACAATATTACCAAGACCCAACCGCAACATCCAAGGCTGCCGCTGGTCTGATCTGTCAAGACAAATACATAATGGACTTGAGTGTTTTCTTATAAAATAGCTTGACGCTATTCACCAATACACAATGAATCAGACACAATACACTAATGATAGAAATGGGATCCAGACAGAAAGCCCCAAACTCACTGGTACTCCAGAAGCAGCAACACGAAGCTCAGATTAATCCATCTGCTGCGATATTTAGAAAAGCCTCTGACAAACCCAAATGGGATAGCTATCATGATTGGCCCTACTGGTTTAGGTTGATCAAAGCTTGAAGCACACACGACTGTTCAACCCATCACATCTGTACTGGGTCTTTGTGACTTCAATCTGTAACCTCCCTCTGGTGTCATCCAAATGATGATCCTTGCATTGTCCGTGAATAGGGAGAGAGCAAGGCCACGGTGGTTTTTTTAAAAAAATAGCCCCAAGTTTGATTAGTTCTTTAGAAAGTTAAACAAGGAACTTGCTCCTAGCAGAATTTTTACAAACCCGGAGCTAGTGATAGGATTAAATATTCAGGCATTGTCAATCCGCATGCAACAGGTCAGTGCCTCAATGCAAAAGTACGGCAAAAACAGAAATACCGACATTTTATAAAAAATTTCAAATCCAGACCTTTTAGGTAGTGGGGTGGAAGTGGGAAATTATAGAATATTTATAGCATATATAAATTAGAGATAGTAGGAACTGCCGATGCTGGAGAACCTGAGATAACACGGTGTGAAGCTGGATGAACACAGCAGGCCAAGCAGCATCAGAGGAGCAGGAAAGCTTGACCTTTCGTGTCAGGACCCTTCTTCAGAATGGGTTAGATGGCTCGTCTATTCAAAACTGAGTTGGGTGTGAACGCTTTTCTAAGAAGGATGTCTTCTGAAAGAGTTTTGGAATTTGGAACAGAAGGAATTGTGAAATTACTGCATCACACAACTATCTGTGCAATCCTGATATGGCTATTTAGCATCCAAAACCAAGAACACAAAGCTGAGATATTTAATGCAAAACCCTTTCTGTCCAGCAACAGAAGTACCTTGTTTACTTACTTTTATTATGCAGACATCTGTTTCTGTCCCTCATTAATTATTCACTTTTATCTGACACGAGAACGCAAATGTAAAAGCTGCTTAGATGCATTACTTGAAGCACACATTATATCTGTATGCAATTCACTTGTTAAAGCAAAAACTTAAAATCAAAAATTCAACAATCTCCATAACAAAACATCAGAAACTATCTGCCTCCTAGATATTAATTAACTTCACTTGGCAAGTAGCATTTATGTTGCATTAGTGCCAGGCCATGACAAACTTCACTGAGAAAATTAATCTAACCATTTCTTTTTGACATTCAATTGGATCATTATCATTGAATTCCTCCACTATCAACATCCTAGGAGATCCAAAACTGAACTGCAGCAGCTGTGTAAATTCATGGCCACAAGAACAGGTTAGAACTGTTAGTGGCAGATGGGATTTGAACCCAAATCTTCTGGGCTAGAGTAGGGACGCTACCACTGCACCACCAGACCCAAAATGAAGTAGCAGCCAGGCATAAAACTTGAATGTACAGCCCTCTACCAATTGAGCCAGCAATTCCCAACAAAAAAAAAAGCAGGGACAAAGACTGAGAATTTTTTGGCGAGTAACTCACCTCCTCATGCCCCAAATCCTGTCCTGCATCTGCAAGGCAAAAGTTCGGAGTAGGATGGCATACTCCTCAATTGCCTGGGTTAGTGAAACTCTAACAGCATTCAAGAAGTTCAACCTCAGCCAGGACAAAGCAGCCTGTTTGATCTTCACTGCATCCACCCCTGAAAACAGTCTTGCCCTCCAGCACCGATACACAGGAGCAGTTGTGCAGCACCTAGAAGATGCACTGCAGTAACTTGCCAAGTCACCTTCCAAACCCAGGACCCCTCCTAGTGAGAAAGGCAAGACCGACATCTGCAAGGTCCTCTCCATGTCACACACCTCCTGACTTAGAACGCCTCACCCATTCCTCCACTGTCACTGGGTCAAAACCCACCCGGTGAACACACCCTACATCCACACCCACAGCATGCAGCAATTCCAAAGGCCATCAGCTCACCACCAGCTCTCAAGGGCAGTTTGCAATCTCCAGTCAATGCTCGCCAACACTCATATTCACGAAACTAAATTACTGGGCAAATTACAAATATCAATGAAATTAAAATAAACATTCGAAACTTTTCAAAATTTAAAGGCACCAACTTTCTGGCTTGTATTCAGTATAGCTTCCCCAGTTGTTAATCCTATTCCTAATTGGATTGTGAAGGATGTGAGAAATCCAACATTTGCTCCTTCTCTATTGCAACACATTTACATCTCCCAGCTCTGGCTTTGATCATACAATTATAAAAAAAAAAGAAATAATTTTCTGCAGTTACGGAGATGAGTCTCACCGACGTCCATCAAATCTACTTTGTTGTCCGTGAGTTTCTACTTGTCCTGTTCTCTGTGCTAAAATCAAAATATTTCAGTTGCTGAGCATCTACAGTAAATACTCAGCAAAGTCATGCAGCATCTGTGGACAGAGAAACCAAGTTAAACATTTCAGGCTGATGATCCTTCCGTTTGATTAATAAGCTTATTGATCTGAAATGTTAACTCAGTTTCTCTCTCCTTAACTGATTATTTCCTGTTTTTATTTCAATCTTTTAAGAAGGCCTTGTCACTAAGGAAGTAGATTCCCCATCTTCCTCATATACATTCTGTGCACTTAACCCAAGCCCCACACTTCCCACTGGGCCGTGATAAAATAATTTAATTTTAACACATTCTGAGAGTATTTGGTATGATACATTAAAAGGGGAAAGCAAGAGAGGAAAGAAACGCTATTCTTTGTCAGATGTTTGATTTCTCTGGTTAAGTCTGAATTGTTTCACCTGTCCCTTACAGCCCTTAAACTGAGTGGTTTGCTAGGGGCATTTCAGAGGGCAGCTAAGGAGCAACCACACTGCTGTGGGTCTGGAGTCATGTCGAGGATAAACCAGGTAGCGATGGTAGCTCTCCTTCTTTGTTGGCATTAGTATGCCAGATGGAAACTTTTCTTATAGTTCTGTGATCACCATGACTGAGCCTAGACTTTCAATTTAATTCATTCATTAACTTCTAGCTGCACTGGAATCAAATGTCCCCAGGGATTTATCATCTTGTTTTTTTAGTCTAGTGGTATTACCACTATGCTACTATCATCCCTACGCATGAGCTAATAAGACTGATTTTAAATTTATCATCTCATCATTATCCCTACCAGCACTAGAGCTGAAAGTGCTCTTTCTAGAATACAAGTCAAGTTACAGTTTGCATGGCTGGAGATTTCACAATTCTGAGTGGACAACACAAAAACGACACATTCCACTGCTGTGCTTTCATGAAATTCTAGCAACAACACGACAACTAGGAGAAGGATTCCCCTCTGCATTTGTAATGAGCCTCACTCTGCAACAAACTGCTTAGTTGCGATCTTTGAATGATGCAAACTAGTTACATAAATCCCTTTTATTTAACTTGGTAATTAACACTGCAGTATTCATCTTTAAGACCCACAGCAGAGACTTTAATCAGACTCAGTACCTCAAACAGGACTACAGAAAGCCGACATTCTGTTAGCTTCAAACAACTGATGTTTCATTACATACAAAGGGATGCCAGTGGTGACCGAGGCAATAAAAAAGTCTTGCATTTGTATTGCACCCATTTTGATACCAGAGTGCATTGAGGTGCTTTGTGTTCAATTAATTATTATGAAGTGCAGCCCCGTTTGGAATGTGGGAAAGGGAATGTGGAAATGAGCGGATATCAGCTTAGCTTGTTTTGGTTAAGGGGTAAATACTGACCACTTTTCTTTGATATATCATTGCGATTTGTACAACCGACATTTCACGAGTGGCAAACAGGTTAGCCAGTGAACAGGAGTGTAGTGGAGGGGAAGTGATAGAAACAGGAAGTGAGGGACTCGGGGCAAAAGCATGATGGGAAGGGATTTTAATGGATCTCTTGAAGCCGAAGTGCTGAGGAAACATTTTGTAGCAAGACAGTGACCAAGTGGTGAAAGGAGCAGCAGTAGCTTGGAGAGAGATAACAGGAGCCGCAGATGCTGGAGAATCCGAGATAACAAAGTGTGGAGCTGGATGAACACAGCAGGCCCAGCAGCATCTTAGGAGCACAAAAGCTGACGTTTCGGGCTCTAGGCCCTTCATCAGCTTTTGTGCTCCTAAGATGCTGCTCGGCCTGCTGTGTTCATCCAGCTCCACGCTGTAGCTTGGAGTGGGGCATTGTCAGGAGACCAGAGACAGGTTTAGGAAATGCTGAAGGTATTTCAGCCATTGATGAAGTTAAAGTGAGGAGGGTTGCACAAGGGTGATGTTAGGGAGCAGAGATTGGAAAAGATTGGATAGAGGAGGGGGAACCAATGATTTAAATGTGAGAGAAATGTAAAGATCCTGCTTTGCTGATGAATCAGACACATGGCAAGGTGCAGATTTCTGGCACAAACAGCACAATGGTCTTTATCCCCAAACCTTAGGCAGAGGAGTCATATGACGATAAGCCAAGATGAAGGTAATTACCGATGTGCAATGTCCATTTTAGTCAATGATTTACCTGCTATTGCTAAAAAGCAACACACAAACAAGAAATAGCAAGGTGCAGAGCTGGGTGAACAAGCAGGCCAAGCAGCATCATAGGAGCAGGAAAGCTGACATTTCAGGCCTAGACCTTCCTCCCTCCGGAAATCCTGAAGATGTTACCCTCTTCCCTCTGGATATTCTCCAGCATCTGCAGTTCCTACTATCTCTGACACAAACAAAAGAGCTGCTCACTATTTATTCCTAAACTTAACATATGAAATCCAAGATATTGAAGAAAGATGGGGAAAACACTTGCAGTTTACAAAAATATAAATACAGCTAAATAACCATCAGGCAGCACGGTGGCTCAGTGATTAGCCCTGCTGCCTCACCGCTCCAGGGACCTAGGTTCGATTCCACCCTCGGGCCACTGACTGTTCAAATTCCACACATTCTCCCTATGACTGTATGGGTTTCCTCCAGGAGCTCCAGTTTCCTTCTACAGTCCAAAGATGTGCAAATTAGGTGGATTGGCCACAGTAAATTACTTCTTAGTGTCCAGGAATGTGCAGCCTGGGTGGGAAATGCAAGATCACATGGATAGGATCTGGGTCGGATTCTCTTCGAAGGATCATTGTGGACCTGATGGGCCAAAAGGCCTGCTTCCACAGTGTAGGGATTGTATAATGTAGTTATTCATCACTAAGTAACAAGCAATAAACAAAGTGGCAGAAATGGCAAGGATATTTTTTAAGTCTGTCTCCACCCCCAACCCCGCCCCAGGGTGGAAACATGGAATATTGAAGGCCACAGATTTAAAGTGAAGGGGGGACGCAAGACAAGTTTTTGTTTGAACACACAGAGGGTGGTAGGTGCCAGGGGAGGTGGTAAGTGCAGATAGAACAGCAGCAGTTAAGAGGTCCTTAGACAGATGCATGAACAGGCAAGGAATAGAGGGATACAGACCATGCGAAAGCAGAGGGGATTAATTTAGAATGGCATTGTGGTCAGCGCACCCATGGTGGGCTGAAGGATATGTTCCTGTGCTGTACTGTTCTATGCCAACAGCACAGGGCTACCTCAGTTGAAATAGCCCTGAATAACAAATAGGATATACAGTACAGCACATCGATGACAATGAAATAGGGCAACATGGTGGCTCAGAGGTTAGCACTACAGCCTCACAGCACCAGGGACCCGGGCAACTGCTGTGTGGAGTTTGCACATTCTCCCAGTGTCTGCGTGGGTCCCCTCTGGGTGCTCCGGTTTCCTCCCACAGTCCAAAGATGTGCAGACTAGGTGGATTGGCCATGCTAAATTGCCCCTATTGTTCAGGGGTGTGTGGGTTATAGGGGGATGGGGATGGGTCTGGGTGGGATGTTTCAAGGAGCCCGGTTGAAGGGCCTGTTTCCACACTGTAGGGAATCTAATCTAAAAAAATATCTACAGGACAGAACCAGGATATTCAGTTCAAATGGTCCATACTGGAGTTTATAATTCCTTATGAACCTGCTCTCCCTCCCTTTGTACAAGCATATCCCGCTACTGATACCTCTCTCATTCATCCAGCTTCCCACCCCCAAACCCTTAAAATTCATTTGCACAATCTTACTCAACCACTCCACACAGCTATGGGTTCCGCATTCACATCAATTTCAGGGCAAAGAACATCAGCTTGCATTTATCATCAGACTTAGTGGTGACAATGTTATACTGGCAGCCTCCTGTTCTGCACGCCGAAAACAGACCAGCTAAAAGCCAACTGCACACTATTCAGCAATGTGCAGCGTATCTTTCACTCACATCCATGCAAGATGCCCCTTCAGCACATGCTTTGTTGCCTTCCCTCAATTAGATTGCTTAGAACTGTCTCCTCTGAAACATTGCTTTCTCTGTGTGTCTAGAAGAAGTTGGGCAGAGGAGGTCTAAACTTAGTAGGTCACACTGTTTTGAGATTCCCAACAATTCTCGTGGCCAGGTTCAGTTTCTGGCAACAGAATATGATCACTTTATATGAGCATTTTCAGAGCGGTTTTGCAGATGATGCAAACTATTGAACAGAGGTCTGTTGTAAATTATCAAGAACAAACTTACGTGAAGAGGGCTGACAAAGAGCTTGAAAATAAAAAAAAAATCAGGCGAAGATGAAATTATGACTAAAAAACTTTTTTTGTTAACCTGAAATTCTGAGTCGTCTTTAGGAGTCATGTGAGGAAAAGCCGAAAGAAAGATTATTACCATTTTGGACAACTGCTAAACTGAAAACTTGACCCAGCGCACAAACAAGACAGCCTGCTCACTATTTATTCTCAAACTTAACAAATGGAACCCAAGATATTGAAGTACGATGGGAAATACATTTGCAGTAAACAAAACAGCAGAAATGACAAGGATTCTTTTGTCATTTTCCTAGACGGAAATGTCGAATTCTGGGTGCCATTGTTTTAAAGTGAAGGAGGTAAACTTAAAGGAAATGCGCAGGGCATGTTTCTTTTTTGATATGTTCACAGCTTGGTGGATGCTTGGAACATCAAGAAATTTTCACATCATTGAAATCGTTATACCCAGCAGTACACCTATAGATTTTAATCCAAATCACTCAAAGAAGATAACATACTTGTCTGAAGTACTTGTGGTTGCAACTTGCAGTTGCAGTAGTGCGAGGAATTAACAAGGCACAATGGTTCTGATCGTACACTTGCGCTAGTGTCACAAATAAAGTGATAATTTAAAGTGTCAAAATAAGTGGAATTTCTTTCCCATCTGCCAGATTGTCTCTACCCATCCACCCAAAATATTTTCCAACTCACTCTTGTAATGGAAGCCCATGGGTAATGGCCATTCTGTCAACCAGCTGCATGGTGGGTCTGGGTCTGCTATTTGACTGTGAGAAGCATCACAATGAGACCCCAGCTCTATTCTCACACAGGATTGATTCGGGCATTCTGCTAGTTGCTTGACTGGGACGCAAGCCCAGTTGCAGGTTAGCAGGGAGTTTCCTAAGTAAACCACTCGATGAAAGTGACAGCCTTTGAGAAAGTTACTGAGAAACTAGAAGTGCAGATTTGAATCGAACAGGTTCACCTCACAAGGATGATTTACAACAGGCCCTTGTTCAATAATTTATTGCCAGAAACTGAAACCTGGCCACTAGAATTGATGGGAATCTCAAAACAGTGTGACCTACTGAGTTTACTCATCACAGGGGAGTTTTGAACACATCACGTCTCAGGATAAGGACTGAGATGAAGAGAAGGTTCTTCACTAAAGGTTGTGAATTTGTAGAACTCTCCACCCGATGGGGTTGTGGATATTCCTCTGCTGAGTACATTCATGGCTGAGACAGAGGTTTTGATGCTCAGGGAATTTAAAGGAAACAGTAAGCAGGCAATAAAGTGCTGAAGGAATGATAAATTCTGAACATATTGAATGGCAGAACGAGCTCCAGGACACCACCCTGCTTCTGTTTCTTATATTGTTTCTGTTTTCACAAACTTGGCTGCTCCAATAATATTGACTTCCTGAAAGAAGCCACATCTGTGGCCAGGAATCTGGCTTTTAGCCACCTGCCCAGAGTCACTCTGGTCAGCTGGGAATAGATTACATCCACTCCTTGATGTAAAAAAATGGTGCAAGTAACTGGGGTTGATAAACTATCAACAGGCAGCCTTCCCCATTATGTGCATTAAACTAAATGCTGCAAGGAAAACAGGAAGCAAATCAGAACCAAAATTACATACAAAATAAAACTAAATTAAAAGGAAGAATTATTGATCCAAATCAAATGATATAATTTTCCTTGTCAGCTTCTGTAACATTTACTGCAAAGGCCAACAAAAAAATCTACCTCCAGTCACATTCCTCATTTTAAACATGTTTTCCACAAAACAAATGCTTCACACAGTAAACAAATACTGCATCTTATGTGGCTCACACCTCTGTTGGGATCACTGTTTATAGGACTGCAACTGACGAACATGAATCATTATGACACGATGTCTCTTTCCTGCAGTCTCTATAAGTCCCTCTACATACCAATCAGTATAAGATCCACCGAAAATTCCATATGATCAACTTGCACTGTTTTGCCCACCAAGGTGCACATTCCAAAATAAAAATAAGCTGATTTAAAACCACCATCTGCATCCTTTAAGGCAGCCAAAGGTGCCCCGTGTGGGGAAGGGGAGCAGGGGCAGCAGCTGTGAAACTGAGAGAGAGCTGGAGTGAGGCAGGGTCCGAGTGGGGAACAGAGGGATGAGTAAGGTCAACCCTGACGCCCCACCTCCATTATTATAATCTCCCTTACCCCCTCCCCCGTATCACAGTCTCCATCCCCGTATTACAGTACCCCCCCGACCCCGGAGATTAAAGCCCCCGTTCCCCCGGTATTACAGTCGCCCCCACACCGTATTACATTACAACCCCGGATTACAGCCTCCCTCCCCAATCCCACACCCCCCCGGATTACAGTCTCTCCCCCACCCCCGGTATTACAGTACCCACCCCCATAATAAAGCCCCCGCCCCCGATTTTACAATCGCTCTCCTCTTCGTCCCCCACCCCCAACAGTAGTACAGAACCCTATTACAGACCGCCCCCACTGCCCCCTCGGTATTACAGACCGCCTCCCCGTATTACAGACCTCCCCCACTGTATTAGAGACCCCCCCGCATTACAGACCTCCTCTTCCCCGCTGTATTACAGACCCCCCCCCCGATTACAGACCGCACCCCACCCCCCGGATTACAGAAAACACCCCCTCCGGTATTACGGACCTTCCCCCCTCCCCTCCGGTATTACAGACCTTCCCTCCCCCCCCCCCCCCGTATTACAGGCCTCCCCCCCTCCCCCCGTATTACAGACCTAACCCCACCCCCCCTCCGGTATTACAGACCGCACGCCTGCCTTCCCCCCACCCCGGTCGTACAGACCACCCCCACCCTTCCCCCTCTCCATTACAGACCACCCCCCATCCCGTTACAGAGCGGCCGCTGTAACCTTTTTCATCGACTCGCCGAGATTTGATCTGATCGGATGCATCCGCTTCCATTGCCGCTGGGATCTGCCCGCTCTCCGGGATCACTCTGTTAGACACAAACGCCCGAGAGGAGGGACTCCGCTTGCTTTGCTTCTCCGCCAGAAACATTTACATTCCAGCCCCGCGTCACTGCTTGTCCCTCCCTCTGGGCTGGACTTAAACCTCCTTCTCCCACCCCCTCCTTCTGTTTCTTCTTTATCCTTACTCTTCTCCCTCACCCTCAAGCAACCTTCTCTTCAGCCTCACTCCACCCGAACTTTTCCTCAATTTCCTTTCCTTTCATCCTCAAACTCCCAGCCCCTCATCCTCACTCTCTCCCTCATTCTCATTCTCACCCTCTCCCATACACCCAACCTCCCCAACCTCACTGACATCCTGTCCCTCTCCGACACTCTCTTCCTCTCACTGACACCCTGTCCCTCTCCAACACTCTCTCCCTCTCACTGACACCCTATCCCTCTCAGTGACACCCTGTCCCTCTCCAACACTCTCTCCCTCTCAGTGACACCCTGTCCCTCTCCAACACTCTCTCCCTCTCACTGACACTCTCTCCCTCTGACCCTCTCTGACATCCAGTCAGTCTCCATCTCCCTCTCCCTGACTCTGTCTGACACCCTGTCCCTCTCCGACACCCTGTCCCTCTCCGACACCCTCTCCCTGACCCTCCCTGACACCCTGTCTCTCTCCCTGACCCTCTCTCTCCTTCTCTGACACTGTCTCCCTCTCCAACAGCCTCTTCCTGTCCTTTCGTCACAGGCCCTTAAACAGTGGAAAAAAGGAAAGGAAAACGAAGGTGACCCAACACTGACTGTGTGTGGAGGAGAGAGAGAGAGAGAGAGAGAGGGGGGGGGCGCAATTGTGGTTTAAGGGCTTGTCGTGGCTGGGTCCCTTCTATTTTCCTTTTTTCTCCATTGTGATCCTTATGGTGCCAGCTGATATTTTAAGTCACATCCTAATTGTTCTTAAAATACGCATTCAATAACATTTAACTGCTCTCCTCACCATACACCACTGACACCCACACCCAAAAAGGTTCAAAATTAGTTTTTGCGTCCCTCCAATTCACAAAAATAAAGATTTGCATTTATATAGCACCGCATCAGACATTGGACAGCCACTTGCATATTTCTTGAAGTTTGGTGATAATGTAGGTTATATCGGCAGTTAAAATGCATTCAGTAAACTCACTCAAACAGCAATGTGATTACACGCTGGGTAATCTGTGTGATGTTGACTGAAGGATAAATATTGGTCAGGGACAGGGGATGATTCCCCTACTCTTCTTCTGTTTAATATCTCAATCCAAACTTCCAACAGTGCAGCACTCCCTTAGGAAGCAAGGACACTTGGGTTTTCTTTGTGCCAAGGGGAATGCAAATCTTGTGACCCAAGAAGTAACTGTGGCACCAACTAAACCATGGCAGATGATCAGATGAGATTGCACTGAAGCCAATTAAGGCATTGTGGGCAAACCCATCAGTATCTTCATACTGATTAAAAACAGCCTCAGTGTTTGTTAACAGAAAATGTTGGGCATTACACAGCAGACCAAAGAGAAAGTTACAATAATATTTCAGATTAAGAGATACCATGCCAAAACAACACCTTTCTTTCTGATTGATATTGCCCCTGCTGGCGGTCTCGTTGTCGAGTTAGTGTCCCTATCTCTAGGCCAAGAAGTTCTGGGTTCAAGTGTCACACCAGGACTTGCTGGTCATGAAAGATGCTTTTATAGTAGCTAAGGAGGGTGACTGTCACGCTGTAAATCTTTCCAATGAAAACACCAGACGTGGAAGGGAATGCCAAACCACTACAGCCATATCAGATTCAAAACATTAACTTATTCTCTCTCCACAGATGCTGCCAGACCCACTGAGTTTTTCCAGCATTCTCTGTTTCAGGTTTCCAGCATCTGAATTATTTTGCATTTATTCAAGCACTCTCCAACAGAATTTCCATTTAATCTTTCAGTTTGTTCACCTTCACTGCTTTCTATTTCCCCCCTGGTGTTCGATAAAAGCATTTGCTAAAACTTGCTTTCACAGCCTCATCTCCTTCGTCAATGATTTACCCCACCAAGAAAACAGACGACAGGTTGTTGGCTTAGGTGTGTGACCTGCTGAACAAGGGACTGTACCTGAACTATATCTGCAATCTTTGGGTTCCATCAGTGCTCATAAAACAGAACTTCATTAATCACTGCTCATAAAACAGAACTTAATTAATCAGTGCTTCAGTGAATTCAAGATTTAAACACTGATTGTGATTTATTGCTCCCAATATTATATAAATCACATTAAACTTTGTGTATGATATCTCTGTTAACTCTTAAAATAAACCAGCCTATTAATGTGACAAATTCTTCCACTTACTCCCATATCCCATAAAGATCGGTATTCAAATAGGAGAAATATTATTTCATCATATTTGCACCACTAATTTTTAGATATTGCAGAGCATCTGGATAACAGATACTTCAAAAATGAAAAATATCATTAAAAAATGTACAATCTAATAGTGTTTCTAAAACTGGCTTTAATCTCACCTCTCCCCGAGGCACGGTGACCTTCGCATTAAACTCACCACCAGTCGTCTCTGTGTCTCATGAGAAAACGGCCTCCTGTCTTCTGGGACAATGATGACTCTATGTATATACAAACGATGTTCATCTGACCTTTAATTTTAATAACTAGTTCATCAAAGGGGCAGATAGTACTGTGTTTCTAGCACTTTATTGTGCCGTGGCCTTCCAATTATGGAGCCAGATTACAACAGACTGAAAAATCGATTAGCAGTATTAGTAGGTATCATCCACTGTTTTAAGTGTGGTGACTGTAACAGGCCAACCACGTGGACCTCATAGAATATGAGTTCCCTGATTGGGACTGCTAAAACAGGGATCCCTGGTGGATAGATAAGAGCAGGATTGCCAGAGGTTCTGTTCACTCTGAGAGCAGGCACTGAGGGAGCTAGATCACGGTCAAGGACTCTCCACGTGTAAATAATGGATAACTTAGTGACGGGATATTGGTATCTGTGGAGTTATTTCAGTGGCGATTAGAGAAAAGCACACTCCTGAAGAAACTGGCTCGCAACAGAGATCTGTGAGTTAGGATAAGCATTTCTGACATCATGCCATTATTTGTGAATCTTGACTCATTCAATCCTGCTATCGAAGACTGGGCCCAGTATGTGGAAAGAATGTGTTTTTTTTTCTGGTCAAATGACATTGAAGCAGATGAAAAGAAATGAGTAATCCTCCTGACAGCTTGTGGACCCATAGCTTTTTCAGTTATTAGGACCCTAACATTCCCTGAGGCACCACATATTAAAGCCATTCAAGAGTTGGCTGATTTAGTTAAGGAATATTACAACCCCAAACCTCCACCAATTCTGAGAAGCGATCAGTATTATTCAGCAATTCCAGAACCAGCGATTTTTGACAAGGTTAAGACAACTCGCAGAGGCATGTGACTTTGGTTTAACCCTGAATGCGATGCTGAGAGACAGTTTGGTTTGTGGGATTAATGATATGCAAAAGTACCTATGAGCTGAAGCGAAATTGGAATTCAAACAGGCACTACAACTGGCTTTGTCACTGGAAAATGTGGCAAGTCGAGCATATGAGTTACAGGGTATTCCGATGGAAGTGGATGTCCTCGCCAGCCTGACTGAGCTTGGGTGAAGGCAATTACGTAGCCTGATTCAGGACATAACCTGAGCACAGGGAATACCATGAGGAAATCTCTCCAAGTCTGAGGCCATGGGCCACTGAACAAGATCTGTGGTGGGGTGGAATGTATGGGTTGCTTCAGAAGGGAAATAGAAGATAGATCTGAGAACAGAGAGTAGTAATGGGAAGCTGACAGCAAGGGGAAAATTGACCAGGTTAAGGAACTGATTTACGGCAATTGACCTTGGTTACATGGCCACCATTAAGTGAGTTCTCTATTCCAGATTTCTATTGAAATCAACTTTCAACATCTGCCATGGTGAGACTTGGACCCATTTCCCCAGGAAATTAGCCTGGAGCTTTAGATTACTAGTCTAGAGATATTACCACTACACCATCACCATCCACTTACTCTAGGCTTTTTGCCTCAGAGGTAGAGATACTACCATCACACCACAAAACCCTCCTTTTTAACAGTTGTTGTTTTCATGATTTTGTGTGATTGAATTATGGTGCATTTTCTGGGACCATCAATTAATGCCCCAACTTAATGTAATTAAACATAATTGATAAACAATTCATCACTGACACTAAAACAAATACAGGTGTCTACCTGGTTTAAAAACCTATTTGGAGTTAGTCGAAATATTTAGACAGTGAGGAACTTCTAAACAAGATGTCTCCCCTTGCAGCTGGATTCCCAGTCGAGCATTATAGTAATGCATGTTTGTAAGCCATACTGTATACACTAGTGTGAGAGTGGTCGCTGCAGTATGATTGAACTAATGCAAACTTATCAAGTATTTGAGAGTTCCTCCAGATTTGAGTCTAACTAAATGATAACTGTAGGACTGAATAAGCTGTTTCTGTGCTCTACGTCCTATACAAGTCTATGTAATTTATGAGTGTGGTGTCACTAGGACCCAAGCATGCAAACAGCAGCTTCTAATAGAGACTTTAATGAAGCAAGTCATCCTAAAATGCTTCACAAAGCGTGAGTATGAGTATTGCATGGAGTTCTGTGTGTGGGTCAAACAAGATAGCTTTGCTCTTACCAAGGTTGAGCTGACAAATGTTCTGACGCATTCACGGTTCGATGTCAGACAGTCACCCTGCATGAAGTTAGACCTGAAATCGAGAGAGAAAGTGTTGAGGTAGTCTTTGACATCTGTATATAAGCGTAGACTCACATTCACAGAAAATATTGTCACGGAGCAATGTACAGATCACCAAGAGTGGTACATATTGTAGACTATGAAGATGCATTATCTGCACTGAACTAAGTGGGACTAAGTTAAAACAGGCCATTGCCAGAAATGAACCACACAAACAATAGAAGAGACCGAATAGATTAACAGGTGAAATGAAGTTGAGGATAAAAGTCTGGGATGCTGAAACTTAATCACACAATTTAATGCTGATTTTGACCAGGATGTTCCTAAGTGTTGTGGACAGGACTAGGGCCAAAATTATCTGGTACAAGAAGTGCCTATTTGGGGAGGTGGGAACAAAATTGAGCAAAATAATGGTGGCACAATCTAGATGCTTAGAGAACAAAGGAGGACTGGAGATGGAACAGGAGTTGAAGAGATCAATGGGTCCAAGGATGTATTCATTAACAATTTCAGGATGAAGAAAAATTTCACATTAAATAACAAATAACACACCTTTAATTCAATGAAAGGGTGTCTTGATAGGATACAGCAACAAAGATATACTCACATAAGATACTTAACAGGGAAAATTGACACCAACGTTTCACACATATACAATCAAAACATCTGCAACAAAATTCCACAGCAAGGGAATCACCTCCTGACCCCCCAAAGCCTGTGCACCATCTACAAGGCACAAGTCAGAGATATGATTGAATGCTCCCCACTTGCCCGGATGGGTGCAGCTCTCATGGAGTTTGATACCATCCAGGACAAAGCAAGCAGTGTGATTGGTACCACATCTACAAACATTCACTCACTCTCCTAGCAGCAGCAATGTATACTATGGTGCACTACAGAAATTCACCAAGGCTCCTCAGATGGCACCTTCCGAATCCAATGACACTACCATCCAGAAGGATAAGAGCAGCAGATATACAAGAACATGACCACCTGCAAGCTGCCTTCCAAGCCAGTCACCATACTGGCTTGGAAATATATCACTGGTCCTTCAGTGTCACTGAGTCAAAATCCTGGAGTTCTGTCCTAACAGATCTACCTACACCAAATGGACTGCAACAGTTCAAGAAGGCTAGCCACTATCACCATTTTGAGGGCAGTTAGGGATGGGCAATAAATGATGTCCCAGCCAGCAACACCCACAAAGCACGAATGAGTTTAAAAATTGTGTAAAAATAACGAACACCACAGTAGGTGAACTCAGTGACAGTTATAGTTCAGTTGGTAGCACACTCTGAGTCATATGGATCCAGTCTCATTGCATTCCTTGAGTTCAAAAGTCAATGTTAACACTCCATTATTGCCAGCGGCCATGTGTTGTCCTGAAGTTGAGACATTAACCTCAAGGCACCAGCTGCCTGCTTTGGTGAAGAATCATAGCCCAGAGCACTAGCTTGGAGAAGGGAAAGGAGTTATCCCTCATGGCCTGTCCATTATTCCTCCCTCTGCAACATCACAAAAAATCATGATTTGGTCAGCATCACGTCGCTGTTTGTGGAATCTTGCTGTGCACATGTTGGTGGTTGCATTTCCTGCATTTCAGTGTTTGCGCACGAAAACTATTGATAAGTTGTAAAGCACTTTGAGTTATCTGAATGTTGTGAAAAGCGCCATATCAATGCAAGTCTAATCTTTTGATATTGAATGTGACTCATTTTCCTATTGTACTATTTCCATCTAGTGACCATAATTGATTACTGCAACAAATGATGCATTAAAACACAATACCTGTTATTTTACTTTCGAGAGCATGATGTTTATGCTTACTCTCTGTGGTTTATGCAGGTGAACAAAAAAAGTAAGTACTGCCAATTATTTTTCTCTCTGTAAACACCCACTGTCTAATTGACATTGTATTCTAAATTCTGACTCATTCTTCACATTTCATTGCTGGAGACAATTTTACTGTTCACTAAATCCAGACTGTCTGAAATCAATGGAAATGGAGTTAAGAAAAACATTCTGTGATGTGTTATTTGAGTTGATTGATTGATGGGTAGGGCAAAATAAATCCTTACATTCTCTTTGTCAATTTACACAAGAAATATAAATGTACACTCTTAATGGTAAGGTGGGTAATTGAGGGTTGCTGACCAAACAGACCTTGCAGGGCAGGTTCATAGTTCCTTGAAAGTGAAGTCACAGGTAGAAAGATAGTGAAGAAGGCATTTGGTATGCTTGCCTTTATTGGTCAATGCATTGCGTATAGGAGTCAGGAAGTCATACTGAGGCTGTACGGGACATTGGCTAGGCCACTTTTGGAATATTATCTTCAGTTCTGGCTTCCCTACTATCGGAAAGCTATTATTAAATTTGAAAGTGTTCAGATAAAATTTATAAGGATCTTTCCAGTGTTGGAGGTTTGAGCTAAAGGGAGAGGCTGAATAGACTGGGGTCATTTTCTCTAGAGGTTCGGAGGCTGAGGGGTGACCTTATAGAAGTTTATAAAATCATGATGGACAAGGTTAGGATGAATAACCAAGGTCACCAGGATAGGGGGAGGGGGGGGGGTCCAGAAATAGAGGGCATAGATGTAAGGTGAGAGGAGAAAGATTTAAAAGGGACTTAAGGGGCAAGTTTTTCATGCAGAGCATGGTGCATGGATGGAATGAGCTGCCAGAGAATGTGGTAGAGGCTGGTATAATTACAACATTTAAAAGGCATCTGGACAGGTACGTGAAAAGGAGGGGTTTAGAGGGATATGGGCCAAATGATGGCAAATGGGACTTGATTTATTTAGGATATCTGGTCAGCATGGATGAGTTGGACCGAAGGGTCTGTTTCCATGCTGTACATCTCTACGACTGTATAACTCTGAATGAGATGGTCAGTGATTCATATTGTATACATCAGCCATCCGCAGTATCTATTCTCTGTTTGTTTTGTAATTGTTTACAGAATATTTCATCTAACTGCACAAGTTTAGAACCAGGGATCATAGCCAACCTCTGTCAGGACTGAGTGAAGAAGACATTTCTACACTCAGAAGGCTGTGAATTCTTGGAGATCTCTACCCTAGAAGATTCACAATACTTCATCAGTCAGTATATTCAACATTGCATTGGGAATTAGGGGATACAGAAATGGGGAAAACTGAGTTCAGAGGATTAGCCTTAATCTTATCAAATAACAAAGCAAGTTCGAGGGATAGATTGGCCTCCTCTTAATCTTATTTCTTATATTGCGTCAACACAAGAAGAGTTAATATGTATATATATATCACTGAATATAACAAAGCGAGCTTTATAAATGACATATATCATAGATTTGAGGAACAATTGGATTCTGTAAAATAAACAGTCATCCCTTCAAGGTTACAGGCATCAAATACACTGATCTATCTCTCGATGTTAGATCATTGTTATACAGTCATAGAGCTGTACAGTATGGAAATGGACCCTTCAGTCCAACATGTCCATGCCAACCAGATATTCTAAATAAATCAGGACCCATTTGCCAGCATTTGGCCCATATCCCGCTAACCCTTTCCTTTTCATATACCCATCCAGATGCCTTCTAAATGTTGTAATCGTACCAGCCTCCACCACTTCCTCTGGCAAATCATTCCACACATGTACCATCCACTGCATGAAAATGTTGCCCCTTGGGGCGCTTTTAAATCTTTCCCCTCTCTCCTTAAGCCCTTTAGTTTTGGACTCTACTCCAGGAAAAAGACCTTCGCTATTTACCCTATCAGTGTCCCTCATGGTTTTATAAACCTCTCTAAGGTCACCCTTCAGACTCTGATGCTTCAGGGAAAATAGCCCCAGCCTATTCAGCTTCTCCCTACAGCTCAAACCCTTCAATCCTGGCAACATTTTTGTCAATTTTTCCTGAACCTTTTCAAGTTTCACAACACCCTTCCTATGGCAAGGAGACCAGAATTGTATACAGTATCCCAAAAGTGGTCTAACAAATGTCCTGCACAGCTGCAAGACGACCTCCCAACTCCTATAGTCAATGCACTGACCAATAAAGGCAAGGATACCGAACGCCTTCTTCACTGCTTTATCTACCTGTGACTCCACTTTCAAGGAACTATCAACCTGCACTCCACATTTTTTGGCAACGTTCCCCACGACCTTACCATTAAGTGTATAACTCCTGCCCCTGATTTGCCTTTCCAAAATGCAGCATCTCACATTTATCTAAATTAAACTCCATCTGCCACTCCTCAGCCTATTGGCCCATCAGATCAAGATACCATTGTACTCT
Source organism: Stegostoma tigrinum (assembly GCF_030684315.1). Lineage (NCBI taxonomy): Eukaryota > Metazoa > Chordata > Chondrichthyes > Orectolobiformes > Stegostomatidae > Stegostoma > Stegostoma tigrinum. The sequence continues at coordinate 32,077,758 of NC_081382.1, forward strand.
GAGGTAACCTTCTTCACAGTCCACTTACACCTCCAATTTTGGTGTCATCTGCAAACTTACTAACCGTACCTTCTATGTTCACATCCAAATCATTTATATAAATGATGAAAACCAGTGTAGCCAGTACTGATAACTGTGGCACACCGCTGGTCACAGCCCTCCAGTCTGAAAAGTGACCCTCCTCCACCATCCTCTGTCTTCTACCTTCGAGCCAGTTCTGCATCCAGATAGCTAGTTCTCCCTATGTGATCTAACCTTGCTAACCAGTCCACCATGAGGAACCTTGTTGAATACCTTACTGAAGTAAGATTCTGCACTGCTGGGAACAGGAAATGTGATCAATGGGAGATGTTTCAACAGTGAAGCTGTAGAGAAATGTGGATATTCTGGAGTTTTACTTCATTATCTTTGGGTGGCATGGGAAAGGTTTGCAGAAGTGCACTGCTATTTTTTTTATTTTTGCCACTTGGCAATATTGTTTTTATCTGGTTTATATCACTAATTTGGTTGGTCTCACCAAGAGCAATAACATGTAGAGAGGCCTAACAGATAAGAAAGGGAATATAGGAACAGGTATAGGCCATTCAGTCCATCAAACCTGCTCTACCATCATAGATCATTGCTGATCACCTGCCTCTGTGCCAATTTACTGCACAATCCCATTATACCTTGACAACATTAATCACCAGGAAGCTATTGGTTTCTGTCTTAAACATGCTCAGTGTCTGAGCTTCCAGAGCTCTTGGGTGTTGGGAATTTTTAAGATTCATCACGCTTTGAAAGAAAAAATCTCCTATGTTCCTACATAACAGTGAAAATGGAAAGACAGGTAAGGATGGCTCTGAATCAGAAAAGAGCAAGTTAATTAGAAGAGGCAGACAAGGCTAGTCAGAGAACAAGATAACTCTGAAGAATTAATCTGCATTTATTTCAATGTGAGAGGCCTTACAGGTAAGGCTGATAAACTCAGGGCATGTTTTGGAACACGGGATGAGGGCACTATAGCTATTACAGAAACTTGGTTGAGGGAACGACAGGACTGGCAGCTCAATGTTCTGGGTTTCAGTTGCGATAGGAAGGATAGAAAGGGAAGCAAGAGAGGATGGGAGAGGCATTTTTGACTAAGGAAAACATTATTACTGTAGTTAGGATATTTCTGCGGGATCATCCAGTGAAGCTATATGGGTAGAAATTAGAAATAAGAAAGGGATAATCACCTGGATGGGATTGTACTATAACCCCCACCCCCCCACCCCCACAATAGTCAGAGGGAAATTGAGGAGCAAATAAGTGGAGTGATCTCAGGTATATCTAAGACTAATAGGGTTGTAATAGCAGGGTATTTTAATTTTCCAAACATTGACTGAGACTGCTGTGGTTGTTAAAGGTTTGGACAATGAGGAATTTGTTTATCAAAATGTAAGTATACCTACTAGAGAAGGAGCAAAACCTGACTTTCTCTTGGGAAGTAGGGCAGGGCAAGCGACTGAAGTATTTGTAGGGGAACACCTGGGGACTAGTGATTATAATTCTATTAGCTACAAAAGAGTTATGGAAAAGAAAATAAAAGTTAAAGTTCTTATTTGAAATAAGGCAAATTTTAATAGTATGATACAGGAATTTTCAAAAATCGATTGGAATAACTGTTCACAGGTAAAGGGATGGGTGTGAGGCTTTCAAAAGTGTGATAGTGAGAGTTCAGAGACATTATGTTCCTGTTAGAGTGAAGGGTAAGGGTGGGGAAACGATGGATGAATAAAGATATTGAAGTTTTGGTCATCAATTAGATATACACAACTGGGATCAAATGAATCTCTTGATGAGTGTAAAGCATATACGGGCATTCTTAACAGGGAAATCAGGAGGGCAAAAAGGAGATAACATGGTGTAAAGATGGATGAACACAGCAGGCCAAGCAACATCAGAGGAGCAGGAAAGATGATGTTTCGGGCCTAGACCCTTCATCAGAAAGTTAGCCTTGGCAGATAAGGCTAAGGACAATCCAGAGGTTCTACAAGTACATTTAGAGCAAAAAAGCAACTAGGGAGCGAATAGGGCCCTTCAAGATGATTGAGGTTATCTATGTGTGGAACCACAGGAGGTGGGAGAGATACTAAATGAATATTTTGTTTCAGTTTTCACTAAGGAGCAAGGAACGGAGGCTAGGGAACTTGGGAAAATAAATATTGATGTTTTGAAAACAGTTCACATTACAGAAGAGGAAGTGTTGGCAGTTTTAGAAAACGTGCAGGTGGATAAATCTCCAGGAGTGGATCAAATGTCTTCCGGGACATTGTGGGAAGTTTGGGAAAACATTGTGGGGCCCCTAGCAGACATATTTGTGTAATTTATAACCATGGGTGAGGTGCTGGAGGACTGGAGGGTGGATAATGTTGTGCCTTTATTTAAGAAAGACTGCAAGGAGAAGCCTGGGAACTGCTGAGCTGAGAGTTTGACTCTGCTGTGGATAAGTTATTGGAGGCGATTCTGAAAGATCAGACTTACTTGCATTTTGAGAGGCAAGGACTGATTACAGACAGTCAAGATGTACAAACACATGACTGCAGATGCTGGAATCTCTACTGTAAACAACAAATGCTGGAGATCACAACGGGTCAGGCAGCATCCATGGAGAAACAGCAAGCTAACGCTTCGAGTCGAGACGACTCTCAGTCCCCTAGGGTGGAGCAATTCAAAACTAGGGGACAAATTTTTAAGGTGAAGGGAGGAAAAGTTTTGAAAAGGACATGAATGGCAACTCCTTTTACATTGAGAGTGGTTTGACTGAGGAATGAAGTGCCAAATGGATGCAGATACAGTTACAACATTTAAAAAACATTTGGATAAGTACATGAATAGGAAGGGTTTGGAGGGATATGAGCCAAACGCAGGCAGATGGGACTAGATAAGTTTGGGAACAAGATCGGCATGGACGAGTTAGATTGAAGGGTCTGTTTCCACGCTGTATGACATTATGACTATGACTTTATAGCAACCTGGCATCCTGAGAATAATTTGGATTTTCCTACTCACTCCTTTCTGTCTGTTAACAAATTCTCAATCTGTAATAGTATACTTCCCCAATCCCAAAGGTCTTCATTTCACATTGGAAGAACTTAATTCTGAATCAGTGCTCAATCCCTGGCAGAAGTGATGTTTATCTAGACAGACATAACCCCAAGGAATATTAGTTGTTTGTCAAGTTAGAAAAAACATATCTGAAGCCAAAATAATTAGCATCTTTGGCTATACCTTTTATTAATTAAAGGTACCTTTCCATTTTTGCTTGTGCTGCGGCTGTATCCTAGTGTGCCACCCTCACTTCAAACCAGGGTCATATTCAGTGCTGGTAATTCCCCCACAAACCTGAACTGGAACGCTGCAAAGAGGACAAACAGCTTGGTGAACCTAATGCAGCACTATGACATCCACTGACCTTGACTTTGCCTAAACACAAATTGTATGGTAGGAAAAGTCTGTATGCAAAACAGTTTTAGTGCTGGATCATGCTATAACATGTGACTTGACTCATGACTGTTATTAATCAGCAATGGGAAATAGAGCCTGTTATTTACCATTCACAAATTCAGTATTAATGTTTAATACAATACCTCAAAACAAATACAGTTGCAATTGCTATTGGCACAGCTACAATAATCAAGCCGATGCAACATTTTCAATAAACCCTAAAGATCACCTTGATTGAGGTGAACATACTCAACAATGTACCTTGAATCAATGAAATTGCCACCTTAGTTACGGATTGCAGTTATTGGAAATGACAAGAAATACTGAACTGGCTCAACCAGCCAAGTCCATCAAGAGGTGCTGTAGGCTTACATAAGTTCTGAACCACCACCACACACTGACAGTGACTCTATTAATTCTCTCTGACTTCAGCTTTGCAATGTCCTGGGAGATAAATAAAAACTGGGAAATTCCTCTTTACCTCTACCCAAAGAGCTGCATGCAAATCAAAGATTTATACATCACTGTAGACAACCGTTTGGCCCAGCACACTCTTTGAAACCAACTGACCTGATCTTTCCCTTCACTATTTTAATGCTTGTTCCTCTAAATGCTTATCCAATTCTTTACTGGTTATTTTTAATTGAATCTGCTTCCACTAATTGCCCAGGCAGTGCATTCCAGATGACAGCAATCTGCTGTACATTAACAAATAGTTTACCTCCTGTAATTTCTGGTACTTTTGCCATTCCAACTAAATAGAATCCTTTGGAACTGATTCTCCTGCAACTGGAAATCTTTTCTTTTCAAATTTGACAATTTCTGTAAATATGTCTAATTGAGAATAATGAATTCATTATCTAAAAAAGAATGGTATTTGTCTTTGCAATAAATCACCATTAAAACCTTCATCATTTTGAATAGAACATAGAACAGCACAAAGCAGGAACAGGCCCTTCAGCCCACCATGTCTGTGCTGACCATGACATCATTCTAATCTAATCCAATCTGTCTGCTCATAGACCTTGTCACTCTATTCCCTTCCATTCATGTCTCTGTCTAAGTGCCCCTTAAATGTTGCTTTTGTTTCTGCTCCCACCATCTCTACCAACAGTGCATTCTAGGCACCTCCCAACCTCTGTGTAAAAGAAGTGCCTCACACATCTCCTTTAAACTTTCCCCCATCACTTTAAACCAATCACCTTAAAGTCTTATACAGCTGCAACACGAAGACCAACTTTTATACTCAATGCCCCAACCAATGAAAGCAGGCATGCAATGCACTTTCTATACAACCATATCCACTTGTCTTGTCACTTTCAAGGAAGCCATGGACTTGCAGCCCAAAATCCCTCTGTATTTCAATGATCCTAAGGGTCTTGCCATTTGCTGTAAGCGTTCTTCTTGCATTTGGCCTCCCAAAATGCATCACCTTATACTTGTCCAGAATAAACCCCATCTTCTGTTTCTTTGTCCAGCTTTCCAACTGAACTATATCCTGCCGTATCCTTTGACAACCCTTCCCATTAATCACAACTCCACCAATTTTCATGTCATCTGCACATTAATTCTTATGGAACACCACTGGCCACAGATTTCCAGTCAAAAAAATCACCCTCTACAACTACCCTCTGTCTTCTATGGCCAAGCTACTTTTGTAACTAGTTTACCAATCACCATTGATACCATGTGACTTAATCGTCTGACCAGCCTACTTAGAGGAATCTTGTAATATGTTTTAGTAAAGTCCTTGTAGACAACATCCACTTCCCTTACATTCATCAATCATCTTCCTCACTTCCTCAAAAAACTCAATCAAGTTTGTGAGATAAGACCTCTCCACATAAAACCATGCTGATTATCCCAATTAAGGGCTTTCTTCTCCAGATGTGAGTAAATCCTGTCTCTCAGAAACTTCTCCAATAATTTCCTAAATACTAATGTAAGACTCACTGTCTATTATTTCCTGGATTACCCCTGTAAAATATTGACTATTCTTCAGTCTTCTGGGACAGAAATAGAAACAGAAACAGTGTAGACCAGAAATGGAAAACAATGCATTAAGGGCCCTTGAAATCAGTTTGAAAATCCTTGGATAAACAGTATCAGTGAAAAATGGGATGGCCAGAAAGCCGCAGCAAGATGCAAGTCCCAGAACCAGCAGGAATGGCTGAATTGTTACACAGCAAAGCAATTAATCATGTACGTTGTAAAGATAACAGCTACAGGACGGCGAGATGTTTCCCTGGAGGTAGGATCAGGCAGAAACCGTATGATCTAAGGTCAAAACAGCCATTTGATCATATCAGTTCATGGTGAAAAAATATGACTGTAAAATGGGAATAAAAGCACATCTTGCCCAATCATCTCCTCTCCCCAACTTCAATTTCACTTTACCCAAATGTTGCACTGGGGTTTGAAACTCTTATAGTGGTGGGTGAGTGTTGGGGTTAACATGAACTCTTACCGACTGGTGGCAATGAAGTGTGTAATGCTACAGTTCTGCCAGTTTCAAATTTGAGCATGCCTGGCCTGTTGATGGATGGCTCAGAAGGGCTAAACCAGTGAAACATCTAGAACTAGTCTGAACTGGAGTTCCATTTTCATAAGACCCATTTGCCTTGTGACCTCCAGTGGAGTCAGGCCTCATGAATCAATGAAATATCACGAACGTACATTATCAATGAGAACCAGATTACATTTTAACTGCGGCCTAACTAGAAAGGCTTTACCATCACTTTACCATCAAGTAAAGCCACATCACCAGCTGCCAAAGGTACAAAAAGAGACTCCAACATCAGTTGAAAATCTTTCTTTTGTCGAGTCAGAAGTGGGGAGCGACCTCGGGTTAAAATATCCCAGTGTGGCCTTTAAGTATTTTGCACTCACCCCTACATTGGCATAAAGACCTTTGTAGTTTAACATCAACACCATGTCAGTTCAATATTCAACACTTCACTGAAAAGGTGGTAGTTAGATAGTTAGAAAAACAGATTAGAAGACATTACCATGACCCTCTTTTCATACATAGATTAAGACTCTCCTGTGACATCTGCTCCTCGAGTCCACTTTAAATAACTTGAAGAAAGGATGGTAACTTGCTTCCCAATATATTGCAAATTTAGAATGGCAGTGATGGTATTGTGGTAATTAATCTAGTAATCCTGAGGGCCAGGTTAATGTTTTGGGGATGTGAGCTCACAGCAGCTAGTGGAATTTAAATGCACTAATGCTGACAGTTGAAAGCTCTCATCAATTGTTGAACAACCTTTTTGGGTCACTCATGTCCTTTAGTGAAACAAATCTGCCATCCTTACTTGGTCTGATCTACATGTGACTCTAGACTTGTGGCAATGTGGCTGACTTTTAGATGCCCTCCAAAATATCCAAGAGAGCCACTCAGCTCAAGAAGGGTCTGGGTTCAAAACGTCAGCTTTCCTGCTCCTCTGATGCTGCTTGGCCTGTTGTGTTCATCCAGCTCTGCACCTTGTTATCTCAGATTCCCCAGCACCAGCAGCTCCTACTATCTCTCAGCTCAAGGGCAATTGGGTTTCTGCCTTTAACACTCATATTCATCAAAAAGAAAACAAAAATCATTTTACAAAAATCATTCTACAAACAGTGGCCCTCAAATTTACCCTGGAATAAATGAGACAATCTGAAATAGTTACTACAATATGCCGGTGGTGATGTGCGAAAATGGCAGAAAGCTTGAATGACATTTATATTCAGTATCAGGATATTTACAAAAGTCTACCTGGGATCAGCAAAGGCTTGAGAATGACAATTTCTCCATAACTCCTTTGAATTCATAGAGTCATAGAGCTGTACATCATGGAAATAGACCCTTCGGTCCAACTCATGCATGCCGACCAGAGAGGCTAAATTAATCTAGTCTCACTTGCCAGCATTTGGCCCATATCCCTTTAAACGCTTCCTATTCATGTGCCCATCCAGATGCCTTGCAATTGTACCAGTCTCCAACACTTCCTCTGGCAGCTCATTCCATACGTGCAAATGTGTGAAACATTTGTCTCTTGGGTCCCATTTAAATCTTGAGCCAAGAATGTCCAGACATCCTTCGAAATGTCATCTCTTTGTAGGCTCAAAAGGAGGTATTTTTCGATGCAAGCTCCTGGCAGCTGTGGTTTAATTTCTCCTTCACTCTCTATTAAAACAATTTATAAATTGCTGTAAAAGGTTGTTGTGTAAAGAAGTCAAATGTGGCTTTCCTCTTTGTAGATACAATCACTTTAGATGTTGTTCAGGCTCTGTCTGTCAACCTTCTGCAAATTTCTATTAAATTTCGCCTTTTTCTATGGATGAACAGGGAAAATCCCAGCTTCTTTATTCTCTCTATATCATAATGTTGGAAAATAGATACAGTGCAGAAGGAGGTCATTCGGCCCATCATGTCTGCAGTAGTACTCTGCATCTAGTTGCCCCCACCCCTCACTTTTCTCTGCAGCCCTGCTGTTTCCTTCTCAGGTGATTTTTCAGTTCCCTTTTGGAAACCATCATTGGACCCACCTCCTCCACCATCTTAGGCAGCAACATCAAGCAAGCATTGTTCTTTGACAACTGCCTACTACTAGGTTTATTTTCACCTGCAGGAAGTCCAGAGGGATGGCAGTGGAATGTGGAAGCTAAATGTTAGGCTGTTGACCCTGGAAAATATTGAGGAACTCAAAATGGATTACAAAGGGTGGAGCATTGTGAAATCCCTCTTTGAGGTTTCTCTACACTGGCGAGAAGAAATCAGGGTGAACGTGAAGAGGTTCTTCATCCTCAAAGGTGTTCAGAAGATGAGAGACAGAGATAGATGGAAAAATCCCCACTTGGGAAAAGCTACAGAATCTGCTCCTGCTGCGGAAGATGTCTCAGAGACCTACAAGGTAATCTTCCAATCCAGAGTGCACTCTGTGGAGCAGGGTGTGACATACTCCTGCATCTCCTTCCAGGAGGTGTGCAGGGACAGCTCAGTGATCAGTAACCTAAAGGATGTAACATCATCAGACTCTGACAGTTTGATGATCAACCAAAACCTTTAGGCCAGGCTGTATGATGTGAAGCCCACAACAGCGCTGCCTTCCATTAATTCCTGTCCTCTTTCATGTAGGCCTTAGATAACAAGATATGGGAGTGCCTGGGCAATCCAGTAACTCTGGATGAACTGATTAGGCCTACCAGTCTTCTGGGAAAATTAAAAAATTCCTGGAAGTGACAGCTTATGACCAAGTTGTAGTAAATCCAGTGTGTCTTGATCAGCTTGTTCAAAACCTCGAGGAAAGGTATCATTAGCCGTATCTACAAGTAGAATAATGAGGAAAGAAATTAAAAATTGGTGGCCAATGTCATGCTGAATGTGGACTTGTACCATGTTTTGAAAATTTTAAGCTTGCTTACAAATAGCTTGGCTTATTCTATATTTTTTGCATTAACAGCTTTGTAAGCTCAGGCTTTGAATTTGTTCAAGATATTGATTGATAGATTGTGAATGACGTAGTGCATTATGAGGATCATTTGGGTGAAAGATGTTGAAGTGTTCACCAGGGCAGGCTTGGCTGCTGAATGGCCTACTCCTGTTCCTATGTAACAAACTTAATTATTTTATTGTTAAGGCTTGTCCAACAGCTACACCCTTCTACTTATACTTCTTGTTTTATCACTGACAATTTGTGAGGAAAAAATAGTAAAATCAAAAAAAGTTCGAAATGAATGCACTGCTTGTACTGGGATACAGTTCTGAAGCATAGAAAATAAGTCGGATTAGTATGCATCATGCATACGTTTTACTGGATTTTCCTTCTGGAAAATATTTTTATGGCTTCCAGCTTGTCCGGGAGATGAATCGTTATCTTTCAAAAGTCTCAGAAAGGTTGCAAGCCTATTATTTATTTATAGCCTTCAGAATTAATTCTGTTTCAAAGCTCATGGAAAACGACCAGGACACTGAGTGATCGTAAACAAGTTTTAAGAGCGGCCTTATTGTCAATTCTTGCTTTTCTTTCAAAATAACCTTTGCGTTTCTTGAGAAAGACATTGCACACACATCTCAATCTCCGACCGAATTCAAAAGGTCAGAGTCCAGACAGCCTGCTGCAAATGGAAATGCTGTCACTCGCTTCAATAACATGGGCCACGTTGGCGCAGTCACTCAGTTAGTGATTTGAGGCTTTGAACAGATATTTGGCCCCTCTCAGGGCCAGCATCTGCTGACAGTTCTGTATCATTTCCAGAGATAATGGGAACTGCAGATGCTGGCGACTCTGAGATAACAAAGTGTGGAGCTGGATGAACACAGCAGGCCAAGCAGCATCTCAGGAGCACAAAAGCTGACGTTTCGGGCCTAGACCCTTCATCAGAATTTTTCTTTTCCCTGGTAAAGGGTCTCGGCCTGAAACGTCAGCTTTTGTGCTCCTGAGATGCTGCTTGTCCTGCTGTGTTCATCCAGCTTCACACTTTGTTATCATGTACCATTTCCACTTCGGTACATTGCCTTTGTGACGTCACAGCAAGCGACCAGTCGCCGCAGTGCGCACGCGCCGTGGCCGATGCGGCAGTGCGAAGGTAACAAAGCTATGGAGCTGGGGAAAGGGGAAGTTCGCTTCTGCCTCTTTTGTCTTTCCTTTCTTCCCAGTTTTCTCTGCTGGGAGGTTACTTTTCCCTTTCGTTCTGTATACTGTCAACTGTCAGATTCCTGTGATTGCGCCTTCCAGCCCAGAATTGACTGTGAGTAGTATTTAAGACAACGGTTTTTAAGCACCTAGAAATATAGTCTCACCGAGTGACAGCTCTGACATTTACTTTGTAGAATGAAATGTGGGCTGTAAAAAGTATTTTTTTTGTTTTTGAGCTGTGGTATAATCATGGTCGTCCCTTTACTTCATGCATTTTTTTTCATTTTACTTTTGCTAGCACTTCTTGCGATGTGTTTTGAATATCAGTTGTAAGGGAGACAAAATGAGAACTTTTAGCCCTTTGATAGTTTCAAGAATTATCTTACTGCTCAAGGGCACCAATTCTATAAAGTAGCCAGTGGTAACGACATTTGAGAGTTTATTACGAAACTGCTTCGCAGATTCACGTTCCAAAGAGACACAATCTTTTGACTTGATATGAGCTATATGGGCCTGAAGTGAACTTCAGACCCTACGTCGTACTTATCACAGTTGCTTATTCACCTTAGCAATGTTCACCATTTCCACCAATACCTCAGGTGTGCTACTCTGCAAGCCTTGTTCTGTATTTTGTTACTTTTCAGCACCATTTTTGTAATGTTCTCCAAATTGGCTTCCCAACTGCCACCTCACCTGTCCACAGCGGAGCCAAATGCACCTCCAGCCCAGAAAGAGGCTACTGACCCTACCATATCTGTTATGGCCTATCACAGAATTCAGTCAAGTTTGTAAGAGGTGATATGCCTCCTTGGTTTTAATACATGCCTTTCGGAATGAAAGTTTGTTTTATCTCTGATAATGATTATCAGTAACGTTCCCATCGTCAATGTTGGCCTATTGTTTTCTGGCTTATCAGTCTACCTTTTAATGGTACAACAATAGTAACTCACCTGTCCTCTGATACTGCTGCATCTGTATCAAATTGAATACTGTTTGGGTGACCATGTGTATCTACATAAGAATGGTCTGTGATGTGAAGGTGAAAGTAGGATTGATAGTCTTACTGAGATATTCCTTGTGTTGCTTTTTTCAGTGTTAGTCATCAAGGGGTAGGAAGGTGCTCTTAAAATGTCTGTGATGAGTTTCTGTAGTGTTTCCATGGATCATGCAGACTGCAGCCACAGTGTGTGACATTGTTGAGGGGCAAGAGTATTAACTCATATAGTGAATACCAATCAAGTACAAGGGGTGGTAGCAAACATTTGCGTATTGTTGTTGCATCTGTGAAGGCAAGTGGTGAATATGACGCCATGTTCTTGACGACAGGTGGTTCGGAGGGATCAGGACGATATGTCTGGCCCAGTTTCACCCTTGGTCAATGCTTAATCCCATGGTGTTGTTGATGAAGAGCTTAGTAATGGTGATGCCATTTAAGGGGAGGAAGACCTGTTTGGACTTGGTCTTGTTTAAGGTCTTGCTCACTACTTGCCTGAAACTAATCATAGCCACCACTCCTCTGCCTAACCTGGATGTTCCCAAGGTCGTTCTTTACAATGGTGTGGCCTATTTCTTGGTTGGAGCTGAGCTCTATGAAGTTGTCAGTGAATAGTGCCTGTCTTCACTTTCTGACAAAGAGACGTCATTGATAAATTGAACTGAGAATACTTTCCCAAGAAGCTTCTTAGATTGTACAACTGAGTGGCTTGCTAGAGATAACACAGTGCATAGCTGGAAGAACACAGCAGGCCGTGCAGCATCAGAGGGGCAGGAAAGTTGATGTTTCAGGTCAGGGCCCTTCTTCAGATGCTGTCTGGCCTGCTGTGTTCCTCCATCTCAACACTGTTATCTCTGACTCCAGCATTGGCAGGTCTTATATCTCTGAGTAAGTGCCTTACTAGGCCATTTCAGGGGGCAGTTAAGAGTCAACCACATTGCTGTGGGTTTGGAGTCCCATGTAGGCCAGACCAGGTAAGGATGGCCGACATCTCTTCCTGAAGGACGTTAGTGAAGCAAATGGGTTTTTCTGACATCCCTGATACCTAGGGGTCTGAGTAGTCTTGTGGTTATCTCTGATATGTCTGTGATGTACGGTAGTGTAACCAGTGTGTCTGGCCATGTAATACCATACAAGGACTGTCAGAAACATTACAAAGGCCAAACTGGAAGAAAACTGATAATAACCGTTTGACAAAAACGAACACCAACCATCCACCAAGAGACACTGGTCTCAATACAGACAGGCTGGGACAACACATTTATAATAGCACAAGCCTAAGAGAGACATGCTAGGGAATTCCTAGAGGTCTGGCATTCCAACCAGAACTCCATCAACGAACACATTGAACTGGACACGATATACAATCGACTGAAGAACAAAACCGGAAGTATGCCAACCACTCCAGCAAACTGAGGAATATAAATAACAAGTGAGACAGAACACATACGCTTCACCGGAGGTGTGCTGAAGATGTTACCTAGCAGGGTGACAAAACATCTGCAATCAGACACAGCGAGCAAGTCTACAACCTCAAGTGGCAAGTAACATTTGCGCCAAACAAATGCCAGGCTATGACCATCACTAATAAGAGACAATCTAACCACTGCCCCTTGACATTCAATGATGTTACCATCACTGAATCCCCCACTATCAACATTCTAAGGGTTACCATTGATCAGAAACTCAACTGGATTGACCATATGGGCACTGTAATTATTCGACCAGGTCAGAGGTGAGAATACTACGGCAAATATTTCATGTGCTTATTCCCTACACCCTGCCCACCATCTACAAGGCACAAGCCAGGAGTGTGATGGAATGCTTCCCACTCGCTTAGATGAGTGCAGCTCCAACAACACTCAAGAAGCTTGACACCATGCAGGATGAAGCAACCCACTGGATTGGCACTGTATCCACAAACATGCAGTCCCTCCACCACCAACACACAGTGCACACTGCTGCTACTATCTACAAGATGTGCTGCAGAAATTCACCAAAGATCCTCAAACAGCACCTTCCAAACCCACAACCACTTCCACTTAGATGGACTTTGGGAACACCACCATCTTCATGTTCCCCTCAAGCCACTCACCACCCTGACTTGGAAATATATTGCCATTCCTTCACGGTCGCTGATTCAAAATCCCAGAGTTCCCTCCTTGATGGAATTTGGTTCAATGCACAGCAGATGTACTGCAGCGTTTCAAGAAGGCAGCTCACCATCACCTTCTCAAAGGCAAACTAGGGACAGGGCAATAAATGCTGGTTCAGCCAATAAGGCCTCCATTATCCCATGAATATATTTTTAAAAAAGTTTTGAGATGCAAAGTTTCATTTGCTGAATTTAAATTCCATCAGCAGCCATAATGTGATTTGAACCCATGTCGCCAGAGCATTAGTTCTGATTTACTAGTCAGAGACATTACCACTAAGCCACCATTATCCGCTGGTGCTCAAGGAGTGAAAAATTTCCAGTTGCTGCTAATACACTGGAGCCTCACAGAGGTTTTATTTCAGAGATTTGTAATTACTGTGTAGTTTAGCAGGTAGCATTGTAATGTACGGTTGGACATTCCTCACTGGGGCTAAGATTTTGCCATCAAAGACAGGCTGGTCACACTCATTCATGGTGCTGATTTTGTTTTATTTAACAGGCAGGAGGACTAAGAATGAAGTCAAGTAAATTTCTTCCTTATGTTAGTTCTCTCACTAACTGGCATGACCCCAATCTAGCTGGACTCTGCCTCAATCGATGGTGATAGGTGTTCTCTATCCTTGCTTCTCTCTCTGCCTTTCTATGAAGAATGTTCAATATGAGGTTGCATTGGGAGAGTAGTAATCATCAACTGTTGGAAATGATCAGAAACTGTTCTTGCCATGAGAGCCATGTCCTCCAGACCAACTTCTCCCCCACTATAGCGGACCAGTTTTTAAATGCTATTTGACCGTAGATGACCCCAGGAAAGGACAATCCATCCTTAGCTGACAGTTATCCTTTCAACTCCAAGGTGAGTACCGCGGCCCATCTGAGTCTGAAGCTTGCAGATTCAAGCATCGCTCCAGTAGACGTGACCTCTTCAAACATAGGCTGATAGTCTGGTGCAGTGCTGGAAGAGTGCTGCACTGTCAGAGGTGCTGCTTTTTGGATGAACCATTAAATCAATGCTCCTTCTACTGTCTCTGAGGTGAACGATCCCACTTCTTTCTAAAGTGAAAGAATTCCGGGAAGTTATTCTTGCAATCCTGGCCAATACTTATCCCTCAATGATCATCACCTAGAAACAAATTACCTGATCATTGTGAAATGACTGTGTACTTCTGGGATTTTGCTCTGATCCTGTGCTTTAGGAACATCAGGTCGGGTAAGGTACCATGTGAATTTAAGTCTGACTTTCTTCAATCATTGCACAGTGATTTGGAACAAGTATCATTAGCCCTACCACCACTGACAATACACCAGCCCCACCTGCCCTTGCACTCTCACACTTGCACTTTTACATTCTCCCCAACTCTCATTCTCACACTTTCATTCTCGTACTCCCACATTTACATAGCCTTGTGCCTTCTCTCTCACTCTCACACTTTCACTCTCTTGCTCTCCTTGCTTGCTGACACTGGCACGCAATCTCACATGCTTGCTCTTGCAGACACACACGTGCTTGCACACTGCTTCCAGAACTCACCGACAGCAAAACTGTTTTCTGAGGAATTCTTCAGCACGGATCTGTATTCGGCCCAAGACATTTGTGTTTTGTGTGACTTGGCTATTCATGAATGAGACAAAGTTTCTGAACCATGTTTGAGGCTAATTCCCTTACTTTTAGTCATATTGCATCCGTAAATTGCAAACTGCATTAATTCTGAACTTGGAACTATGCTTTTAGCAGATCTAATATCCTACAAACATTCCTCCCAGTGCCCTTTGTTCTAATTAAACTTGTACTTCATGGTCTGTGCATGTAAATGTGTGTGTGCTGAGCTCTCCTTGACAGAACAAACACTAAGATGAAATCAGCAGTGTAACTCTGACATCTGCTTTCGAGCAAATGTCACACTTCCGAGAACCCACAATACAATGCATCAATCTCACTCTGTACACAGCTCAAGCTCAGTGTAATCCTGATCATTTTTATGTATGTAAAAATGAGGTGGGTTTTGTAATAAACATTCAATATATTGAAGTGAGTTTAACCTAACAGCTTGTTGTAAGATGAATGAAGTGTATATTTGGAGGTGGGGGTGTGGTTCTGTCAGTTTGGGATTTAGCCAACTTGTAACTCTGACTGTCAGAGCCAAAGCTGTTTGGGGACAGTTTAATAGCAAATTCCAAATCCGATATTTTCAAAGGATTTTAAAAGAATATTTTGAACATTTAATATTCTGAAGAAGGGTCTAGACCCGAAACGTCAGCTTTCCTGCTCCTCTGATGCTGCCTGGCCTGCTGTGTTCATCCAGCTCTACACCTTGTTATCTCAGAATCTCCAGCATCGGCAGTTCCTACTATCTCTTTAAACATTAATGATGACATTGAACGGAAAGAAAAGGGGCCATCGAACTGGTGACTGAATATTGCGTTTGAACTCTGTCTCCCCTTCCAGATCTGGAGCTGGACCTATGCCGCAATGTGTATGGACAGCATGTGGCCAAAGAAGTGATTGTCAGTGCCATAAAACAGTTTGTGCAGACGCGCAGCCCAGTGAAGCCCCTGGTCTTATCGTTTCATGGCTGGTCAGGGACTGGGAAAAGCTTTGTCACTACGTTGTTAATGAGAAACCTGTATCGGGACGGGATGAAAAGCCGTTATGTGCACCAGTTTGTACCCACCTTGCACTTTCCCCATGCCTGCCAGATCGACACGTACAAGGTAAGGGAGGGGGGGGGGTGACAGAGCGAGAAAAGGATAAATCTTTGCAATAAGAAAATGACCAACTATTTAACTGTGTAGATTGTCAGATTTTGGGCCTTCCCCCCCCCCGACTGAGTTGCACTGATTTAAAAACGAATGCACAGTGTGAAAGGTTTGACATTTCGATAAAAAGTAAGTTGGTCTGGGAAGGGAAAATCCAAGTGAATGTACACATGTACATAGAAGCAGGTAAGTTTCAATGATGCCAGACTTCAACTAGGATAGTCTGTGATCAGGCTGGATCTCTTTACAGCTTTCCTTTTGGGCCCAGATTAATAATACTATGTAAATTGGAAGAAGCAGCATTCTGGACTCTAGATTTCCAGCATCCACAGTGTTGTGCTTATATGTTGAAGAGAACTTCTACCTATCTTGGCTCAACCGTTGAAACCCATGTCCATAATCATAGATCATAGAATCCCTACAGTGTGGAAACAGGCCCTTTGGCCCAACAAGTCCACACCGACCCTTGAAAACATCCCATCCAGACCCATTCCCCTATAACCCACCTAAGCTACACATCCCTGAACACTATGGACAATTTAGCATGGCCAATCCACCTAGCCTGCACATCTTTGGACTGTGGGAGGAAACCGGAGGAAACCCACACAGACACAAGGAGAATGTGCAAACTCCACACAGACAGTTGCCCGAGGCTGGAATCGAACCGGGTCCCTGCGCGAGGCAGTAATGCTAATCACTGAGTCACCGTGCCGCCCCATGATGTAGTTATCTCAGGCAAGGGGAGAGGTTAACTGGTAACCCCAGCTCCATGTGGGAATTGAACCCACGCTGTTGGTATCACACTGCATCACAAACCAGCTGTCCAGCCAACTGAGCCAACCAACTCCTAACCAGAGAAGTATAAGGCCATAAGGGTATAAACAGTGATAGGAAGGCACTTATTACACTAGTAGAGGGGTCAGTAACCTGGGGCTGTGGATTTAAGGTAAGAGATAGAAGGCTAAAGGAGAGTTGAGGAGAAATGTTTTCAACCAGAGGGTGATGGGAGCCTGGAACTCATTGCTAGGAAGGGTGGTTTGAGTCCTAAAGTATTGAAACATTTAAGC
Organism: Stegostoma tigrinum; assembly: GCF_030684315.1. Classification (NCBI taxonomy): domain Eukaryota; kingdom Metazoa; phylum Chordata; class Chondrichthyes; order Orectolobiformes; family Stegostomatidae; genus Stegostoma; species Stegostoma tigrinum. The sequence continues at coordinate 32,094,819 of NC_081382.1, forward strand.
AATATTTAGATTTTCACTTATATTGTTCATAGTTTCCAGGGTTACAGGCCAAAATCTGGAAAACAGTATTTGTGTAGTCAGATACTTATTGACTGTCAAGGGCATGATGGAATAAATAGTAAATACTGATTAAATACTGCAAATGTCTGCATATATCTCTGTGCTGCTTCAGTTCTGGCCTCGTGAACATCCCTGATTTTAATCACTACACTATTAGCTACTATGATTTCAGCTACTTAGCTCTGGAATTCCGTCTGTACCTTGCACTTTTAGGACATCATTAAAATCATTGACCAAGCTTCTGAAGAGTTTAGGCAGAGAATTCCAGGGCTTTGGACCTAAATAATTGGATGCACAATGGCCAACAGGAGAGTGATTGAAATGGATGGTGAACAGGGAGACTAGGTAAGAATTAGGATTAAGAATGTTGATGTGGGTCACCTTGCCTTTGTGAAGTTCAGTAATTAAATTGCTGAGTTGACAGTCAACCCTTTCTTGACATTTTTAGAGTTCCCTGTTGCCATCGCAGTATAACTGGAAAGTTTGGTCTGATCCCATTTGTGCACTTTCTAATGTTGTTCTTGCCTTTTCAGGAGCAGCTGCGAAGCTGGATCAGTGGTAACCTGAGTGACTGCAGCAGATCTGTCTTTATTTTTGATGAAATGGACAAAATGCACCCAGGTTTGATTGATGCAATCAAGCCCTTCCTCGGCAATTCACACGTTATGTACGGAACAAATTATCGGAAGGCGATATTTATTTTTGTAAGGTAAGTGATGAGAAGTGACTGTCACCGCTCTTAATACTGTAAGACACACCAGACAAGGTACTAGTTAAAGTCAGACTTGCAATCTGGAAACAGAGTTTAAGCTTCCACACTTGTGCTGTTGCTATTTGCAAGCTGTTGCTTCTCTGCTGACTGTTAGTGAATGCTGATTGGAGGAGAGAGTCTGTACCTTGAAACACTAATGAAGGAATTGTTCATCTTCCTCAATCAGTAGATCAAAATGATTGGAGGCTACGTACATAAAATCTGTGGGTTAAGAAATCCTTTCCCAGACAAGTGGCAAGTTAGGTTTAATTTCAAAATGCCCATTTAACACAGTTATCAGTTTGAAAGAGACTGGATGGAGCTCCCTTCCCAGGAATCTGAATACTAGTCTTCAAATAAATTGACTTCTGTTAATAAAAATTGGCAGTACATTTAAAACTTTAGTCAGCAGAGTTCAAGTCAGTTGTGATTTCAGCTGTGAACGCAATGCCATTTGGAAACAAAAAGACCACTTGATTACACCCAAGTCCAGGAGATTTCCTCTGGAGTGTCTTGACTGAGTTTAGACACTGAAACGGGGAGGCAGTGAGATTGTGGGAATGCCAGTGCATTACTAACCCAGAAACCCAGGCTGATACACAGGGATAATGGGAACTGCAGATGCTGGAGAATCCAAGATAACAAAGTGTGAGGCTGGATGAACACAGCAGGCCAAGTAGCATCTCAGGAGCACAAAAGCTGACGTTTCGGGCCTAGACCCTTCATCAGAGAGCTCTCTGATGAAGGGTCTAGGCCTGAAACGTCAGCTTTTGTGCTCCTGAGATGCTGCTTGGCCTGCTGTGTTCATCCAGCTTCACACTTTGTTACCCTGATACACAGGGACACTGGTTTAAATCTCCACATGGCAGCTGCTAAAGTTTACATTTAATGCATAACTCAAAACATTATTGGTGACTGTAAAACTACCCCTGATGGTGATAACTCATTTAGCTTGCACCTGCCATCTGGGGACATTCCTACTTGGCCTGAGTTGCATGTTACGTCAGAGCCACAGCTATGTGACTCTGAAATGATGTGCTGAACCACTCAGTTCAAGGGCAGTTAAGGATGAGTGACAAAAGTTGCTCTAGCCAGCTGCTTTGTAAGTACACATGCATGTTCACATACACACATTCTTTCTCTCTGTTTCTCTCTCTTTCTCATTATCTGTCCCATGCTCTCATTCTCTCCCTGGCTCTCATTCTTGCTCTCTTCTTCTGTTTCACTCCTTCTCCTTTGCTGTCATTCTCTCATCACCCCCCACCAACTTATTAGTTTCTCTCCATTATTTTATCTCTCTCTCTCTCTCTCTCTCTCTTCCCCTCCCTCCCTCACTCTCATTCTCTCCATCTCTCTCGCTTTCATTTTCTGCCTCTCTTTCTAGTTTTCTCTTTCTCTCTCATCCTCATTCTTGTGTTCTCTCTCTCTCTCTCTCTCAACCCCCTCACTCTTATTCTCTCTTCCTGTCTCCCTTGCTCTCGCTCTCTCTTGTTCTTGTTTTTGCTGTCTCATGCACTCTTTGAGGGACTTCAAAGAATTACAGCAAGTATTAATGATTTCTATAGTTTTCTTTTCACACTGAAAAGCATTTGGAACTGCAGTATAAAATGTAGATTTTGAAAAGTCCTTTCAAGATTAAAGATGAGGGGTGATCCTGATTGCAGAGGGCTGAAGGTTTTGAGGGCAGAGGATATTTTATCTGATGTAATTGTCTTTAGTATTATATTTATTTGGTCAGAATATCTGGTTCTGTCCTTGGGCTCCAGTCTCTTTATTACATTAGATCATGCAATAGCAACAACAACTTGTAGCTATATACCGCAGTGCCTTTAACTGAATAAACCAAAGTACTAAACAGAAAAATACTCTGAAACAAAATTTAGTATCACTTGCTTTCAACTTGCTACATACCTTTAAAAGCAGCATTCAGGGTCATTGTGATACATCATGCTATAAGAGAATTTTATTTTTATTCATATATTATCTGTATTGCCGCCAGTACATATATTTTAAATTAACAAATATGTAATAGATATGGATTTTTATTAATTACACAATGTCACCAGAATCTAATCTTATACTAATATTACAAATCTCAGTGTATTGTCTTATAATCCTCAATTGTTGTTCATGTGTAAGTTGGTTAGAGCAACAGTCTTCTAGATGAATAGCAAAGTGATTTTAAAATCTTTAGAAACACAATAAAGGTTGTCAAACAGCTGCCTGTTGATTCCTGTTGATTCATAAATAAACTCTTATGGTGGATATATAAATGTAGCATCTGAAGAAAGTGTAACTTGACAATTAACTAGCACCAGTGAATAACAAACTGCTGACTAGCTTCACCATAAATAGCCGATCGCTGTGTAGCGTGTAAATGTTGACGGCAAAGTTCACTTATTTTGCTATCTCGTATGTACATGATTGTGTCTCCTAACCAGCAATGCTGGAGGCAAGCAGATAAACAGGGTGGCGCTAGACTTCTGGAAAAATCAAAAGGACAGGGAGGAAATTCGACTGGAAGACTTGGAGTCCAAAATATCCAACGAGGTTTTCAATAACAAACTCAGTAAGTCATCACCCTTTTTGTAAGAAGGGCATTCTAATATGTGTCAGTATTGTTGATGCATCTTTTTCATTCACTGGTGTATATCCTCACTGAACTCGGTCATTCTAGATCTAGCTGTAGCAATGTGTTCAGACACCGTTGTTATAATATTTATGTTGTTGCAGGAAAAACAAGAAGAAGCAAGGTTGCTGTGCATTCATTATGCTTTAATATGCATGTTGTTTCTGGTCACAGAACATGACATTTGTTTGTCAGATGGTTCAGGTTTTTCCGCTTGGGGACCCTACAGCCCTCCAGAATCAATACTGAGTTCAATAATTTTAGGGCCTAAACTCTCCCATGTCCCAGCACCCCCCTACCCCACACACCAGGCCTTGTTACCACATAACCTACCACTACACATCCCCTGTTGTTAGTCACTAACCGTCCTCACTAACAACTGCTCACCCTCCCAGCCTGATCGTTAGCAACTCCTTTGTCTGTCCAACTGTCTTTCTGTCTCTTTGGGCCCTAACCTGTCGTTTACTCCCTATCCCACCCACCTCCCTATTTTTCTGCATGTAAACTGGCGTTTTCCCAGCCACCATCAGTTCTGAGGAAGGGTCACTGGACCCGAAACGTTAACTGTTTTCTCCTCCACAGATGCTGCCAGAGCTGCTGAGCTTTTCCAGCAACTTTGTTTTTGGTTCAGGTTCTGAGACCCCTCTCTAAATTTCCACGCTGTCCAGCTGCCCCATCATTTAAAATCATCTAATATACTTGAGGGAAAGAAAAAGCTTTTGTGCTCCTGAGATGCTGCTTGGCCTGCTGTGTTCATCCAGCTTCACACTTGTTATCAAAGAAAAGCTTCTGCCTGCATTGTGTTTTACAGAGCACGTGACTGTTTTCAATTGAAAAATTTAACATATCATGGTTTTTGTTGTGGGATTGCCCTTCATATTAGTTGTACAAAGGGGCCCAGAAACACAGGTCGTTGTTAGGGAGAAACACAGTTACAAGTTATGTCTATGTAGAGGACATGTGCTTCATACTGAAAGTGTTTTTTCAATAAAATAGAGATATGTTCATACTTGTACAAAACTATGTTATAACAATGTGATAACCAGCACTTTTGTGAAAGAAAATCTTTTATTTCCTATTATTTTTCAAACTTGCATTTGGGATCTGCAGGTTCAATATAGGTTCAAGTGAGAAATTCACACTGAAATCTCAACAGCTGTGTAGTGCCTTTCAGCACTGCGTTACACCAGGATGTGCGGGTAATAGAACTGGTGCAGGCATGATGGGCCGATTGGCAACCTACTGTGCTATAACAATCCTGTGATTCTGCAAGTAAACAAGAGGAAATGGGAGATTTTATATTATTATGCTGGGTGTGACCGTGGAATCCGGAGGCTATTGTACCTTGGCTTTTAATAAAGCAATGAACCCCCTCCTGATTTCGGTGAAAAGTTTGTATTTACTCCTTAACATCATAAAGAGTCCTAGGCAGACTCATCACCTTCATCAGCTTTTGGAAATACTATTGGATGAATGTTGTTCGTACCTTAAAGTATGATTAAGATGTCTTGTTAAGAACAAACACCAATAGGAATTGCTGGAGAAAATCAGCAGGTTTGACGGCTCAAGAACTCTGATTTAAAGGGATTTGTAAAAGAAGCAGCGTTGACTTGACATTTTTTTATGCAGCCGTTTGTGATAATTGGCAATGCTGTATGAACCAATGCAAAAATCATCTTCCAAATCGAATTGGAAGGGAAAGAAAACTGCAGGCTCTGAGAGTAGGCAGTAGTGTGGGCTAGGAATAACATCACTAGATTAGTAATCCACAGAGACAGGCTAATGCTCTGGGGAATGTATTCGTATCCTACTGTGAAATCAATTAATAAACCGGGAATTAAAAGCTGGCCTAACAGTGACCAGGAAATCACAGTACTCCTGGTTTACTAATGTCCTGTGCAGAAGGAGTCTGCCATACTTACCTGATCATGTGATCACTGTTGCACATGACTCCAGATCCATAGCAATGTGGCAGACTCAGAAACGACCAAACAAATCCCTCAGGACCTTGTCTGCAATGCACACATCCCAAGAAAAAACAAGAAAGAAGGGCAGGGTAGTGAGAACACAGAGAGAGCTCTGTCAGGGAGCTGACAATGGCCTCTTCCTGTGCTGCACTATTCCATGCACTGCCAGCACCCTATTGCCTTATTGGACATACTGCTCATGGGAACTATTGTTACCGCTGGGCAACACACTTAAACATTCATTTAAAGCCCCAAAGGTTTTACTCCTGTAAGCTCCCGTTTTGTGAGGTACAAACATATGATTTATGAGCAGAAGGAGGCCATTTTTCCCCTTAAGGTTACTCTGTTATCCAATAAGATTATTGGCAGATCTATTTGTTTCAAACTCTACGTTCCCTTTTACGCCCACTCCTTCGGCATTAAAAATATTCAGAGACCTCGTCTCCTCCACCTTCTGAGGTAAAGTTCCAAAGTGTCTCCACCCTCTGAGAGAAAACAAATTCTCTCTGTCTTTGTTGTGAAAGCGTGTGGCCTATTTTACAGTAATCACTCCCCAACTGGGGAAACCTGCACTTCAGTGACCATCTTGTCAAACCTCTTCAGCATCTTATGTACGTCGCCAAAGTCACCCTTCATTCTTCTATATTTCAGTGCAAACAAACCCACTCCATGCAACCTTTCCTCATAAGACAACATAATCATTCCAGGCATTAGTCTCGTGTTGGAAGACACTCGGCAGGCCTGGCAGCATCTCGGAAGAGAGAAATTGAGCTAACATTTCAAGTCCACTATGAGTTCTGCAGAATATTTTGGAGTTAACTCAACGTTAACTCAGTTTCTGTCTCCAGAGATGTTGCCATAGAGTCAGAGTCATACAGCATGGAAATAGACCCTTCGGTCCAACTCGTCCATGCGAACAAAGTTTCCCAAAATAAACTAGTCTCATTTGCCTGCACTTGGCCCGTATCCCTCTAAACCTTTCCCATTCGTGTACCTGTCCAAATGTCTTTTCAATGTTGTAACTGTATCTGCATCTACTGCTTCCTCTAGCAGTTCATTTCACATCCAAACCATCCTCTGTGTGAAATGAACTGCTGCGTTTCTCTTGCACTTTGTCTCTTTATTTCTGATGTAGTACTTTGCTTTTATTTCAATGATCAATCTAGTAAACGTCCTCTGAACCACCTCCAATGAATTTACATCTTTCCTTAAACAAGGACATCAAAGCAGCGTGCAGGATTCAAGATGTGAGCTCACCAATGCCCTACATAACTGAAGCATAACATTCTTCTTTTTTTCTTCTCTTGTAATAAAGGACAGAATTCTATTACTTCCCTTAATTGCTTGTTCTACCTGCAAAATGAATTTCTGATTAATGCAGTAGAACACCCTCTGAACCTGGGAATGCTGCAGTTGCTATCCATTTTGCTAATACTCAGCTTCTTTATTCTTTCTGCCAATGTAAACAACATTAGATTTTCCCACACATCATATACCATCTGCCAGATTTTCGCCCACTCATTATCTGTATCTGTTGCAAGCTCCTGATGTCCTTTTCACAAATACTTTGCTACCTATCTCTGCATTGTCTGCAAATTTAGCCAGTAAAACCTTCATTCTCATTATCTCAGTTGTTGATATAAATTGCAAAAAAGTTGAGGCTGCAGGACCGACCCTGTGGAACACCACTCACTGCATCTCGCCAATCAGAAGAAGACCCATTTATGCATATACACTATTTTCTATCCATGCTCGTATATTATCTGCCAAACCATGTACTTCTACTTTGCACGGTAACCTTTTGTGTGGCAACGTAACAAATGCCTTTTGGAAATCCATGTTCATCAATGGGTTCCCCCTTATCCACAGTGCATGGTCCTCCTTCAAAAAGCTCCAGTAAACTGGTTAAACATAATTTCCTTTTCATTAAACTATGTTGACATTTCCCGGTTATCTTGACTTTTTAATTTCCCAACTAATATCTTCCTTAATGATCATTTGCAATACTTTCCTTTGACAGATGTCAAGCTAATTAGCCATAGCTTCCTGTTTTCTGCCTCCCTCCCTTCTTGGGGGCATTATGTCTGCTACTTTCTAAAATCTAGTGAATTTTGGAAAATTAACACAAACGCATCTACTACTTTGTTAGCCACCTCTTTTAAGACCCTATGATGAAGTCCATCATGACTTGGACCTGTAAGCTCACAGCTCCAACAGTTCGCTCTCAGTGCCACTGCCCTGGTTACTGTAGTTTCATCAAATTCCTCTTCTTTCACGTCCTGAATTTACAACTATGACTGGGATGATTTTCTATTGTATCTTCTACAGTGAAGACAGAAGCAAAGTATTTGTTAATATTGTCTGGCAATTATCTGCTATTAACTCCCCGTTCAGTCTCTCGATGACCAATCTTTCCTTTATTTACTCTTCCTTTTTTAGATAGCTCCACCTGTGTAGATAGGTTGCTTTAGAGGTAATAGGAACTGCAAATGCTGGAGAATCCAAGATAACAAAGTGTGAAGCTGGATGAACACAGCAGGCCAAGCAGCATCTGATGAAGGGTCTAGGCCCGAAACGTCAGCTTTTGTGCTCCTGAGATGCTGCTTCGCCTGCTGTGTTCATCCAGCCTCACACTTTGTTATCTTAGATAGGTTGCTTTGTTAGTTTGTTGGAGAGATCCTTAAATTGGCCTCATGTGTGGCTCTGCAAGTTGTGTTTGCTCCATTGTAATTCGTATTCCGGTGCTTTGTTTGCAGGTGGGTTCTGGAATTCCACGATCATAAATGAACAACTTGTCGATTATTTTGTACCGTTTCTACCTCTGAAACTCAAGCACATCAAGGAATGTGTGAGAAGTGAGATGGTCTCCAGAGGCATCAAACCTTCAGATGAAATAGTTGCAGAAGTTGCCAAGTCCATGAACTTTATTCCAGAGAATGAGAAACTGTTTTCTCAAACAGGCTGCAAGACTGTGTCTGCAAAATTGGACTTTTTCTTGTAACTTCAAGAGAATATTGTACAAGTGTTTGTGTCGCAAAGTATAATTGTATATCACCGGTTACTGTTGTCTCTTGGGAGAGAATTTTGAAGATCTGATTGTTGTTGCTAACATATTTAATTTGATGATATCCAGTTAGCCTTCAGAATACTGTCCTGTTTTAGGGATAAGTTATTGGGCCAGAAGAAGAAGAAAAGTCTTTTACTGGACCTTTTCTTTTAAGAAAATTCTTAAATAAGTCCAAATGTATAATTGCTTCAGTAAAGAATTGAGAATCAGATTATTCCTGGTCGTAGAGTGGATGATGAATGCAGGGCCCAACTCGATTGGTTAACAAATTCTTCAGAGGGACAGAGCAGTTGATTCACAACGCCAGTGTACAGGAGTGGCAAGAGGACAGTCGTTTGATTTGGCATGCTAAAAATCAGAATCTTGTTGCCAATCATTGACACTGACTAAAGATACCTTTATAAAAAAAGTACATACTGAGCTCATATTGTATTGCACAGGTCTGCCAGTTTAAGAAAAATTGAGCAGTTTGCACTACATGTAAACTCATATTCAGTCTAAGTTCTTTAAGGATAACCCTTGCTTTTTGCACATGAATTCTGAAAGTGGATCCTGAATGGAGGAGACTTCTGTGTTCCAAAACTATTAAATAGAGAAAAGGGAATTCTTGGCTGTGGTAACAGGCAGTGTTCATTCAGAGCTGGCCAATAATTTGGCAAATACCACAGCTCATGCAAAGGTTGGCTCCTTTAAGTTGCCATATAAACTCTCCCAGGTTTTTACAACCAAGGACCCTTGCATTTAAACAAATTGGTTGTGCACGGCAAAAGAAAAAAGAAATTATTAAAGTCGAGTAAGGTTTGTAATCACCCAGATGGATTTTAACCGCTGTTTAAATAATTGTGATGGGGTTATTATCTGGAAATTATGACACTGTAACATTTTTCATCAAATAATACTGCCCTTATTAGTCAGTTATTGCCTGTGACCAGTGCTGGGTGTGGGGACAAGAATTGATCAAGGTACGATGCACAATGGCCTCCACTATTTAAAAACAGGATGAAACTGCTGAAATAAATAGCTGCTATTTCCAGCTTCTGTGTGGCAAAGCCTCACAAGAGGATTTGTACACTGAGCAGGAATTAGGAAAGTGGTTGTAGAGCTAGGTTTTGGGGCTATTTAAGGGCAGGAAGAGATGGAGCACATTGTACCCATTTTGGGTCATTCAGGAATAGCTTGGCTAGTGGTTGATTTTCCCCAATATTTGACCTGCTAACGTAGGGAATTATGGCAACACAGCAACAAAGCAGTGCAGGCATTGGAAAATGCTGAAATTGTTCAGCAGGCCTGGCAGCATCAGTGGAGAGACAGTAAACATTCCAAGTTGATGACTTTAACTCACTTCCTCTTCACAGATGCTGCCTGACCCACTTCCTGCATTTTCGGTTTTCCTTTGGGAAGTTATAGCTGTGAATTTGAATACAGCTGCCCACTGTATGGCTGAAAATCCTCAGAATACCTGAGATGTAAATCCATCTTAACATAAATATCCTGAGGATTTTCCACAAAAAAAAACCCTAGATGTTTGTTCTTGGCCATGTGCACTTTTATACTTAAAAAAACCCAACCTTGTCTCACAGTATTGGACTTCTGGCCAACCGGATTAAATGATGTAACTTATTTAAAAACCAGCAAAGACCTATAAAATATTTGTCATGAAATTAGTACTTTTTAAATTTTATCAGCATTTCTTCAAACCCCATCTTAATACCATTCTATCCTTCCCATGTCAAACCCATCCCATTCCATCCCTTACATTGAGACATTTTGCTTTGAAAATGCTTCAGAATACTACTTGCTTGCATTGCTGTGACATTTTTCATCCATTGCTCTTTTTGGAATCTTATTAAAGTGAATCTGTTGCCTCTCACTCTATGGAGCAGGCCATAAGGAACTACCTCTTTCTTAAACCAAGTCAGGCTGAATGATCATTAAATTCTGAAGAAGACTGATGGTCTTCTTTTGTGCTTTGACTGGAGGAAGCAAGTTATTTATTAAACACAGGTAAATATTTCAAAGCTTGAGCTCACGATTGGCATTTTAGAACCTTCCAACTTTCAAATTTGTTTTTACGTTAAATTGTTTTGTGTTAAACAGCACTAAACTGAATTGTATTGTCTGTTTAATGATTTCCAAGACACTTTTTCCAAATACTTTAATGTTTAAAATTATTTTGTTATTCCAACTGTGGATCTGTATCAAAGGGAGAAATTCTTAAAACATATTTTCTGTGATTTTTTAAAATATTAAATAAGTGAGTTGCAAATTGTAAAAATACTGAAATTTTATAATAATTTCTAAGTGGCAATATCTGTCTTTTTTTAAAAGAAGATTATGGAATACATTTGCATAGTCCTTTACCTCTCCTTGTTATTACAACAAGAATCTGGATTGGCACATTTAGAATCACCAATTCACAGGTATGAGAGGGATAAAATACATTGGCAGCATAAATTGTTTACTTAGTTCAGTGTGTTGATCCAGTTAGGAATTCTCTGCAGCTTTAACAATATTCTGGATTGGAGAGGAGAGAGAAGTAGGACCCAAAATAAGTATAAACTATAAAAGAGGTGTGTGGGAAATCAGCTGGTGGTTTAGGGATTTGAATTTTAAAAATTTTATCAGGAGGAATACAGTGAAATCTATTGAGCCCAGAACTTCACACTTTAAAGTTGATTAATTTGATTTTAATTTAATTTAATTTATCACTGTCACATATACCAAGGTACAGTGAAAAGGGTTGTCTGACTTGCTTTACAGGCAGATTGTATTGTACGAGAGTACCAGGGTAACAGAGCAGAGCGCAGGAAACAATGTTACAGCTGCTGAGAAGTTGCAGACAGAGATCAACATTAACATTTAAGAGGTCTGCTCAAAAGTTTGATAAGGGCAGGGAAGAAGCTGTTCTTGATTCTGTTTGTATGTATATACAAACTTTTATATCTTCTGCCAAATGGAAGAGAGTATGACAGGGAGGCAGAGGTCTTTAATTACATTGGTTGCTTTCCCAAAGCAGTGTGAAGTGTAGACTGAGTTAATGGATGGGAGACTGGCCATCGCTCCCATCCAACCATGTTTAAAGAAGCTCAAAGCTGTTGGGCAATTGCAAAGGATGAGGCTCTTGCACTTCTGTGCCTTGGCTCCCTTTGCCAGCCTAAGCTGTAGCGATACTACCCTGTCTCTGACCAGTGAATCATCAGAGGAGTACACCATGCTGAAGGGGATGATTGTAAGCTGGAATTAAACTTACTTGCAACTTCACCCTTTCTTGATGTATTGCATTGTTTGTAGCTCTGGCCTCCGGTTCAATTATGCTAAGTCAAACTTCTCAAGCCACAAACATTAGAGACATGTTTGCCCTAGGTCACACTGGCATCCAGGACCTCCCACATGCTACAGGCAGTACACATATCCTATCCTACTTCATTGTTTTCAATTATTTATTTTCCTTTTTGATGTATTTTATCAACCTTACCACCAGTTCCTATACCTTGGAGTTCGTCTCCTCTTGCCATAGTTTCCTTATTCGTCCAATTCCCAGCACTCTGTTCAAAGTTGCATTCAGTGTTAAGTTGCACTGAGATGTCTCTGTTTATAGGATTTGAGTTAACTAGGCCTGCTGTACAGAAATAAATCAGTTTAAGCAGGTTTCTTTTCCTTCTCTTCAGTTCCTGTCAAGTTAGAGAGCTTGTAAATCCTGCTAAAAGCCTGGATGAAATTTTGAATTTAAACAAAAAATTACAGTTAAGTGTTGACTATGAAAGTCAAACAAGACCTTTTAGAAACTCCCCCAACATCTACCTTTCTGTTCCAAACTGCACTCCCTTAGTAAATTTCAGGCCCCACATCAATGGCAGATTTTGGGAAAAATGATTTCATCTTTGGAAGTATGAAGATGACTGTGTTTTTGACATGTCCCAACTATCTAATCTGTGCTGTGAATGTACAATGTATGTTTTGTTAGAAATCTAACAGATCTTTCTTTCCCTTTCAATTTACCAGAGGAAGATTTGTCATGAGAACATCCTATATTATGGTGGTGCATCTTGTCTCATTGAGCTTTGTATTTTTTGATAATGTGGGTGGTAGGGTGGGAAGATTTCTTTAAACCCTTAAACTAAAGAAAGATAGTTTTGAAAGTTAAATCATTTGCATTTATATAGCACCTTTAATATGAGCAAAAAAAGTGGCAATACACACCTCACATTCCACACCAGTCTGGCGGTGGAGATGCCTTTAAACCAGTCTGTTTTTCATGCATTTATATATCCTGATGAGTTACCTTTGACTGAGTTAACAAATGTTTCTAGGTAAATATCATTCAACTCTACTAGTGTTTTTCTGTCATAAAAATCAACTTTAAAGCACTTCATACCAGTTCTAGTTCTGTGCATACTATAATTCAATACAATCATACTTGAGGTTTGAATATCTATTTAATTGCAGTGTATCTGCAAACATTAGTGTTGTAGTTTTATTAGATGAATCAGTTGAATGGACTGAAGAAGCATTGAAGGGTTACTTGAATTGCTTAGTTGATGTCTGTAGATCTCTTCCACTGGCACAGCTTCTTGGGTGACGCAGCTTCTGAACTTTGGTTGGGGTTAGCCAGCGGTTTTAAAATCATACTAATGTTTGGTCTGTCAATCAGTAGGGGCTTCCTGTAATGAAGGGAGTCTCTGATTTCTTGAGTGAGCTGCATCAAAACAGAAAATGTATCATCTGCTAGGTGTAGTTACAGACCACAGAAACTATACATTAAACAAATTGTAGTACTACACCCCCATTCTCAACCCACTTCCCACTCACTGAAGAGTAAAGCAGCCCTGTTTTCCAGGAATCAGCTGCCACAGGATGAGCTGCTAAGCCAGTGTGAACTGGTTGTACCCCATACTGGTTTCAGTAGAGGTGCTCCTTTGAACTCCGTTGGATGGGAAGGGAAGAGTGGGGAGAGATGTTTCTGAAGCAGGCCCAATCCAGATTTGGTGTAGGTAAACACAGATTGTAGAAGTCAGTGTTCATCCTGTTCTGACATCCCTACACTTTTCAGACGGGCTTCATGTTCTCCCTTCTATCCACACTGTAATCCGACATCTCTTGAACCGTCCTGACAGTCAGTTGGCTGGCTAACTGGTTGATTTGTAATGCAACACGACACCATTAGTGTGGGTTCAATTCCCACACCAGCTGGTGTTACTGTGAAGGTCCGGTCTCCTCAATCTCTCCCCTCACCTGAGGTGTGGTGACTCTCAGGTTATACTCACCACCAGTTGTCTATCTCTGACAGAGTAGCCCCATGGTCTTCTGGGAAAATGGCAACTTTACCTTTGCGGTAGGATATGCCTTAAGTATCCTCTCCAAAGACTTCCTGCTGTTTTGGAAGAGTAGTGCTCAGACTTGTCCAAAATACTACAGCTGTTGGACAATTAAATTGTTCGTTCTCAAGAAGGCAAGTGAGAGCAGTCGAATGTGTTGGGGTTATGATATTTTTTAGGTTTTAGCACCTGTTGCACAGTTAATAATGTCTTCTCAGAGACTGACCGTTCAAATTGCACTTACCATTTTCTTTCTTGCTACAATTTCTTTGTACAAATCTGCTTCTTTTATACATGGTGCAAAATCAGATGCTGCCTTCTGCACATCTTTGTTTCTGTCTACATTCTCATGGGCTTGATTTGTTGTGAGGATCCCTCTGCAATATTAACAAAGCACTGAAAATTGAATTAATTTACTTCCACATCCCTGAGTTAAAAAAAATGAGCTCAACATGATTTGAACGTTACCCTGCCAGAACCTGCTGTTATTCCAATCTTCTGCTTGTCAAACCATAAAGCCGTAAGAAATAGGAACAGGAATAGCCCCATTTGGTCCCTGGACCCTGCTCTACCATGGCTGATCCAACATTCCTCACAACCACTTTCCTGTCCTTTCCCCAGAACCCTTGATTCCCCTATTATCAAGAATCTATCTAGAACATAGAACATTACAGCAAAGTACAGGCCCTTCGGCCCTCGATGTTGTGCCAACCTGTCATACCGATCTCAAGCCCATCTAACCTACACTATTCCATGTACGTCCATATTCTTATCCAATGACGACTTAAATGTACCTAAAGTTGGCGAATCTACTACCGTTGCAGGCAAAGCGTTTCATTCCCTTACTACTCTGAGTAAAGAAACTACCTCTGACATCTGTCCTATATCTTTCATCCCTCAATTTAAAGCTATGCCCCCTTGTGCTCACCATCACCATGCTAGGAAAAAGGCTCTCCCTATCCACCCTATCTAACCCTCTGATTATTTTATATGTTTCAATTAAGTCACACCTCAACCTTCTCTCTAATGAAAACAGCCTCAAGTCCCTCAGCCTTTCCTCGTAAGACTTTCCCTCCATACCAGGCAACATCCTAGTAAATCTCTTCTGCACCCTTTCCAAAGCTTCCACATCCTTCTTATAATGCAGTGACCAGAACTGTATGCAATACTCCAAGTGCAGCCGCACCAGAGTTTTGTACAGCTTCACCATAACATCTTGGTTCCAGAACTCGATGCCTCTATTAATAAAAGCTAAAATACTGTATGCCTTCTTAACAGCCCTGTCAACCTGGGTGGCAACTTTCAAGAATCTGTGTACGTGGACACCTAGATCTCTCTGCTCATCTACACTACTAAGAATCTTACCATTAGCCCTGTACTTTGCCTTCCGGTTACTCCTACCAAAGTGCATCACCTCACACTTGTCTGCATTAAACTCCATTTGCCACCTCTCAGCCCAGCTCTGCAGCTTATCTATGTCTCTCTGCAACCTACAGCATCCTTCGTCTCTATCCACAACTCCACTGACCTTAGTGTCGTCTGCAAATTTACTAACCCATCCTTCTACGCCCTCATCCAGCCTTATATATACACACAAGGACGTTTCCCCCACAGCTCTCTGTGGCAAGGAATTCCACAGACTCTCAACTTCCGACAGAAAAAATTCTAGCCCATTGCCACTGTTACTGTATGTGGGCATCAGGAATTCATGAATGATGGGAAAAACAGGTTTAAAAAAAATGTTAACTTGTGTTGATTCCGATTTAGAAAGGTTACATGAAAACAGTCTTTGAGATATATCGTTTTTATGGGGTAAAGACCAATATGTATTAAAGCTGAAAAGAGATCGCAATGTGCATTTTAGGACACAATTAAGGAGAGAACAGTGAGTTCATTTATTTGTTTATGCTGGTGATATTTGAGAGACAAACACTGGCTGGGACACCTCAAGCACTCTTGTTCAAACGTCACAACGTCTGTGCTCATCAACCCAAACTGGCCTCAGTTTAAAGGCACATCTCAGAAGCCTGCAACTACTGACACAAGACACATTTTAAGAAGATTGATAAGGAGCTAGCAAACACAAAAATTAAAAGAATTCAATGAAAGAATATATTGCTATATGTAAAAAAGTGTCAAGCCAAGTAGATGCTTTTAATGTTTTTTAAAGGACGGTTTTACTGCGCTTATGCAGAATGAGAAAACCCAGGGGCGAGCATGTGCAGTCAGCGATTATTGGTGGATTATTGATGCCAGGGAACACTTTGATCTCAGAAACAGCTTCCCTGACAATGCTGTCAGTGCTACACTGAGTTATATGTCCAAAATATACGCTTCCACGACACTTCAACTCATAACAGCTGGGCAACACTGACCAACATTTTGAGGAAATTTTACTGAGTTGCTTGGGTGGAGTGGGTTAAAAATGTTGCAATAACCTGGAGAGAGAATGAAATGCAGACTACTTTGTTGACCTGCATCGCTGTTACTAATTATTAATGACACCCTGTTCTTTATGAATAACTATGTCTGCTCCTTTGCGTAGCTGAAGTTGAACTTTGCTTTTGGGTGCTCACATCGGCATCTGGACAAAAGAAAAATCCTCTCGCTTGGTGGAGAGGTTGAGGTTGGCCAAATAAATAGGACACAACCATATGATGTGAATCAAGAAGTCAAAGAATAGAAGCTTGCTGATGAATAAACCCTTCAGCAGTGTGGTAGTGTACCATTTAGATGGAATTACAACTTTTTAGAGCAGGTGGGACTTGAACATGGGCCTCCTGGTTCAGAGGCAGTGGCACTATTCCTGCACCACAAGAGGCCCAACAGCAAAGTTTTATTTCCTGTAAGTCAGGAGAAAACACCTGTTGGCCTTGTGAAAACTTAGTTTTGTAATATGCTGGTGAAAATATTATGGCGCCCAAAAGCTGCCATTGGTTAACCAGAGTTAGACACTGGAAACAGATGAGTACAGGCTGTACAAAATATTGAAACAGCAACAAAGTTAACAAGTGCAGACAGTAAAATATCCTATGGTAAGCAGTTTCAAACTTTAGCTGTTGAAAATTATGCCGAAAATATTATGGGAGGGCTCGCAGCTATACGGCATAGGACTGCATCTGGAAGCTTATATTTATCTCAGGTTTGATCTTCAAGCAACGTTAAACCTGCATTTGGCTGTGCCTTGTTTTGATGTAAAACTAGTTGACTGGTGTAGTGGGAGACAGACCTTCCTACTCTAGAGAGGCTAACTCTAATAAGCCAGCAACTTATTAATTTAGTCATGTCCATCAAACTGGCTCTGAAACATGGATACAGCACAAGATTGTCCACAAAGGGGCAATGTCAAAGCTCTGAGGGATCCAAGTGAATGAGACAGATTCCAACTTTCAAACTTCAATGAAGAACAGAAAGGAAGTCTCTACAGTACTTGGGATGTCCTTAAGCTCAATATCATGTCCTTAAGTTCAATATCATTAACGCCTGAAAGGAGATACTTGGGCTTCTGTCAGGAAACATCAGGGGGCTTGTTTGATGAAAACACAGGATATCAATGGACTATTGGCAAGAACTGCAGATGCTGGAGTCAGAGACAACACGATGTGGAGCTGGAGAAACGTAGCAGGCCAGGCAGCATCAGAGGAGAAGGAAAGTTGATGTTTCGGGTCGGGACACTTCTTCAGAAACGGGGGAGGGGGAAGGGAACTGGGAAATAAATAGAGAAGGAGGGCTGGGGCTGGGAAAATAGGTGGGATGGTGATAGGGGAGTGCAGGTAGGGAGTGGGTGGTATGGATGGGGTGGATAGGTGGGAGAGACGATGGACAGGTTGTGTCAGGTCAGGGAGACGAGAGGGAGGATGGGTGAGGCTGAATAAAGGTGAGGTGGCGATAGGTGGATGGTGGGGGGGGGTGTGGGGATTGGGATCAGTGGGATGGGTGGGGCAGATAGGTGGGAGAGAACATCAACAGATAGTGTCAGGTCAAGAAGGTGGGGATGAGAGGGAAGGTTGGACATGGGATAAGGCCGGGGTTGGGGAGATTTTAAAATTGGTGAATTCCATGTTTAGGCCATTGGGCTGTACGCTCCCAAGGCAGAATATGAGGTGTTGCTCCTTTAGTTTCAGTGTGGCATCATTGTGACACTGGAGGAGGCCAAGGATGGACATGTCATCCAGGAAGTGAGAGGGGGTGTTAAAATGGTTGGCAACCGGAAGGTGCTGTTGTGTACAAAGCGCAGATGCTCTACGAAACAGTCTCTGAGTCTACGCTTGTGGAAGCTTGTTTCATTATGGGACTGTCCTTTGGAAGAAAGATTTTTGATATGCTTTGGATGCAAATGGTCTTTGTAGCTTGTTTGGATGTCTACCTCATTTTGGAATAACCTTTTTGGAATAACTTCAATCTACTTGTTACCACAATGAAACCCAGCGTTTTACCTTGCCTGAAGATTTTTTGTGGCAGAAGATGCAAAGGGATGGAGGCTAGCATTTAGCTTTGCTCTTGCAGATGCTACAATTTTACTGGCCAAAATCTCATCTCTGGATTTTCCAGGGAAGAGGTGTGTTAAAAGTGGAATAACCTAAACAGAAGAGAAAGATAGAGAGGAATTAATCCAACTGCCACCACGAATAATAGATTCGAACAAATGGAGACCATTAACCAAGACTTAACTTTAAATTATCTGTCTTATTGCAGTCAATGCAATTTCCAAATATGAATGAAGAAGCCATATAAACTTGAATCTCAAGAAAGAATTTACTAGAATTATTTTAAATATCTTGAATTTGAATTGCAATCTATCCATTCTTGTGCATTAACAAATCTCCAAATTAAATATTTTTTATGATGTTGGGCAAGCTTTCACCCTATGGACTAAAACATGTCTAATATCTTACCGTTTTAAGATGATTATCTGGGCAACTGGATAAAAGCAGCGTTATCTCTGTGAGACAGTGGACTGAGTCCACGACCCAGAGTGGTGTATGGCTGCTGCTTCAAAGGGATGGAATTGTGTAGGTATGGGAGGAGGCCATTCAGCCCACTGAACTTGCTTCACCGTTTACGTTGGATGTGACAACTCTATCAGTTTTTAACTGACATTTTGTCTCCTTCCAAAGCACATTTCCCAATGTACAAAAATCACAGTCTTTCTGTCCTTTGTATCAATTATTAATTTTTAACCTCTGACCTCTGTTTGTGCAGCTTGCTTAACAATGTGATGGAAGATACAGAGGCAAGCGAAGTAATGAGTATTGACCTGCAGGCCATCAATTATTTATTAGCATCTAATAGCATACCAGAGAGTCCTGCTGGCACTGTTTCGCACTTTGGCCATACCTAAAAATGTACGAAAACAACCACTTTCTGGGAGACAACCTTGATACCTACAAAATCCAACTGTTCGATTAATTTAACAGTACAAGTGTTTTACTTCGGGTAAACTCCACTTATTTGTAGGCAATAATTATATTCCTTTGTATCAGTATGAAAAGCAAGAATATAACCCAAAAAATTAACAAAAACTGTATGAAGGCCAACAGAAAGGTGCTATAAGGAGATTTGTGAGTTTTGTTTTAATCTTGACTCTGCTAATCTTCTTCATAATGAAGATGATTTGCAGTTTGCCATATACACTTTGTGGTGATTACTGTTGGTAGGTTCTAGTTTTTGTTTATGCTTGGCGTGTGAACATGCCATCACTAGTAGTCCATGAACTCAGTGGCCAGCAAGGCCATTTCAAAGGGCAGTTAGCGAGTCTGGCATGTGTGTCTGCATTCACACAGAGGGTACACATGATAAGGGTGGCAGATTTCCTCCTAAAAAGGTAATAGAAATTAGGCTTGGAATTTAGTCCAGATTTATCAGTTAATTGGATTAAAATTCTCTCAGCTGCTGTATTAGAGTTTGAACTCATGTCTCTAAGAAACTAGCCTTGATTTATTATTCAGCAACATTACTACTACACCGCCATCAGAAGGTACGATGGCTTACTGTATTTTTATTTTGTCTGTACATTAATGTTAAAAAATGATCAATTATGTATCCTGCAGCCTGATGGCTCATTTGGCTAACAGTATGGTTTTTAGGCTACAGGGAGAAGCTTGCTTGTGGAAGTTGACTCTTTTGTTGGTTATAAAGATGAAAGTGTCTGCAGCAAACTAAATGCTTGGTTAAATAAATGAAACATTAACTCTCATTACGGTGGTGTACTTTGCATTTTTCAAGTGAAACAAAAGAAAGTTTGCAACAAGAATAAACAATTTACCAATCAAATTAGCTCCTTTTGATCAAAAGGACATTCTAAACAATTTTATTGCCAAAAGTGACTTTTTTTATAAGTAGTAAAAAGACGGCAATTCCCAAGGTTGTAGGAATTTTTATTACGGCATAAATAAATCTTGAAAACTGCTGCAACCCCCTAGAAAGAAAATCTTCCATTCATTCAGTGCCTTATCATGTTTCCAAGGAGTCCCGAAATTTTTCTCAAGAAGCCCAGGCAATTTGTTATACAGGCATAACCAGCCAC
Organism: Stegostoma tigrinum; assembly: GCF_030684315.1. Classification (NCBI taxonomy): domain Eukaryota; kingdom Metazoa; phylum Chordata; class Chondrichthyes; order Orectolobiformes; family Stegostomatidae; genus Stegostoma; species Stegostoma tigrinum. Next base: position 32,115,134 of record NC_081382.1, read on the forward strand.
CAATTTCCACACAGTGAGATCTGAGTTCTACAAACATGGCTGTTATTTGAACATCTATCTTAAAGAATATAGACAGGAACTACTGTGGATGCAAAAAATCTGATACACAGTAGATCGGTTTTGGATTAGTGTTTAATTCTGTCAATGTTACTGCGCGTGATACTGTTAAGGGAAATCTTGAGGTGTACTGAGTTAGCATCTCTACCTCAGGGCCACAAATTCCAAATTCAAGTCCACCCACAGGACTTGTTGGGCAGTCAAGCCAGAATCTTACTCCTCTCTGCACATTCCCTCAAGGTGGCTAAGGTAGGGAAACGATTGTTGTCAACCTCCTTGTGGAAATATGACCACCTCTTTGCAGAGAAGTTCAGTGATATTCACTGAGGGTGAGCTGATCCATGATGCACGTCTCTGTGTTCCACAGCATGTTCACAGGGACACATACCAAGACAAACCTCAACTGTGCATGGACAAAATGTTCTCAAGGAAAGATGCTCTTTGATCTGCTCAAAACCCGCTAGTGTTCCTAGAGTTGTCCTTGATTGAATTTGCAGACAAACACATTCCAAGAATCGGGACTACATGCTGAAGGATTTACTAAAGCTTGGAGGCAGCCACCACAGAGTTGCAATGGGGAATAGTCACTGCCTGACGCCCTTCAGATAAAATCTACAGAGGGCCTGGATACTAGAACGCTTCAGGCTGTGTGCCTTATAAAGAATTTGCTGTGTAACGCAAGAGTATTGAAAATGTATTAATGTGCTTCAGAGAGAAACAGGCTATATAAGAGATTTCATAGCAATTGCACTTACTGTAATTTCCATTTGAAATGGTTCTATACTCAAGCTGCACACCTGACACAAAGTGTATTGTTTAATTAAATTCATCAGTATCATATCATGTGGAACATGCTATTTGGAATTAGTTGAACTTTCTTGCAAATATTGTAACATTCAAGTCAAAAATGTTTTGTAATCAATTTTGATAAAAGTTATGAATACATTTTTGAGAAGGTGACCAAACAGGTGGATGAGGGTAAAGCGGTTGGTGTGGTATATATGGACTTCAGTAAAGCGTTTGACAAGGTTCCTCACAGTAGGCTATTGCAGAAAATACGGAGGCATGGGATTGAGGGTGATTTAGCGGTTTGGATCAGAAATTGGCTAGCTGTAAGAAGACAGAGGGTGGTGGTTGATGGGAAACGTTCATCCTGGAGTTCAGGTGTACTGCAAGGATCTGCTTTGGGGCCACTGCTGTTTGTCATTTTTATAAATGACCTGGATGAGGGCGTAAAAGGATGGGTTAGTAAATTTGCGGATGACAGTAAAGTTGGTGGAGTTGTGGATAGTGTGGAAGGATATTGCAGGTTACAGAGGGACATAGATAAGCTGCAGAGCTGGGCTGAGAGGTGGCAAATGGAGTTTAATGCAGAAAAGTGTGATGTGATTCACTCTGGAAGGAGTAACAGGAACACAGAGTACTGGGCTAATGGTAAGATTCTTGGTAGTGTGGATGAGCAGAGAGATCTCGCTGCCCATGTGCATTGATCCCTGAAAGTTGCCACCCAGGTTGACAGGGTTATTAAGAAGGTGTACGGTGTGTTAGGTTTTATTGGTAGAGGGATTGAGTTTCGGAGCCATGGAGGTCATGTTGCAATTGTACAAAACTCTGGTGCGGCCGCACTTGGGAGTATTGTGTACAGTTCTGGTCACCGCATTATAGGAAGGATGTGGAAGCTTTGGAAAGGGTGCAGAGGATATTTACCAGGACGTTGCCTGGTATGGAGGGAAGGTCTTATGAGGAAAGGCTGAGGGACTTGAGGCTGTTTTCATTAGAGAGAAGAAGGTTAAGAGGCGACTTAATAGAGACAAACAAGATGATCAGAGGATTAGATAGGCTGAACAGTGAGAGCCTTTTTCCTCGGATGGTGATGGCTAGCAAGAGGGGACATAGGTTTAAATTGAAGGGTGATAGATATAGGACAGAAGTCAGAGGTAGTTTCTTTATTCAGAGAGTAGTAAGGATGTGGAAAGCCCTGCCTGCAACAGTAGTAGACTCGTCAACTTTAAGGACATTTAAATGGTCATTGGATAAACATATGGACGATAATGGAATAGTGTAGGTTAGATGGGCTTTAGATTGGTTTCACAGGTCGGCACAACATCGAGGGCCAAAGGGCCTGTACTGCACTGTAATGTTCTATGTTCTATGAAACAAAATGGAAGGTGTGTTATAATGCAACCAAACAGGTAAAGTATCAATCTGGTTAAGGGAAGCTGATGGGCTAGTGGCATTATCATTAGATTATTAATCCAAAAACCCAGGTAATGTTCTGGGGACCTGGGTTTGAACATTGCCATGGCAGACGGTGGAATTTAAATTCAAAAGAAGTTTAGACTTAAGAGTCTTGAAACAGTTGTCAATTGTTGGGGAAATCCCCCCGACACACTAATGTCCTTCAGGAAAGGAAACTGCTGTCTTTACCTGGTCTGTCCTACATGTGACTCCAAACCCAGAGTGATGTGGTTCACTCTTAACTGTCCTCTGGGCAATTAGGGATGGGAAGTAAATGACAGTTTGGTCAATTATACCCACATCCTTTGAATGAATAGAAAGAAACAAAAAGACTTTCTGACATGACTATAACAGGAAGTAAGAGCAGGAAAGTTACCTGGTCACCCAATGCCATGCAGAAGCTGCCTCTCCACATTAAAATACTCCTTGCAGCGATTGTTCGGATCGACTCTCACATAAACACACAGCTACATGTATAAATCTGACCTGAAATGTTACCTCTTTATTCCTTACATCCAACAGCAATGAGATGATCGCATCTTCCTGGGAACCAGACATTTGCTGCAGATTTGCTCGTGTTTTTGCCCTATGAAGGTAGTACTGGGATACCTGTGGGTTGCTCTCAATGGCGCTGGTAAATTGCTGCTCGGCCTGCTGATAGTTCCTGGTTCCAAATGAAACAAAAGAAAACCTAACCTGTTTTCAACATTACTTCTAAAGTGCAAAGAAATGTTCAGCCACATAAGCAAAATGGGGAAATGGAATATTGTTGTTGCCTCACATAGTAGCAAAGCTCTGAGAACACTGCATCAACAGCTATAACCCCACAATGGCAAAGGACATAAAACCCACATTTAGTTGAATTCAACTGATAAAATCTAGAATAAGAAGGCAGCATCAGTGATGGCGACGATAACAACTATCAGAGGTTGGTATGAAAACCCATCTGATTTCCCAATGCTTTTTTGTGAAGGAAACTGCCATTTTTACCTGGTCTGGCCTACACGTAACTTCAGATGCAGAGGAACATGATTGGCTTTTAACTCCTATCTCAAGTGGCTGAGCAAGCCACTCAAGGACGATTCGGGATGGGTAATAAATAATGGGACAGCCAGCCACACCCACATCCCGTGAACAAATAAAAGAAACATTCAAGCCATGGTACCACAGTGCAATGGAGTGGCAGATTCAAACACTTCAGAGAGTTAAGTGAAGGAAGGAAAAGAGGTGTTGTGTTCCTTTTTGCTCAGCAACCTCCAGGAACTGATTCGTACTCTGCCACAGGAGAAGGAGCTTATTAACGGGTGATTATCTGCCAAGTGATTAAGGTTTATTCTATCCCGAAGGCTCAAATTAGTATAGCTGCTGGTGGTAAGGTTAATAAAACGTATTAAAAAAGTACAAAGTTTAATGCAAAAATTAAGTAGTTTCTAAGAACACATTAAGGATAGCAAAATAGATAATGTGTCATAGTTGCAATATGTGACTGCTCCTGTAAATCTAAGTTTGGTGCAAAGCAAACACAGCAAGAGATAGTAAGAACTGCTGATGCTGAAGTCAGAGATAACACAGTGTGGAGCTGGAGGGGCAGGAAAGCTGATGTTTCGAGTCAGGACCCTTCTCCAGAAATTGGGGGAGGTGGAAGGAAGCGTAAAGTAAGTAGAGAGAGGAAGGGTAGGGCTGGGGAAGGTAAGTTGGATGGTGATAGGTGAATGCAGGTAGAGAGTGGTGGGGATTGGTCAGTGGGATGGATGGGGCAGACAGGTGGGAGAGAAGATGGACAGGGTTGTGACAGGTCAGGGAGATGAGAAGGAGGATGGGTGGGGCTGAGTAAGGTAGGTGGGATGGTGATCAGGTGCGTGCAGGTAGGCACTGGTGAGGATTAGTCAGTGAGGTGGGAGGAGTGGATAGGTGGGAGAGAAGACGGACAGGTCAAGGAGGCAGGGATGAGAGGGAGGGTTGGTCATGGGATGAGGCCGGGGGTGGGGAGATTTTGACCGCCTGCAGCAAGGATGTGAAGTCTGAGCAGCTATGGATCAGACTTGAAGAACTGGAAAGTGATCTACAGACACAGCAATGCATTAGGGAGATGGAAGGTTATCTGAACCATTTGTACCAGGGGGCAGTCATGCCACTTAAGGGTTGGATCACCTAATTTGGTCAATATAAAGGAACAAGCGTGTAAGTCTGTGACGAGGCAGCTAGGGGAACCCAGAGCGTGGGGGGCCATGCAATAGGTATGTCCAATAGGTATGAGGATGCTACAACTTGTCTGGAGGAGAGTGAGGGCTGGAGAATGAATGAACTAACTGAGTGTGGGACATCACTGAAGATGGGGGAATAAGAAGGAATAAAGTCACATCCTGACGTGGATAGAGAATTCATTGGCAGACAGGAAACAGAGTAGAAATAAACCAGTCTTTTCTTTAAGTATTAGACAGTGACTATTGGGTGCCACAGGGATCAGTGCTTGGATCCCTGCTTTCAGTGTATATTAGTGATTTAGATAAGGAAGCTAAACGTAAATACCTTGCTGCTGGAAGAAAGCTGAGTATGAGGGTGAGAGGTGAGGAGAATACAAAGATGCTTTGGTGTGATTTGGAACAAGTTGAAAGAGTGGGAAAATGCATCACAACTGAAGTATAATGTGAACAAATCTGAGGTTGTCTGCCTCGTTAGCGAGGCCAGGAAGGTAGATTACTATCTGCTGTGCTGGCCTTCACAGTGAGATCTGGTCAGGGAATGCCAGTCCAGGTTACCCCTACTGAACACCTGAGCAGGGGTGGGTAGGAACTGCTTTGCGCCCCCATAAGAAGCCTGGAGGAAGGGTTCGGCAGTGCAGAAACAGTGCCCAGGCGCCTATGTCCTGGCCCTCTTGAGTTGCTGTGAAGTTTGGCTGTTCCTGGGTATATACTGCCCTCCACTCTGGCCTAGTGGTACAAATTGAAGCTCTTGTAGCAGAATGTCATCTTGGAGACCTGTGGCATTGCCTTGGCACTCGGCTGCAGCCGCGATGCATTTTCAACAGCTTTCTGAAACAGGTCTCCTGTTCATGGTCTTTCACTTCCTGAGCAAGATTTGTTCTTTAAAAAAACAAAGCTTCTTTTAAAGATTGATGAAATTTTGCAGTAAAAAGGTGCATCTTGAAGTTAACAGAGCGGAGTGAGTGAGAGGAGTAAGAGAGAAGAGGGAACGTATAAAACCAAGGGAAGAGGTCAGAAAGGCGGAAAGGGAAAGGAGTGTGGGAAAGGGAAAGGGGAGCAACACAGGGAAAAGGAGTGTGACAGGAGGAAACTACGGGCTGTAAGTTAACTCACTCCTGGACCTCACTTTCATGTGGAATCTGCCTCATTAGAGGTATGCAAGATCAATGTAAGATTAGCCTCTCTCTCTAGCTCAGCCTCTGTCACTATCCACTTCCTGGTGGTCATGAATCGGGGCTGATTCTCTCTCTTTCTCCAGCTCTGCTTCTTAGCCAAAACTGGCTTTATAATGAAGCATTGCTGCTTGGCACTTTGTAATAGTCATTTCTAAAATTATTCATTTAAATTTATCACTTTATTGCCTTTGTTGTTTTTTGATGAAGTTCATGTTTATTGTTTTAGCCTCCCTATGCTACAAGGTTGGCCAGCACTGGTGTGAGGGGATTACATTTGGCAGAGATCGAAGATTGGCTGTGTAACAGCAAACACAGAGTAGGTATACATTTTTTTTTCAGGTTGGCAAGATGCAATGTACCACAGGGATCAGGGATGGAGGGATGTAACGTATAGTTGTCAAATTTGCTCACAACACAAAAATAATTCGTGAAGTATGTTTGAAGAGGATACAAAGAGATTAAAAAGCGATAGTGATAGGATAAGCGAGTGAGCAATGATGTGGGAAATGGAGTATAATGTGAAATTGTCCATTCTGTTAGTAAGAATTTTTTTAAAAGCCTGTTGTCTAAATACTAGGGGATTCTGAGATGCTGAGGGATCTGGGAGTCCTCATGCATGAATCACAAAAGCTGCAGTGAGCAGGTGCAGCAAGTAAGTAGGAAAGCTAATAGAATGTTATAATTTATTAGGAGGGGAATTAAATACAAAAGTAGGAGGTTATGCTTAAGCTATAAAAGGCATTGGTGAGACCGCTTCTGGAGTACTGTGTACGGTATAAGTCACCTTATTTGAGGAAGGAGGTAAATGCATTGGTGGCAGTTTGGAGAAGCATTACTGGATCAGTAGCTGGAATAGGCAGGGATTTTTTTAATGAGGAAAGGTTGGACAGGTAAGGCTGGTATTTGCTGGAGTTTAGAAGAATAAGAGGCAATTTGATTGAAACATATAAATACCTGAATGATAGGGTAGGACAGGGCAGATGTGGAGAATATGTTTCTTCTTGTGGAAGAATCTAGAACCAGGGATCACTGCTTAAAAATCAGGAATTGCCCATTTAAAAGAAGTTAGGTAGATGCTTTTCTCTCCTAAGGTCGTTAAGTCTTTGGAACTCTCTGAAAAGGTGTGGACATAGAGGATGTGAATATATTTAAGGCAGAGGTAGACAGATTCTTGTTAAGCAAGGGACTGACAGGTTAATAAGGGAAGGTGGATTTGAGGTTACAATCAGATCAACCATGATGTTATTGGATGAGGATGCAGGCTCGAAATTAAGTGGCCTCCTCCTGAGAAGCCAGATCATTATCACTCCCCATGGCAAAACCTGGCCATATTTTGAAAAAGCAATGTTATAATGGCCTACTGAAACCCATCTGATTTCCTACAGCTATCAGAAATGGTTACTAATGCTGAATTTGGTTTGTATTATCGAGCTGTTTTCCACTCCAGATCTGGTAACATCTGTGCGCAATCTGACACTTTACCTTAGAATCTGAAATTGGTAAATTCCCAGAGAAAGGCAGAACCAAAAAGTCAGTAACAGAGAAAAAGGTATATTCCTGAGGTAACTTCCAGCACAGAGCTAGACACACACTGCACACAGATTGAGATTGCATGTTGCTGTCACTATGACATGCACTGAAGGGAGATTCATCATTTGTTGAAGGGAAGATACAAATACCCGTTCTGATGTTCCATTAGGCCTTTCTCGTTGTTTATCGCAGCGATGCGGATTTTTACACGCCAGTCCGCAGGGTCCAGCTCATAAGCTTGCTCATAGTCCAATAGTGCAAAATCCAGGTTACACTGCTTGAGGAAACAATCTGAATGAAAAACAAACCAGGCATTTCATCAAGAAAAACCACTCAACATCATTAAACAACATTCACACTGATATCTCTATGTTTATAAACATTCCGTTCAAGGGCGTGACAACAAAAATTTACACAGCTGCTAACTTAACCTAACGATACTTCCCAAGGCACTTCACAGCAGCACTGTACAAATCCAAGAAAGGCTCCATGCCACATAAGGTCATGAGGTGTGAAGGCTTTGGCCAATGATCTGGGAGTTTGAGAAGTGTCCTAAAGGAGGGAAGCCAGGTGGAGAGGCAGACAGGTATGAGGAGAGAGTTTCGGAGCTTGGGACAAAAGCAAATGAGGGTGCAGAGACTAATTAGCGGAGCAATTATGATTGCACTAGAAGCCAGAACTAGAGGTGTGTGCTGACATCTCGGACAGCTGTCAGGCTAGAGAAGTTAACGGAAATGAGTAGGCTGGGGTCTGCTTAGAGAAAGTCACCCAAACTGCATTATAACCAATAGTTTGTATAGAGTTATTACCTTTCTACATTTGTTCCCTACACACCTACTTTAACATAGGGTCTCATAATATATTTGTTCAATGTTTATCAGCATCCTTCAACTTCAACTGTATTTGAATTCTTATGTCTACTCTACTGTCTTTAAAACTTTTATGATTTAGTCTATATTTATTTTCTGTTCTTATTCTTTCTCCAAAAATGTAATGTTTCACTTTTGTCAACACTAAACTTATTTTCATCGTGATCTGCCTCACCAATTACCTTGTCACCTTCCTCCTGAGCTGCCAATAGTCCACCTCACAAAGAAGGTAAAGAGATGAGAGAGTTTGTGGAGAGGATTTAAAAGTGATTCCGGAGGTGAAGGGGCGGGAGCAAAGAAAATGCTGTGAAAGTACCTCAGAATGTAGATGACTTTGATAAAATTGTTCTCTTTCTAATTATCAGGCGTCTTGATACCTTTCCTGCTAAGGAACATCCTGTGGTTAGTATCTTGGGGAACTGGGAACACTACTCATTTTATCCAGTGTGAGGCAGCATTCTAGCAGCATTCAAACTTAGATTGTGGGCGGGTGAGGTGGGGATAAAGGGCCTGGTACAAGTTAATAAACTCCTTTACTGTGCAAAAAAATACACTCTATAAATAAAACAAATTGGACATTGCCATCTTATGCAAAATTGACAAAAGTACATCTGGGAATAATTTAAATCTGTAATCTAATCTTGGGATTCAGATGATTAGAATTTATTTACAGCTCATATTAACATTTACATCACCTAGATCTCTTTATTGAATTTTCTGTTACACTCAAAATGTGATTCTTTGATGTTTAATTACTACGTTTATCTAGTGATGTGCAAACACTCACGGGACATTTCAAACTCAGAAGTACAAAACACATTCCAAAATTCAACATGCTATTATCTATTTGAGTCAAATGCAAAGGAGTGTAAGGAGTAACAGGAACATGTTCAGGTGGACTTTTAGTTGCTTAAACGAGTTACAGCAAATAGTTTGTATTCCATTCATTTTGGATCTTCTAATACTGAAACAGTAATTAGGTGGTTGTGCAATATATTTCATTATGATCTTTTGAGTACGTTAGTTATGGTACACAACTTGTTGCTATTTTTTACAGACCTATAGCTGAATTGCTTTCATCTGTATAGAAACAGACTTCGAGACAAAAAAACTGACATCATCTTCAGAAAATGTTAAAATGATTGAAAGTGACAAACCGACATTTTGACAAAATGGAATTTGGTCACTGTTATTTCCAAAACTGTGAGAACCACCAGTGGAAACAACATTCTCCCTACCTCAAGCTGACAAATCTAGGTGTTTCCCTTTAACTTAGCTCATTTAGTGTACTCTGAAGTGAATGAAATCTTTGCAGTTGCAGATCCCTGCAAACCACACTCTCCCTTAGAGCAAGTGTCATCAGGAACACAAAAGAAATATTCCTTACCTCCTCGGTTAATATACAGCCCCTTTTGCTGCTTTTCTCCCCTAATACACAGGTTTAAGAGAATAATCGCCTCCTCGATAAACCCTTTGTGGTAACAGTGCACTGCAAAGTCATTGTATGTTAGAAGGAGTTGTTTCTGAGTGTCCAGGTAGGTGTCACTCTCTGTCGTGCTTACTTTATCCAAGACAAAGAGGTAGTCGTCAATAGCTGCATTAAAATTCTTGAGTTTCCTATACAGGGTTCCCCTAAGGATTGAAAGTAAAACAGAACTAAAGGATGATAAAATGCAAAGGACAAAATTTAAGAAAAATAATAATGTGGGATCAGATGGTTGATTATAATGTATAAATCATTAAAACTTTTGTATTATATTCCAGATTGCAAACAATATTAGCATAAAATTTATTCAAAATTAAAGGGAGAGAGAAATTCAAGAAAATTGCAATCATTGCAGAACTTGTACTAAGCAAATTGTTGGAGCTGCAGACCAATAAATTCTTGCTCTCTATGGACTCCAACCTAGCATCTTAAAGCACGTGGCTAGTGAAATAGTGACGCACTGGTTTTAAATCACCAACATTCTTTAGGTTCTGCGAATGCCCCATTTAAATGGAAAACAACAAAAGCAACTTCTTTATACATGAAAGGAAATATTAGAACATGAAATTACAAGATTTATGCCTGCCATAGGTAAGATGTTAGGAATTATTACTAAAAGACTTTACAGTAGGGTACCTAGAAAAGTTCCAAAGATCAGGCAGAGTCAACATGATTCTGTGAAAGAGAAATCATGTTTGGCCATATGCTGGTGATAAAGGGAAAACAACAGACGTACTAGGTTTAGTTTTCCAGAAGGGATTTGACAAAGTACCACATCAACATTAGACAGGAAAATATAAGTTCATGGTGTATGGCATAGCATATTGGTTTGGATACAAAACTGTCCAGCTAACAGGTGGAACAGTGATCAAATGGGGGCAGCATAATGGCTCAGTGGTTAGCACTGCGGTCTCACAGCATCAGGGACTTGGGTTTGATTCCAATCTGTGGAGTTTGCACATTCTCCCTGTGTCTGCATCGGTTTCCTCTGGGTGCTGTGGTTCCCTCCCACATTCCAAAGATGTGTAGGTTGGGTGGGTTCACCACGTGGAATGTAAGGTTACAGGGAAGGGGTGAGATGCTGTTTGAACGGCCAGTGTGGACTTGATGGGCCAAGTGGCCTGCTTCCACACTGTAGGAATTTGTTTCTATGTCTTTGGCTAGTAATCCAGGGTCCCAGCTTAATGTTCTATATTAAAGGGGTTTGAGCAATCCTTGCTGAATGGCAGACAAGGCTCAAGGAGCTCAGATAATGGGAACTGCTGATGCTGGAGAATCCAAGATAATAAAGTGTGAGCTGGATGAACACAGCAGGCCAAGCAGCATCTCAGGAGCACCAAAGCTGACGTTTCGGGCCTAGACCCTTTCTAGGCCCGAAACGTCAGCTTTTGTGCTCCTGAGATGCTGCTTGGCCTGCTGTGTTCATCCAGCTTCACACTTTATTATCAAGGAGCTGAGTTAATTTCTCTGTTCCTGCTTCTAATTCTAAATCTACATGCCAATAATTTCCACCAATTTAGGGAGCCCGTAAGTGTAGAGATTGTATGCAATTGATGTTGTGTTGGTGGAGTAGGAACTGTTTTTCCAAAGGTTGGATTTCAACTGGAGTTTATAAAAATCATAACTTTGTTCTTAAGACATTAATCTTAGACATCTCAAAGTATAACAGTGCTGGATCCAAAATTCAGAGCTAAGGGTATTAGCTTCATAACAGTGACTTCTATGTTCAATTCTTGAAATAAAGGTATTATTGGTGCCAATAATTTTGATGGGCCAGGATAGTTTCCTAGGAATATCAGCAACAATCTGTCTTGGTCCATCCACATGGATGCTACAGTCAAAAAAAGCCCACCAGTGCCTCTATTTCCTCAGAATGCAAAGGATAATCGGCATGTCCACAATAAACCTTTACAATTTCTATAGATGCACCATAAAAAGTATCCTATCTGGGGCGGCACCGTGGCTCAGTGGTTAGCACTGCAATCTCACAGCGCCAGGGACCTGGTTCGATTCCAGCCTGAGGTAACTATCTGTGCGGAGTTTGCACATTCTCCTCGTGTCTGCGTGGGTTTACTCCGGGTGCTCCGGTTTCCTCCCACAGTTCAAAGATGTGCAGGCTAGGTGGATTGGCCATGCTAAATTGCCCGTAGTGTTCAGGGTTGTGTGTGTGTGTGTTATCGGGGGATGGGTCTGGGTGGGATACTTCAAGGGGTGGTGTGGACTTGTTAGGCCGAAGGAGCCTGCTTCCACACTGTAGGGAATCGAGTCTAATCTGTCCGGATGCATCACAGATTTAAAGAGCAACTGCACTGCCCAAGACCGCAAGAAATCAGAGAGTTGTGAACACAGAAAACCAGTTCATCATGAAAACCAGTCTCCCATCCATTGATTTTATCTATAATTCTTGCTGCCTCGGGAAAGCAGCTAACATAATTAAGGATCCCTCCCACCCAGGTTATACTGTCTTCCACCCTCTTTCATTGGGCAGAAGATACAAACGTTTGAAAACACATACCAACTGAATACAGAACAGCTTCTTCCCTGCTGTAATCAGACTTATGAACAGACCTCTCGTCTATTAGAGCTGATACTTCTCTGCAGCTGTAACACCGTATTCGGCACTCTGTTCTGCAAGATTCCCTCCAAGCCATGCACCAGCCTAATTAGGAGCTATATGGCTTTTCTGTCACGGTCTTTGGGTCAAAATCCGGGAACTCCCTCCTTAACAGATCTGAGGGTGTACTGACATTGCAGCAGTTCAGAAAGGCAGTTCACTGTCAACTTCTCCAAAGCATATCCTTAGGGATTGACAATCAGAGACCTAGTCAGCAACATCTGTCTCTCATGAATGAATGAAAAAATATAAAATATAAATGTAGAAGAGCAAATATGATTTACTGGCTTGAAAAGGAATGTTTATTATCCGTGTTGTTTATTTCCCATAACAATTATATCTTTTGATGTATTTCTTCATAATTTCATTGATTGATGGTCTAGGTTAAATATGTTTTTAAAGTGTTAAAACTTAAAATGTTATTGATCTTTTATGACAGATTTATGAGTTTATAGTCTGGACTTGTTAAACAAAAGACTGAATAAACAAACCCATTGCATTAACTAATTCCTTGTTTGCTTTTGACAGTTGTACCTGAAGACAAAATAGTCTGCTTTATTGGGGTTATTGTTGATAGCTTCATTGATGTTGTCCAGAGCACTCTTTAAGTTGCCGATCAGAGATTTATTAATCGCTCGTGCCTTTGCATCTTCCGCTCTACTTGCCAGAGTAACCATTAGTGATAACGCCTCCTGATGGTTCGGATCCAAAGCCAGGGCACTACTAACATCTTGATAACAATTAGCTATCTGTTGTCAGGGTGATTAAAAAAAGGTCACATTTCATATGCATGATGCAATAAATGTAATCACAAGTAACAAAGTGCAAATACAAACTCCATGGTCATGATGAATACTTGGAGTTTCAGAAAAACAGGAGGAGGCTTTTCAGCCCATCAAGCCTGTCCCACTTTTCAATGTGATCATGGCTAATCAGCATCTTAACCCTATCCACCTGCCTTGGCTCCATATCCCTTTACAGAATTTAAACTTCATCAATTCATGTGAAATAAAATGTTGGCCTCATCTTGAAATTACTGGATTGTTGTTAACAAAAAAAGCCTGGTTCACTAATATCCTTAGAGAGCAGAGAAACACCGCTCTCCTTATCCAGTTTGGCAAACACACAATGTGAGTCCAGACCCTCCTTAAGTGATTGACTCCTCACTGCCCTCTGAAATGGCCCAGCAAGCTACTCAGTCATAGCAAGCCGGCACAGGAAACACGTCCACTGCAAATGGTGGTTGAGACGGCAGCTCACCACTACCTTCTCAGGGGCAATCAGGTGCTGCTGTTAGCAGTGATGATTGTGCTCCATAACAAATAATGTAAAACAAAAACAGTTTTGGTTAGCAAGTATATATCAATCTCAGGTTTAAAGTGATTAGTTAAATTAGCACCTAGCTTTTTTCACACTGGACACGCATTGTGTGAAGAAATAGAATCTAACTCATGGGAAACAGGTGAAATATGAATATATTGAAGAGTAGCAAAAATGACTTGCTCCACATAATACGGCACCATAATACAATAAATTCTATATTTGCACCTTCTCATCAATTTGCTAATGCTACTAAATTTTGAAAGTCAAGAAGAAAACATTCTAAAAGCAAGTAAGAAGTGTGGTTCAAGGAGTTTAAGACAGTATTATCCTTGTGAGACACCACTTTTCCTACTTGACGTTCTGTCTGTATAAAAATGTTCAAAATAATTTTGCCCCTTTTATTGTTAATGTGAAGTTGTTGCATCCTAGATATTACAAAGGAAGCTATCCAATAGTTCATTGCTCTCCCTCCATTTTTATGGCAAGATTAAAGAGAATCTTTTACTTTCTCCACTGTGATTTTTCTCTGCCCATTTGTATTGGTTGCTGGGAAGCTAAGCAAATGACCTGCTGGCAGGATGTATTCTTGTCGAGGAACGCTCAAGCACAATATTTCTCTGATTACCTCCATTTTATCTGGTGGTAACTGTGAGGTGCTTGTTAGCTCTGTCACCTCAGCAATGCAGCCAAGACTAACTTGTGGGTGTGGAAGTGGACATTCCCCTCTCCTCCCAATGGTCTGTGTCACAATAAAGCATGCATCTGAAACGCTGTGATTTAGGACTGCTGGTCAGAGGCCTAGAGGTGTCCCTTCTTACAAAACAACATCTCATGGCCTCCAGCCAAGTTTGTGGAGTTGTAGAAATCTACGGCACCCAAAAAGGGGCTTCGATCCATTAAGTCTGCATCAGTCAAAAACAATAACTTGGTGATTCTGAGCCCATTTCCTAACACGTGGCCCATAACCTCGTATGCTTTGGCATCATAAGGGCACATCTGAATACTTCTTAAATGTTATCAGGGTTTACCATGTGCACAGGCAATGAGTTCCAGATTCCCACCAGCCTCACATTCTCTTTAAACTCTCTGCCCCTTATCTTAAACATACAGCCCAGGCTATTGATCCTTCTAACAAGGGGAAAAGTGTTTACCCTTCTATCCTTTCAATGCTCCTTGTAATTTTATACATCTCAATCATGTCTGCTATTTGCCTCCTCTACTCTAAGGAAAACAACCCCAGACTATCCAATCTCTAATCATAACTGCAGCTCTCCAGCCCAGCCAACATCCTGGTAAACCTCCTCTGCATCTTCTCCAGTATAATCCAATCGCTCCTATAACATGGATTCCATAGGGAAGCGGGGGATGGGGTTGGGGAGATGTTGCTGAGGGCATCTGTTGCCCCTGTTGTCCCCCCTCCCTTAGCTATGGAGTGACTCATAAAGAGGGGGTTCACTGGGAGGCTGCCAAGATGGATCTGCTTCACTGCCCATTCAGCAGGGGAAGATTACACCTCCCAGTCTCCATAAATATGCTGGTAGTGGCAGGAAGTGGTCCTTAATAGGCCACTTGAAATTCTGGCCTCCATTTTAGCATCATCACAAATCAGGAATAAGATGATAACCAGGCCACAGAGATTTAAGGTGATTGATAAAAGGACCAATCGCAACATGAGAACAAAGTGTAATGAGTGACTAGGATCTGGAATGCAGTGCCTGAGTCTATGATGGATACAGAGTCAATAGTAGCCTTCAAAATGGAATTGGATAATTAATTAAAGGAGAAAACATTGCACAAATATAAAGAAGAGTGGGGGATTAACAGTTCTTTAAAAGAGCCAGCAAAGACATGATGGACCAAATGTCCTTCTGTCATGTAGCATTCCATGATTCTATATGATTTGATTTTAACTGTTTATTCTAAAACCTACAGTCACTTTCTGCTTCCCTCCTGTTTAAATTTGCTCATTATGCATTGAACTTTGTATAGAACAAAATAGAACATACAAACTTAAAAAAAGATTGTCCACGCAAATAAATAGGGAGAGAGGGGGAGGCAGATAGAAGATGGATAGAGGAGAAGACAGAGGGAGAGGGGACAGACAGGTCAAAGAGGCGGGGATGCAGCCAGTAAAGGTGAATGTAGGTGGGGAGGTAGGGAGGGGATGAGTCAGTCCATGGAGGACGGACAGGCCAAGGGGACGGGATGAGGCTAGTAGGTAGGAGATGGGGGTGGGGCTTGAGGTAGGAGGAGGGGATAGGTGGGAGGAAGGACAGATTAGGGAGGTGGGGACGAGCTGGGCTGGTTTTGGGATGCGGTAGGGGGAGGGGAGATTTTGAAGCTTGTGAAGTCCACATTTATACTGTTGGGCTGCAGGGTTCCCAAACGGAATATGAAGTGCTGTTCCTGCAACCTCCGGTGTTGTGAGGGTGTTCTGCAAAGTAGAGCCCAGCTTGCTCGGTTCACACTAAACAACTGCACCTCCCAGTTGCGAACCATTTCAACTCCTCCTCCCATTCCTCAGACGACATGGCCCACCTGCAGTGCCACAACAATGCCATCCAAAGGTTGCAGGAACAGCAATTCATATTCTGCTTGGGAACCCTGCAGCCCAATGGTTTCAATGTGGATTTTACAAGCTTCAAAATCTCCCCTCCCGCTACCGCATCCCAAAACCAGCCCAGCTTGTCCCCGCCTCCCTAACCTGTCCTTCCTTCTACCTATCCCCTCCTCCCACCTCAAGGCCCACCCCCCCATCTCCAACTTCTAACCTCATCCTGCCCCCTTGACATGTCCGTCCTCCTTGGGCTGACTTATCTCAAAGAACAAAGAAAATTTCAGCACAGGAACAGGCCCTTCGGCCCTCCAAGCCTGCGCCGATCAAGATCCTCTGTCTAACCTGTCATCTATTTTCCAAGGGTCTGTGTCAATTTGCTCCCTGCCCATCCATGTACCTGTCCAAATATATCTTAAAAGACGCTAACGTGTCTGCGTCTACCACCTCCACTGGCAACGCGTTCCAGGCACCCACCACCCTCTGTGTAAAGAACTTTCCACACATATCTCCCTTAAACTTTCCTCCTCTCACTTTGAGTCCCCCACTCTGGTAAAAAGCTTCTTGCTATCCACCCTGTCTGTACCCCTCATGATTTTGTAGACCTCAATCAGGTCCCCCCTCAATCTCCGTCTTTCTAATGAAAATAATCCTAATCTACTCAACCTCTCTTCAGAGCTATAGCATCTTCCATACCAGGCAACATCCTGGTGAACCTCCTCTGCACCCTCTCGAAAGCATCCACATCCTTTTGGTAACGTGGCGACCAGAACTGTACACTGTACTCCAAATGTGGCCGAACCTAACAAACCTAACCTCCCTAACTCCCCACTTACACTCACCTTTACTGGCTCCATCCCTGTCTCTTTGGCGTGCCTGTCTCCTCTCCAACTATCTTCTCCCCTATCCATCTTCTTCCGCCTCCCCTCTCTCCCTATTTATTTCAGAACGCCCCCGCCGCCATTTCTGAAGAAAGGTCTAGGCACGAAACGTCAGCCTTCCTGCTCCTGAGATGCTGCTTGGCCTGCTGTGTACATCCAGCTTCACACATTGTTATCTCAGATTCTCCAGCATCTGCAGTCCCTACTACCTCTTGTCCACACAAATGATTGTTTTGGTTGTAATTTTTAATGCAAAGCTGCACTCATTGTAACAAACCCCAAGTCACCTTCTGTAACTACTTTTTGCAGGGAGGTAAAGGCAAGAAACATAAAAGGACCCCGAGACTAATGAAATTAAACATTAAAATGTAGCGCACTACACTTACTTGGGAAAAGTGATCATGCAGCCTCGCGCGAAGAATATAGAGCTCGGGATTGGACTTTAAATTCTCAAGTTGTTCATTGACCAATTGAAGAGCATCTTCAAGTCGTCCTAATGCAATCAAGACCTCAACACTGGGAAACAAAGGAGATAATGTTTTACTCTGTTCACTGACATTCTACATGTTTGGGTTTCAAATGGATGACCACACAAACCCCCCGTGTGATATTCCCACAAATAAACAGCTTGTCCCTACGGTTCAGACTTACAAGCGAGCAGCAGTTGCTTGAATGAGAAATTGGAATGGTTTAGTTTAGAAGGGGTGGACGCTAGGAAGTTGTTTCTGTTAGGCGGGGAGACTAGGACCCGTGGGCACAGCCTTAGAATTAGAGGGGGTAAATTTAAAACTGAAATGAGACAACATTTCTACAGCCAGAGAGTGGTGGGCTTGTGGAATTCATTGCCGCAGAGTGCAGTGGAGGCTGGGGCGTTGGATGCCTTCAAGGCAGAGATTGACGAATTCTTGATCTCAAAAGGAATCAAGGGCTACGGGGAGAGTGCAGGGAAGTGGTGTTGAAATGCCCATCAGCCATGATTTAAATGGCAGAGTGGACTTGATGGGCCGAATGGCCTTACTTCCACTCCTATGTCTTATGGTCTTATGGAACTGTATCTCAGCATGAAGGTCGGCATCTAGAATTCGAGGAGCAGCCCTGCCCCAAGTGAGGGGCTTCCGCCTATGCTCCTGAATTCTCGGTGCATCCTTCCTTTGTGTTAGACGGGTAGTGACATAAATGACTCCTGTGATGTATTTAAATAAGGCCATCAGTCCTACCTCCATGCCACACAACAACCAGCCGTTCAACCTGCCTTGCAGCCAACCACCCTTTATGAATACTGTGATGTGCATCTACTCAAACCCCCATCCCACTTCCCCCTCCATGCACTCTCATTCATACATACATATTCACACACACACACGCACTTTCCAGACTCAGAGATAATCTCCTGGCCCTGCTTTATGCTAAACTGTATGGTCTCACATAGCGATTATTTATTTTTCTGAAGACCAGGTCAGATTTGACGTTCGGAATAAATCATTGATAGATAGATCATTGAATTTAAGGTTAGGCATTGAGATATCCTTTCCACCAGGGAAGAGAGCTAAGAGAAATCAGGTGGTGGTTCTGAAAATTGTTAATACTGCTGAAAACCCAATATTATTATTTCTAAAACTCACTGTAAAATCACATGTCGAGGCTATGCTCTGTTTTCAAGGTATTTATGTACTGCAACATATATCTGGCTGCAAAGTTTCTTTAAAGTATCTAAAGTGGCAAGCAAATTATTACAATTCTCATCTGTTCGGAAGGTAAAATGTCACTCCTTCATTTACAGAGCCCCAACAAACATCACATTACTCCATGCGATTAACTATTCTACCAAAATATGAAACAATAGTTTTCTCAATATGTCAAAAGGTCATGACATGCTTCGTACTTATTAACACTGCGGTATCTAAACCCGTGACACATAAAGCAATTCACTGTGAGAGCTTTATGCCGATTGAAGACATTAAGATGGTCAGTTTTTATGCCATGCCCAAACAACAACGGTAGTATCTTAGATTTGGACACATTGCCAGCTTGCAATGAAGTAAGGACACCTTAGGTATGATTGGTGGAGGAGAATACAGATGATGAATCACCTTCGCATGTGGTAATGAAGATTTTCAAGTTGCATCTCTGAAGCTTGCACAAAAACCTCTAAGGCATCCATGTATAACTTCATTTCAAAAAGACTTTGACCCTGCAGTAAAAAATACAATCAGAATTTGGTACTGCTATTAAAACAAAATTGCAAGAGTAAACGTCATACAATAAAATAGATAGAAAGTCCTAAATCTAGTTTCATATTTACTTCTTCTAGACCATGGATGGTACAGCTCATATCTTTGTCTAACTGCTATGTTCACAATAATAACAGCAAGATAAAGTGAATAATATTTTTTCTTTATTCTTCCATCTATTGCCCATCCCAAATTATCCCTGACCTGACAGGCTTCCATGTCCAGTTAAGAGTCAACCATTTCTGTCACATGTAGCTCAGACAGAGTCATGATAGGAGGTTATATCCTCAAAGGATAATATTAAACCAAGTAGATGTTCAACCATGTTTACAGTCATGGTTACCATCACTGATATGAGCTTAACATTACAGATTTTATTATCTGAATTCAAATTTCACCAGCTTCCACGGTGGAATTTGAACCCATGTCCCCAAGGCAAGATGCCCCGTTCACTGGATTACTAGCCCAGCAACATTACCACTCCATCATCATCCCCTGTGCCCTGGTAGTTGCCGAAGCCCCAGAGGACAAAAGGGCTTTCTCTGTGATTACAGGGAGGCAGCTTGTGGCAAGGGGTGAAGTCAAGAAGACAGGAGTTTCGTGGTGACCTCAGCCGGTGTGGGAATTGAAACAAAAACAGAAATTGCTGAAGAAACTCAGCAGGTCTGGCAGCACTTTTGGAGAGAAAGCACGGTTAGAGTTTTGAGTCCAGTGGCCTTTTGTTCAGTATTTGAGCCTGTGCTGTTGGGATCATTCTGCAGAGCAAATCTACCATCCAGACAACTGAGCTAACCAACTCCCGACCTGTACTACAATCCCATCTGCTAAAGAAATATTAGAACATAGAACATAGAACAGTACAGCACAGAACAGGCCCTTCAGCCCACAATGTTGTGCCGACCATTGATCCTCATGTATGCACCCTCAAATTTCTGTGACCATATACATGTCCAGCAGTCTCTTAAATGTCCCCAATGACCTCACTTCCACAACTGCTGCTGGCAACGCATTCCATGCTCTCACAACTCTCTGTGTAAAGAACCCACCTCTGACATCCCCTCTATACTTTCCTCCAACCAGCTTAAAACTATGACCCCTCGTGCTAGCCATTTCTGCCCTGGGAAATAGTCTCTGGCTATCAACTCTACCTATGCCTCTCATTATCTTGTATACCTCAATTAGGTCCCCTCTCCTCCTCCTTTTCTCCAATGAAAAGAGACCGAGCTCAGTCAACCTCTCTTCATAAGATAAGCCCTCCAGTCCAGGCAGCATCCTGGTAAACCTCCTCTGAACCCTCTCCAAAGCATCCACATCTTTCCTATAATAGGGCGCCCAGAACTGGACGCAGTATTCCAAGTGCGGTCTAACCAAAGTTTTATAGAGCTGCAACAAGATCTCACGACTCTTAAACTCAATCCCCCTGTTAATGAAAGCCAAAACACCATATGCTTTCTTAACAACCCTGTCCAGTTGGGTGGCCATTTTAAGGGATCTATGTATCTGCACACCAAGATCCCTCTGTTCCTCCACACTGCCAAGAATCCTATCCTTAATCCTGTACTCAGCTTTCAAATTCAACCTTCCAAAATGCATCACCTCGCATTTATCCAGGTTGAACTCCATCTGCCACCTCTCAGCCCATCTCTGCATCCTGTCAATGTCCCGCTGCAGCCTACAACAGCCCTCTACACTGTCAACGACACCTCCGACCTTTGTGTCGTCTGCAAACTTGCTGACCCATCCTACAATCCCCTCATCCAAGTCATTAATAAAATTTACAAACAGTAGAGGCCCAAGGACAGAGCCCTGTGGAACACCACTCACCACTGACTTCCAGGCAGAATATTTTCCTTCTACTACCACTCGCTGTCTTCTGTTGGCCAGCCAATTCTGTATCCAGGCAGCTAAGTTCCCCTGTATCCCATTCCTCCTGACCTTCTGAATGAGCCTACCATGGGGAACCTTATCAAATGCCTTATTGAAGTCCATATACACCACATCCACAGCTCGACCCTCATCAACTTTTCTAGTCACATCCTCAAAGAACTCAATAAGGTTTGTGAGGCATGACCTGCCCCTCTCAAAGCCGTGTTGACTGCATTTGATCAAGCCATGCTCTTCCAGATGGTCATAAATCCTATCCAACACCTTGCAGACAACAGCTGTGAGACTTACTGGTCTGTAATTGCCGGGGATTTCTCTATTTCCTTTCTTGAAGAGAGGAATTACTTTTGCCTCTCTCCAGTCCTCAGGTACGACTCCAGTGGAGAGCGAGGATGCAAAGATCCTCGCAAGTGGCGAAGCAATTGCATTTCTCGCTTCCCAAAGCAGCCGAGGACAAATCTGGTCCGGGCCTGGCGACTTGTCAATCTTAATGTTTGACAAAATTTTCAGCACATCAGCTTCCTCTATCTCTATCCATTCCAGCATGCACACCTGCTCTTCAAAGGTTTCATTCACTACAAAGTTCGTTTCTTTCGTAAAGACAGAAGCAAAAAACTCATTTAGGTCTTCCCCTACCTTCTCAGACTCCACACACAAGTTCCCTATGCTATCCCTGATCGGCCCTACTCTTTCTTTGACCATTCTCTTATTCCTCACATAAGTGTAAAATGCCTTTGTGTTTTCCCTAATTCGTTCTGCCAAGCCTTTCTCGTGCCCCCTCCTGGCTCTCCTCAGACCATTTTTGAGCTCCTTCCTTGCCTGCGTGTAATCCTCTCTAGCTGAACTTGACCCTAGCTTCCTCCACCTTATGTAAGCTACCTTCTTCCTTTCAACAAGAAGCTCCACCGCTCTCGTCTTCCAAGGTTCCTTTATCTTACCCCTTCTTGCCTATCTCAGAGGGACATATTTACTCATCACTCGCAACAACTGTTCCTTAAACAGTCTCCACATGTCTATAGTTCCCATACCGTGGAACAATTGCTCCCAGTCCATGCTTCCTAACTCATGTCTAATCGCGTCATAGTTTCCTCTTCCCCAATTAAATATCCTCCCATTTTGCCTAATCCTCTCCTTCTCCATAGCTATGTAGAATGTGAGGCAGTTATGGTCACTATCACCAAAATGCTCTCCCACCACAAGATCTGATACCTGCCCCGGCTCGTTTCCGAGCACCAATTCTAGAATGGCCTCTCCCCTCGTCGGCCTGTCAACATACTGCGTTAGGAAACCCTCCTGAACACACCTTACAAAAACAGCTCCATTCAAATCTTCTGCTCAAAGGAGGTTCCAATCAACATTAGGAAAGTTAAAGTCACCCATTACAACAACCCTACTACGTCCGCACTTTTCCAAAAATCTGCCGACCTATGCTTTCTTCAATCTCCCTGCTGCTATTGGGGGGCCTGTAGTAAACCCCTAACGAGGTGACTACTCCCTTGCTGTTCCTAATTTCCACCCGTACTGACTCAGTAGGCAGATCTTCCTCGACAAAGGAAGCTTCTGTAGCTGTGATACCCTCTCTGATTAGTAGTGCTACACCCACTCTTCTTTTTCCCCCCCTTCCCTATTCTTTTTAAATGCTCTAAACCCTGGAACATCCAGCAACCATTCCTGCCCATGAGAAACCCATGTCTCTGTTATGGCCACAACATCATAGCACCAGGTACTGATCCATGCTCTAAGTTCATCACTTTTATTCCTGATACTCCTTGCATTAAAGCAAACACACTTTAACTGATCCCTTGGTTCCTTCCCACTAGCTGGTCTACCTCTTGCTACTGCCTCACCTGCATCAACTCTCACCTCCGGTATACAGCTCAGGTTCCCAACCCCCTGCCATACTAGTTTAAACCTCTCGAACTACTCGAGCAAACCTTCCACCCAGGACATTGGTCCCCTTCCAGTTCAGATGCAACCCGTCCTTCTTGTACAGGTCCCACCTTCCCCAGAAGGCATCCCAATTATCTACATATCTGAAGCCCTCCCTCCTACACCAGCTGCGCAGCCACGTGTTAAGCTGCGCCCACTCCCTGTTCCTCGCCTTGTCTTAACAATTTGGATATTTCATTTCAATACATAATTTATACCCTGTACAGAGACATTTGACACAGCTTCAAAGAATAAACTAATTTGAAAACTTAAAAAATTAAAAATTGGCTTTCCATGTATTAAAGTTATAGAGCAGGGCATTCTGAGCATCTAGTCTATGCTCCATATGTGTCATCTCCCACCTAACTTCATTTAATGTTTCCATTTCATAGAATAGATCATAGAGTCTCTCGAAGTGTGGAAACAGGCCTTCAGCCCAACTAGTCCACACTGACCCTCACAACATTCCGCCCAGACCCATCCTCCTGTAACCCACCTAATCTACACATCCCTGAACACTATGGGTGATTTAGCATGGCCAATCCAACTAGCCTGCATATCTCTTTGGGCTGTGGGAGGAAACTGGAGCACCTTGAGGGGACCCACGCATACACAGACAGAATGTTCAAACTCCACACAGACAGTCACGCAAGGTTGGAATTGAACCCAGGTCCCTGGCACTGTGAGGCAGCAGTGCTAACCACTGAGCCACTATGCCACGCTATTTCTTTGTCATCGATGTACTGTATTCTTATGTATTTGCCTCAACTATTCCATATGGTAGTGAGTTCCACAGTCTAAATAAATATGCGTAATCTCTGAGTAAAGATGTTTCTACTGAGTGCTTTACTGAAGCTGCGAACAGGTAGGATTAAAACAAAATTTGAATGAGAACGCTAAACAAAATAAACAAAAATAAAGATGGATGGGCGTACCTGGATGTACAAGGTGAGTGCTATCTGTGATCGCAATTCTTCATCTGAGGGATCCAAAGAACTGGCCATTCTGTAGTTGACAATACAAGACTGGAAATCTCCAATCTGGAGATATGCCTCAGCCCTTCCCAAATAAAAATCTTTCTGCATTGAGCAAGAGATTTAAAAATCATATTCCAAGATACAAATAATAAGTAGCATTGCATTTGGCTCATGATAGATGTTTTCAATTATGCTTTTAAGTAATCTTTATTTATAGAACCAATATGTGCTGGTACATCTAATGGAATTTGTCAAAAAAATTCAATCAAATTCTAGTCCTCTCTAAGGAACTATGCTACCCAATTTCAACTGTTTTCTTTCTAGGAGTTTGTTATTTATGGTACTCTACAGCAAATAAAAATAGGTTTCTTCTCATTATTGAACTGCATTATCTGCTATTATTTTCATACACTGGATCAAAGAGCCACTTGGATCAACATCCCCATTGCCTCAGATGGGATTCCTACTCCCTCTCCCTGCTCCCAAAATATTCTTACCATCTGAGGGTTTAGAGCAATTGCTTTATTAAATGAAAACACAGCTTCCTCCAGTTTCCCAATCTGAAGAAAACGATTTCCTTTCACCCAGCTGTAAATACAAAATATATTTGTTAAATGGATATCTAATCAATATGATCTTATACATTCAGCTCAACTGTCCACTGCTCACCACTTACAAAAAAAAACTTTTTATTCTCCTGGTGTCTTTCAGGCTGTCAAAATATCCAACCCACTGGGTCAGGGAATCTCAGGGTTGATTACTAATCTTTGATGGATGATCTGACCTCAGCTCAGATGTTAATTTTTTTCAATTATATGAATTTCCTTTAAGAGAGCCATTTCCTGCAGTAACTTTTGGTTATTAAATCTTCAAAGCAGAGAAATGTACAAAAAGTAATAAAGTAGAGAATGCTTGACAAACTCATCAGTGGCAGCATCTGTGAAGAGACAAACACGTTACAGTTTCAAGTCTATTATGACTCTTCCTCGGAAATGAAAAAGTCATTCCTTATAAACCTCTTTAAAGCTTTCATTAGAGATGGCCATGGTCATTATTATACTCACTGTTCTTTAGCCCGATCATTTATTATGACTGAAACTGTATCATTTTTCATAACAATACCATCCAGATTAAAAATCCCACTGGATCCAAAGAAATTTTGTCGGGCTTTCTCTGTAGCTGCTTCCAGTTGTTCCTCAGATAAAGCTGTGGGAAACACACCAATTTCTGGCATTAAATCATCAGCCTGCGGAACAAAAACATTTCACTGTCAAGAGAGTTGGGCCAGTCCAGTTAATAGAATGTTGAACAGGTACGACTGTACCAATCTTTGGGAATTGAAACAAGTGATGGGGTATTAAGTTTGAAGACTGCAATATTTCTTTTTATTTTGTATTTGTGATTGTGGGCTGAAATTTGAAATGGACTGCTTGAATAAAAGTCAAGAGATATGAAAACCACGTTTTAAAAGCAAGTTACCTGGAGTTCATTCTAAGTGCTGTGGGAAAGTCTAGTTGCAGATGAGCTGAAGGCAACTCAAATACAGAGAGAAATTTGGCTGGTAACAACTAGCAAATTGGGTTAGGGAATGCTGACTCATTATCAATGACAAGACCCTCTGCCATGTGAATGGTTCCTAGGTATCAGAACAACTTTAGAGTGTCAATGTTTGGATCAGAAGTCATTGGACCTCTGTAAGGGAAGGAGCTGTCCTCTTTGCTGTAAACACACCCTAGGCCTGAAGAAAGCCAACTTATTTCCTCTCATCAGTTGCTGTAAGCTGTGGCTCTAAACCAATAAGTCAAAGTCTTCATGTGTGAACCAGTCATTCTATGTCTCCTGAAAGCAAGTGAAACTAACTGGAGAAGGAAGGTTGAGAAGCAGCAGGTCCTAACAAGGCAAAAGCAGCATCTCAGTAAACATAGTATCAGAGATAATGGGAACTGCAGATGCTGGAGATTCCAAGATAATAAAATGTGAGGCTGGATGAACACAGCAGGCCAAGCAGCATCTCAGGAGCACAAAAGCTGACGTTTCGGGCCTAGACCCTTCATCAGAGAGGGGGATGGGGGGAGGGAACTGGAATAAATAGGGAGAGAGGGGGAGGCGGACCGAAGATGGAGAGTAAAGAAGATAGGTGGAGAGGGTGTAGGTGGGGAGGTAGGGAGGGGATAGGTCAGTCCAGGGAAGACGGACAGGTCAAGGAGGTGGGATGAGGTTAGTAGGTAGCTGGGGGTGCGGCTTGGGGTGGGAGGAAGGGATGGGTGAGAGGAAGAACCGGTTAGGGAGGCAGAGACAGGTTGGACTGGTTTTGGGATGCAGTGGGTGGGGGGGAAGAGCTGGGCTGGTTGTGTGGTGCAGTGGGGGGAGGGGATGAACTGGGCTGGTTTAGGGATGCAGTGGGGGAAGGGGAGATTTTGAAACTGGTGAAGTCCACATTGATACCATATGGCTGCAGGGTTCCCAGGCGGAATATGAGTTGCTGTTCCTGCAACCTTCGGGTGGCATCATTGTGGCAGTGCAGGAGGCCCATGACGGACATGTCATCAAGAGAATGGGAGGGGGAGTGGAAATGGTTTGCAACTGCACCTCCCAGTCGCAAACCATTTCCACTCCCCCTCCCATTCTCTTGATGACATGTCCGTCATGGGCCTCCTGCACTGCCACAATGATGCCACCCGAAGGTTGCAGGAACAGCAACTCATATTCCGCCTGGGAACCCTGCAGCCATATGGTATCAATGTGGACTTCACCAGTTTCAAAATCTCCCCTTCCCCCACTGCATCCCTAAACCAGCCCAGTTCATCCCCTCCCCCCACTGCACCACACAACCAGCCCAGCTCTTCCCCCCCACCCACTGCATCCCAAAACCAGTCCAACCTGTCTCTGCCTCCCTAACCGGTTCTTCCTCTCACCCATCCCTTCCTCCCACCCCAAGCCGCACCCCCAGCTACCTACTAACCTCATCCCACCTCCTTGACCTGTCCGTCTTCCCTGGACTGACCTATCCCCTCCCTACCTCCCCACCTACACCCTCTCCACCTATCTTCTTTACTCTCCATCTTCGGTCCGCCTCCCCCTCTCTCCCTATTTATTCCAGTTCCCTCCCCCCATCCCCCTCTCTGATGAAGGGTCTAGGCCCGAAACGTCAGCTTTTGTGCTCCTGAGATGCTGCTTGGCCTGCTGTGTTCATCCAGCCTCACATTTTATTATCTCAGTAAACATGGTGGACAGCGGCCATTTCATGGCCTTCCCAGTCTTTTCTCCCACCCATGGCACATATGCTTTTCTTTCAATCTCTCCCTCTGTACGTCTATAGGTATGTGTACGCAGGGAAAGTTTTCTAAGAAGGTTAGAATTTTAAATAGTAGAGTTATCTGGTGATATAATTGTTTATTGTGTCTAGAATCTATTTGTTTGTATTGATTGGTAATCATTGTTAAATACAGGAACCCAGCATTTGCATTTTGTCAACCAGGGTCTAAAAGACAAGTAATTGGGAAATGTCATGTATTTTATAAAGTATTTAGTTTTGTGATGACTGTGGGAGTAGTGGGGCTTGATCTCCAGTGTTCTATCCAGTGCAGTGCACTTGCTGAAACATGAGTCAAGTGCTCACCAACAACTGCTTATTGTGTTGAATGCTGCTAAAGCATACAAGATCAGGGAAATCTCAGGACTCATTACTCATCTTTGCTGAGCTACCTGATCTCAGCCCAGATAGTAACTGATTTCCAAAAATACATTCTAAAACATTTCAAATTGAATATTACAGAAATCGCAATAAAACTCAAATTTTTCCTGCAACATGTTGCACTCGAGACGTTGCATACAATTACAATACTCTTGATATTTACAGTGTACATTCCACATCAACCTTACAGTCCGAGGGATTCTACACAGTATCACATCCCTCTGTGCAATCTCTGACTGTAAAAAAACTTGTTTTCCAATAATACTTTATTCATCAAAATGACTATTACAACTAATTTTGATTTCTGTAGGTGAGGAAAGGCAAAAGATAGAATCAGCAAAGTCTCCTACTCCTCATCTCTTTCCAGTTGAAAAATATGACTATGAAGAAGTCAAAACACATACATAGATTGCAATACTGCCAAAGAACTCATTGACCAAACTCAGGTGAAAATGGTACATTAGCGACAGAACAGAAGGCAGTTGGCACACTCAGAACATTACCTTGTTGCTAGCTGCAATGTCTTTTGCTTCATGAGACAAGAAACAAATGAAAGTGACTGGTGTTAAGGTTTCCTTGCAGTTATTTGAGAACGCATTGGTGAATGCAAGTTATACACTGCCTCAGGTCAACAAGTAGTGCATAACAAATACCAGAATTAGGAGCTGGAGTAGGCTGTTCGGCCTCTCAAGCTTACTCTTTCAATGAGATCATGGATAACTTGATTACTCCACATTCCCATCTACTCCCAATAACCTTTCACTCCACTTGCTTATCAAGAATCTATCTACCTCTACCTTAAAACTATTCAAGCCTCTGCTTCCACCTTCTTTTGAGGAAGAGCATTGCAAAAACTCATGATCTTTTCACATCTGTTTTAAATGGTCAACCACTTATCTTAAAACAGTAACTCCTGGCTCTAGAATCTCCCACAAGAAGAAACATCTTTTCTACATGCACCCTGTCAAGACCCCGCAGGATCTTATATACTTCAATCAAGCTGCCTCTTAACCCTTCTAAATTCTAGCGTAAACAGGTCTAGCCTGTCAGCAAAGTCAAAAACTTCAGCATAGCTTCACAAAAGTAAACACCTTTGGAAACCTTGATTTAATTTATCTGTCTTTGATTGATAGCTAATATGTAATTCATAATACTATATTCATATACACTTACAGAAGAAATATCTATCGATCTTAGAAACATAGGAGATAGGAGCAGGAAGAGGCCATTCGGCCCTTCAAGTGTGCTCTGACTTTCTTCACAATCATGGCTGATCACCCAAGTCAGCAGCCCAATCTTGCTTTCTCTCCATAAACTTTGATCCCAATGACCCCGAGTGCTATATCTAGTCACCGCTTGAAAATATTCAGTGCTTTGGCATCAACTACTTCCTGTAGTAATGAATTCCATAGGCTCATCACTCTTTGGGTGATGAAATATCTCCTCATCTCCATCCTAAATCATCTACCCCAAAATCTCATACCGTGGCCGCTGGTTCTGGATACACCCACCATTGGGCTTAATCTTAAAAGTTTCAGTGGAATCCAGAATCCACTACTTTTTTGGAGTTGAGAGGTTTAGACTTCCACTATCACTTGTGTTTGAAATTGTTTCATGATTTCGTTCCTAAATGTCTTTGATCAAATTTTCAGATCGCAGCCCTCATCCTGGATTATCCCACTAAAAGAAATAATCTGTTTTATCCATCTCACTGAATACTTCTATTATTTTAAACGCTCCATAATTTCATCATTTAAGCCCTGGTATCACTCTGCTGCATTTATGTTGTACCCTTTCTAATGTGAGACAGCTAAAATCTGAGGAATTAAGTAGGATGCTTACAGTTTGTGTGCTTTATCACAAACTTTTAATAAATTCTAGATTAGTTGCTGGATTAAGTAGACCTCTTTGCAGGTCATTCACAATCCATCAGCTGTGAACAAAATCTCAGATTTATAGGGCTGTGTTGATCAGAAGTGGTGTTGAACCCAATATATTTGAGAAGTGGTTAGTTAATAATTTCAGCCAGCAGTAAGTTACACACATGTCAGCAATTCAAAGGTGACCATCCTGTGGAACTAAATGTGGTCACACAAATTGACTTAAATCCTATTGCATAGATTATTGAGTGCAATGTTATTTGCTAAACAGTTAAAAGCTTTGTTTTTCTTACCTTAATCAAACTCTGGGACTGATTTTCTTCCTGCTCATTTAGCTCCTCAGTTTGTTTCATGATTGCATTATTCTCCATTCAGTGTTCTGCAACTTGTCCTTTATTGGACAAGAGATGTGCAAAAATCAGCTACAATCTAACCTGTGATAATAAAAAAAATTAACAAATGAAGATCTGTTGCTTGAAAAAAAAGTCCAAAAGTTCCTGATTTCATTTCTAAATGGCCCAAGTTGAATGTTGTGACTGTACTTCCTTGTTCTGGAGTTCTCCACCAGAGGAAATAGCTGTCAGTGATTTAATCACTAGCTCTGTGGGCTTAAGTCTACTGAAAGGGTGCAATGAGCTCTGAACTAATGTCTAATTTTGCAAAACCCTGTAGTTGGTACAAGATTTGATTAACTTGTCTGTACTATTCACCTATTGGAATGCAGCACCAGTTGGAAATGTCAATATTGTATCAATATAATTTGTAATTTTCCACATTAAAACTTCTCTATTTCAATCCTAAAGTCCTAAGACAGTGCAAATATGAGAGGTTTAAGATGTTTGAAAGCCCGTTATGCAAACATTTTTTATGAAATAAACTAGGTGGTTTAACCATAACACATAAACTCTCAGTCCCAATATATATCACATAAATTAAACAAAATGCATCTTTGTTTCTGTTTCTATCTATTGAATTTTTCGACAATGGCTGGAAATTGGGTCAGCTAGGAGCTGGAACTCACAGCTACTGAAACTGGCCAGTCTTACTAGGTTATCTTTAGATATTACCACTGGTCCACGACAAGTTTGTGGTACGTTTGCGTACAAGTTCAAAAGCTGAGAAAAATCTAACTTGTTTTGAAGATGCATTAAATATGTTTGTGGATTATGCTGGCATACTTTAATCAACCTGTTCTTAACTTAGGAAAGAAGCAATTAACTTTTTATTCATGCCTAGATTTGGGCTTTGCAACCTGAGCATTTATTGCCAACGCCTAAATGTCCCCTGGAAATCTGTGAATGAGGCAACTTGTTGAGTTCAGTTCTGAAAAAGTGTCACTAGACTCGTAATGTTACTACTTTTTTTCTCCTCATGGATGCCTCCAGACCTGCTGGCTTCCACCAGCAAATTTATAACAATTTGGTAGTTTCATATTCACCATTCCCTATACTAACTTCATGTGATTAAGGTTGAATTCTGTTCCTAATTGTGTGAAAGTGTCAGTGTACAGCTGATGGGTGCTTCATACTGTGGTTTACATACTTCAATTTGGATTCAGGGACCAGAGCTACTCACTGAGCTGCTGGAGAACCGGTTAATTCAATGAAAGTTCTGTGGATGTTCGAGATTTGAAATTAAAACAGAATGTGTGAGAGAAACTCAGTAATTTTCTGAGAAACTTAGCAGGCATAGCGGTAACCCTGGAGAGAGAAACCATTAACCTTTTGAATCCAATAAGACTCTTTTAGAAATTAAGGACCCTGAAAAGCGATGGGTTTTATGTTGTATGAAAGAGGGGGAACAGCAAATGAACAGACTGTGAGGGGATCCCAAAGCAAAAGAGATTGAAAATGGCAGTAAAGAGGATTTAGGAGTAGCTGTTAACAGCAGAAAATTGATCAATTTTACTGAGAGCATAACCAAGCAAACAAAACACTGAAGATAGATAATCAAATTGTAGGACAGACCCCATGGTTTGAAACTGTTGAACTTAATGTTGAGTCCTGAATACTGTAAAAAGTACCGAAGTGGGAAGTGAGGTACTGTTCTCCCTCCAAGTTTGTGTCTGGCTTCGCTGGTACATTGCAGCAGGGCTGGGACAGAAAAGCTGTACCATTCGCTCTACTCTCCCACTTTTCCACAGCATAAAACACATCACCTTTCGATCTCAGACCCCTTCAGATCCAGAGTAAAGTCATGAATGGAGTCCCTGGCCATGCACTCAGATCCTGTGCATACCAAGTAGTGGAAGTATTTGCAGACATCCTTAACCTCTCTTTACTATGACCTGAAGACTTCACCTGCTTCCACAAGACCTCCATCATCCTAATACCAAAGAAAAATCATGCAGCTTGCCTCAATGACTACCGGTGGTTCTGATCTCCATAAGTATGAATGAATTCCAAAGGTTGGTCATGGCTCACATCAACTCCAGCCTCTCAGATTGGCTTGATCCTTCACAATTTGCCTGCCACCAGAACAGGTCCACAGCAGACAGTACATCCCTGGTCTACACTCAGCCCTGGAACATCTGGATGACAAGGATACCTACATCAGGCTCCTGTGTATTGACTATAATTCCACAGTCAACACTATAAACCTAAACTAACTTAACTCCAACCTTTGACACCACCTCCTCCATAATAATTCGCAATACAGGTGCCCAGCACGGCTAAGTACTCAGTCCCCTACTGTACTCCTTATACACTCATAATTGTGTGGCTAAATTCCACCCCAAATCCACCTACAAGTTTGCTGATGACACCACAGTTGTAAGTTGGATCTCAAACAATGACGAGACAGAATATAGGAAAGAGATTGAGTGCATAACAGAATAGTGTAAAGACAACAATTTCTCCATCAGCATCAACAAAATGAAGGAGCATTGACATCAGGAAGTGGAGTGGAGGGCACACCCCTGTCTGCATCAATGGTGCTGAGGTGGAGATTGTCCAGGACATCAAGTTCCTGGGAGTGATGATCAACAAACTGTCCTGGTGCAGTCACATCGATGCTGTGGTCAAGAAAGCACAGCAGCTTCTCTATTTCCTCAGAAGACTAAGGAAATTTGGCATGTCCACAAAGGCACATCAATTTTTATAGATGCACCATAGGAAGCATTCTATCTGAATATATCACAGTGTGGTACCGCAACTGCTATTCCAAAGACTGCAAGAAAATACAGAGAGTTGTGAACACAGCCCAGTCCATCACGTAAACCAGCCTCTGATCCACTGACTCCATCTATACTTCCCACTGCCTTGGGAAAGCCACCAACATAATCCAAGACCCCTCGCACCCGGTTATACCCTCTTTTGTTGGGCAGAAGATATAAAAGTTTGAATACACATACCAACAAATTCACGAACAGCTTCTTCCCCGCTGTTAGAAAACTTTTCAACGGACGTCTCAAACGTTAATGTTGGTCTCTCTCTGTAACTTCTCTGTAGATGAAACACTATTGCGCACTTCTCTCTGCTAACCTGATGCACTTCTTATGGCAGAGCGGCCTGTATCGCATGCAAAACAACACTATTCACAGTATCTCAGTACATGTGACAATAATAAATCAAATCAAATGTCAGGCTGGAAGCCTTAAGTCTGTGCTCTCTCCTCCCAGGTGAGGCCAGATCTGCAGAGTTTCCTGGATGAGTCAACGTTACAGTGTATCAGCCACTTCCCTTCCCGGGTTCCGGAAGCTGCCACTGTTGCAGTTCCATTGTTGCAGT
Organism: Stegostoma tigrinum; assembly: GCF_030684315.1. Taxonomy (NCBI): domain Eukaryota; kingdom Metazoa; phylum Chordata; class Chondrichthyes; order Orectolobiformes; family Stegostomatidae; genus Stegostoma; species Stegostoma tigrinum. The sequence continues at coordinate 32,148,388 of NC_081382.1, forward strand.
TGCTATGGTTACTGTGTGTCCGATGGCTCGGCGTCTTGTTGCTATAGGCAACCAGCTCGGGGAGGCCACTAATAGAAATCTTATGCAGGAGGCGAAAAGTTGATGTATTTAAAAAATAATGCTCCATAGCCTCTGTGGAGGCCATTGTCGCCTGAGGTTCTCTCCACGCGTTCTGCCTTCGCGTCCTCTTTCCAGCGCTTTTTTTTGTATTTGTTTTAAATTTTCACAACGCTATTGTGGTCTGAGGAAATTGAATAATTGCATAAATACTTGTAGAAAACCAACCGAAAGTTTTCCTGTTACTTTGCATGATGATGAAACTAAGTTATATCAGCCTGTTTAAAGGGGGCTGAGCCTTCTGCACGGTTTTGTTGTTTGACCCGGAGACAACCGTCCCTCCGCCACGCATTGCCATCTCCGATTGGTTTGACGGCAGATTTCCCCTGCTTTGAATGGTCAGAACTGCAATCGATCACAAAGCGACCACCCCTCCCGCCGGCCCGCCCAGCTGAGATTGGTTAGACTGACCATTCAATTGACCAATCGTTATGCAAGGCTGGCCGTCGTGATGAAACCCTTAGAGATAATTGGAACTGCAGATGCTGGAGAATCCAAGATAATAAAATGTGAGGCTGGATGAACACAGCAGGCCAAGCAGCATCTCAGGAGCACAAAAGCTGACGTTTCGGGCCTAGACCCTTCATCAGAGAGGGGGATGGGGGGAGGGAACTGGAATAAATAGGGAGAGAGGGGGAGGCGGACCGAAGATGGAGAGTAAAGAAGATAGGTGGAGAGGGTGTAGGTGGGGAGGTAGGGAGGGGATAGGTCAGTCCAGGGAAGACGGACAGGTCAAGGAGGTGGGATGAGGTTAGTAGGTAGCTGGGGGCGCGGCTTGGGGTGGGAGGAAGGGATGGGTGAGAGGAAGAACCGGTTAGGGAGGCAGAGACAGGTTGGACTGGTTTTGGGATGCAGTGGGTGGGGGGGAAGAGCTGGGCTGGTTGTGTGGTGCAGTGGGGGGAGGGGATGAACTGGGCTGGTTTAGGGATGCAGTGGGGGAAGGGGAGATTTTGAAACTGGTGAAGTCCACATTGATACCATATGGCTGCAGGGTTCCCAGGCGGAATATGAGTTGCTGTTCCTGCAACCTTCGGGTGGCATCATTGTGGCAGTGCAGGAGGCCCATGATGGACATGTCATCAAGAGAATGGGAGGGGGAGTGGAAATGGTTCGCGACTGGGAGGTGCAGTTGTTTGTTGCGAACTGAGCGGAGGTGTTCTGCAAAGCGGTCCCCAAGCCTCCGCTTGGTTTCCCCAATGTAGAGAAAGCCGCACCGGGTACAGTGGATGCAGTATACCACATTGGCAGATGTGCAGGTGAACCTCTGCTTAATGTGGAATGTCATCTTGGGGCCTGGGATGGGGGTGAGGGAGAAGGTGTGGTGTGCTACCTACTAACCTCATCCCACCTCCTTGACCTGTCCGTCTTCCCTGGACTGACCTATCCCCTCCCTACCTCCCCACCTACACCCTCTCCACCTATCTTCTTTACTCTCCATCTTCGGTCCGCCTCCCCCTCTCTCCCTATTTATTCCAGTTCCCTCCCCCCATCCCCCTCTCTGATGAAGGGTCTAGGCCCGAAACGTCAGCTTTTGTGCTCCTGAGATGCTGCTTGGCCTGCTGTGTTCATCCAGCCTCACATTTTGTCGTCTTGGAATCTCCAGCATCTGCAGTTCCCATTATCTCCATTAATGCTTGATTTGCTTTCTTTTCCCTGGCAAATTATGCTTTAAATGAGGTGGCCAGAGACAACCCTTTTGTGTAGAATTGTCCTTCAGTGACATTGGGTTCCACTTTAGTGACATCATGAATGTAGACAATGGACTGATATAATCACAGCTTTAGAATCTCACAATGCTCTCCATGCCTAAGCTGTGAAACCTGAGTCTTTGCCGAGAGGTAGAAAATTATATTTTAAATATATAAATACCTAAATATCTGGAAAGTTTAATTAACGAAACACTTTACAAAATCCTTGTAGCCAGTCTCCTTGAAAGAAAGACATGCTTACAAAGAGGAACCATGTGACATCAGATGCGAGTACAACTGTTTATTTCCATTGATGCTGATGAGGATAATGTGACAATTCTGAGACCTATGATGCTCATTTAAAATAACGACAGCAGGAATCCGACAACTATCAAAAAAGATCTGTTATTAAGAAACTGCAAGAGAAGCATGAAGTGGTAAAATAATTTGAAATGGAAACTTTTCTTTGTATTTTACAGGCTGGCTTTCCTTCCGGCCTTGCATTTATGACAGTCAGACCAGGAGCACACTGGATGTACACAGTGTGTATTCTTTTATTTGTGCTTCATCAATGCTGTTATACTTTGGACTTTAAGTACCATCACACATCTTCTCTGGAGGCTTATCTTCGAGATTTGCAAAGAAATTATTCAACTATTACCCATGTTTACAGCATTGGACAGTCAGTGGAAGGTAGAGTATTTTCAAATATAGCAAGATATATAAATGTTCCTTGTTAAATGCATCCACTGTCATACCATATGACTTGGTTTCGGACATTCAAATCTGGAGTCTAATGAGATAGAATTCTCTTGGATGGGTTTGCATCTGAAACCTTGATTTTCCACACTGATAAATGGAAAATGGGTTTTCGATACTTTATTTATAGCAGCTGCAGTGAATGTTGCAATGAATAGCTTCAAATTTTTACCATATTCATATTGTACTACATTTACACTGACGAACAGATTGTGGAAAGGAAGTAATACGTTTGTTGTCATGGGTGATTTCAACTTCCCTACTACAGACTGGAACCTCCGAAGTGCAAATAGTTTGGATGGAGCAGATTTTGCTAGGTGTGTCCAGGAGGATTTCTGACTCTACATGTAGATAGGCCAACTAGGTTTCGGGGGTGTGGGTGGTGGCAAACTGGATTTGGTGCTTGGCAATGAACCAGGCCAGGTGTCAGATCTCTCGGTGGGAGAGCACTGCGGTGATAGTGATCACAACTCCCGGACGTTTACTATAGTCATGGAGAGGGATAGCAGTAGATGGTACGGGAAAGTATTTAATTTGGGGAGGGGGAATTACAATGCTATTAGGGAAGAACTGCAGAGCATAAATTGGGATCAGAAGCTTTCAGGGAAATGCATGACAGAAACATGGAAGTTGTTTAGGGAACAGTTTCTACAAATACTGGATTGGTTTGTCCCACTGAGGCAAGGAAAGAATGGTAAGGTGAAGGAACGTTGGATGACAAGACATGTGGAACACCTAGTCAAGAGGAAGAAGGAAGTTTAGTTAAGGTTGAGGGAGCAAGGATCAGACAGGGCTCTAGAGGTCTACAAGGTAGCCAGGAAGGAACTGAAGAATGGAATTAGGACAGCTAGAAGGGGCTTTGAGCAAACTTTGGCAGGTAGGATCAAGGAAAACCCCAAGGCATGCTGTGCTTATGTGAGGAACAAGAGGATGGCCAGAGTGAAGGTAGGGCAATCAGGGATAGAGGAAGGAACTTGTGCACAGAGTCAGAGGAGGTGGGAGAGGTCCTTAATGAACACTTTGCTTCAGTATTCACCAGTGAGAGGGACCTTGACATTTGTGAGGAAAGCGTGAAACAGGCACTTATGCTTGAAGAGGTTGATGTTAGGAAGGAGGATGTGCTAAAAATTGTGAAAAACATGAGGATAGATAAATCCCCTGTATTAGACAGGATATACCCAATGTTTCAACTGGACGCAAGGGAAGAGATTGCTGCCCCTTTGACAATGATCTTTACATCCTCACTGTTCACTGGAGTAGTACCAGATGATTAGTGGGTGGCAAATGTCATTCTCTTGTTCAAGAAAGGGCATAGGGATAGTCGTGGGAATTACAGACCAGTGAGTCTTACTTCTGTGGTGGGCACATTATTGGTGAGGTTTCAGAGAGATAGTATTTATGATTATTTGGTAAAGCACGGTTTGATTAGAGATAGTCAGCATAGCTTTGTGAGGGGCAGGTCATGCCTCACAAGCCTTATTGAATTCTTTAAGGACATGGCAAAGCACATTGATGAGAGCAGTGAATGTGGTGTATATGGATTTTAGCACGTATTTGATAAGGTTCCACATGGAAGGCTCATTCAGAAAATAAGGAGGCACGGGATTCACGGAAAGTTGATTGTCTGGATACAAAGCTGGCTGCCCACAAGAAGACAGAGGGTGGTAGTAGATGGAAAGTACTCAGCCTAGAGCTCGGTGACCAGTGGTGTTCTGCAGGGATCTGTTCTGGGACCTCTCCTCTTTGTGATCTTTATAAATGACTTGGATGAGGAAGTGGAAGGGTTGGTTAGTAAGTTTGCCGATGACATGAAGGTTGATGGAGTTGTGGACAGTGTGGAGGGCTGTTGTAGGTTGCAATGGGACATTGACAGGATATAGAGCTGGGCAAAGAAGTGGCAGATGGAGTTCAACCCAGAAAAGTGTGAAGTGATTCATTTTGAAAGATTGAATTTGAATGCAGAATACAGGGTTAATGGCGGGATTCTTGGCAGTGTGGAGGAACAGAGGCATCTTGGGATCCATGTCCATAGATCCCTCAAAGTTGCTATCCAAGTTGATAGGATTGTAAAGAAGGTGTATGGTGTGTTGGCTTTCATTGGCAGGGGAACTGAGTTTAAGAACTGCGAGGTTATGCTGCAGCTCTATAAAACCCTGGTTAGACTACACTTGGAATATTGTGTTCAGTTCTGGTCACCTCATTATAGGAAAGATGTGAATGTTTTAGACATGGTGCGAAGGAGATTTACCAGGATACTGTTTGGACTGGAGGGCAGATCTTATGAGGAAAGGTTGAGGAAGCTAGGGCTTCTCTCATTGGTGCAAAGAAGGATGAGAGGTGACTTGATAGAGGTATACAAGGTGATGAGAGACATAGATAGAGTGGATAGATAATCAGTGACTTTTTCCCAGGGCAGAAATGACTATTACAAGGGGGCATAATTTTAAGATGATTGGAGGAAGGTACAGGGGAGATGTCAGAGATAGGTTCTTTACACAGAGAGTGGTGGGTATGTGGAATGCGCTGCCAGCAGTGGACTGGAGTCAGATACTTTAGGGACATTTAAGCAACCTTTGGTAGGCACATGGATGATAGTAGAACATAGGGAATGCAGAGTAGTTTGATCTTAGATTAGGATAATAGGTTGGAACAACATTGTGGGCTGAAGGGCCTGTATTGAGCTGTACTGTTCTATATTGTATGTTGTATGTATTAACTAAGTAGGCTATACTTAACTCAAAGGGTAAAATGTAATTTTGAATTCAAATTATAGTTATAAACCATTCAAGCATTACATTTACAGTTTACAATGTCATTCAAAATTCTTTGATGGGATCACTACAATATAATCACTCCACTGTTACTTATCTGTATAACCTGATTTACACCAGGACGGGAACTTTGGGCTATTGCAATTGGAAAATACCCAAGAGAACATCGCATTGGCGTTCCTGAGGTTAAATACATTGGAAATATCCATGGAAACGAGGTAAACTATAACTTGTAGTGAATGTGAGAGCATGTTCATTAATGATTGATGCTATGAGGCTAGACTAAGGGTAGACTGTGATTGGGAATGGCAGTAATATCCTTGCCTAAAAATAATAAGTACAAATACATGAATTCATGCTTGCTGTTTATTTCTTTAAATAAAAGCAAAGTCCATCTGTTTAGCAACAACTCTAACTAAACAATAAAACCATGCTGATTTTTAAAATGTGCCTGCCTGATTTTTTAATCTGATAGGTCTCCTTGAGGTCAAATTTCACAGCCTTACCTGCTGTTAATTCAGGCAATTGCCTCAAAACTGACTTGTTATCATTATAGAGATTACAAAGTGTGAAGCTGGATGAACACAGCAGGCCAAGCAGCATCTCAGGAGCACAAAAGCTGATGTTTCGGGCCTAGACCCTTCATCAGAGGGCTCTCTGATGAAGGGTCTAGGCCCGAAATGTCAGCTTTTGTTCTCCTGAGATGCTGCTTGGCCTGCTGTGTTCATCCAGCTTCACACTTTGTAATCTTGCTATCATTATAACTCTGTTAACACTGATGATACAACTGACTGAAAATTGAAAGGGTCCAGCTACTGTCGGGTATCCAAAGCCTGTTCCCTAAGATATCTTCCTTTTAATGTGGAAGTGAAGATCCCATGACTTAATAGACTACTGATATGATTTCACACCAGAGCTGAGTCTCTAAGTAGTTCTGCATGCAATGGTATTGAAAAGTTCTAGTCAATTGTAAATGTTGAATTGGTTTTATGGAGAGGCAGAGCCCACAACTATTGTGCTAGGACCACCAATATCCAAGATCATGACAGCTCCTGCCAATTCCCAGTCCCACAACTTACATGTGCTACCAACTGCCCAGGCTCAATTTTAAAGCTTCAATCCATCAACTGCACCAAGATGTAAGTTTGGGCCTCGAAGCTCAAATGACAAATTACATTGATGCTGAAACCTCAAAATAAGCTGGGATCTTCCAATTGCTGATCGGACGGGCACTCTGCCAGGCCATTAACCATGCATTTAAATTGGTTTCCTTTTTGATTAAAACAAAATTTTATTTTCTCCATTATCTTCTTACTCATTTTGATATGTTGAAATGCCTCACACCATCTACACACAAGGAACATACAACTGATGTAGTAGGTGTCATTATATTGATCTATAATACTCATCATTGAATAAGAATTGCATTGACATGACAGAGTTTTCAGTCTTCCTGATTGACAGCATCCACAGTTCTTCCAATTTTTATAGAGTATTCAGTTACTGTCACGGCTAATTGAATGAGACCCTGACTCCCAGAACATACACTTTTAGTATTGATTATCCTTATTTTCTTTGCATCATCTTGATTCACATCTTTATCCTTTTTATTCACTCATGAGATGGGGGTGTCAGTGGCTAGGCCAGCATTTGTTGCCCATTCCTAATTGCCCCAAGGGCAGTTAAGAGTCAACCATGTGGCTATGGCTCTGGAGTCCCACGTAGCCCAGAAGGATGGCAGTTTCCTTCCCTGAAGGACATTAGTGAAGCTGGTGGATTTACCTCAACAATCGGCATTGGATTCATGGTCATTATTAAACTCTCAATTCCAGATATTTACTGAATTCAAATCCCACCATCTGCTGTAGCAAGATTCGAACCTGGGTCCCCACAACATTACCTGGTTCTTTGGATTAACAATTCAGCAATAATACCACTAAGCCATTGCCTCCCCTTGACTTCTGTTCTGCTGAAGAGTCTCCAACCTGAAACATTACCCCTGCTTCCTTCCTACAGATGCTGCCAGAGCTGCTGCATTTCCCCAGCAATTTCTGTTTTGGCTTGTTCTTTATTTCTTGGGCAATATAATGAGGATAGGTTGCATAAGCTTGACTTGCAGGGGAAGTGATGGCCTGGTGGTGTCATCACTAGCCTACTGATACAGTAACCCACATAATATTCTGGTTCAAGTCCTGCCATAGTAGATGGAGAAATTTGAATTCAATGAAATATCTTGAATTAATTGTCTAATGATGACCATGAATCTATTGCAGGGAGAAAGCCCACCTGGTTCTCTAAGGTTTGTTAGAGAAGGAAATTTGTCATCCATACCTTGTCTGATTTACATATGATACCAAACCCACAACAATGTGGTTGACTCCTAAGTGCCCTTGGACAATAAATGCTGACCTAGCCAGTGATGCCCATCCCCTGTGAATGAATAAAGGAGGAAAAATTTAGAGTTCCCTGAAATTATAGGCCAATGAACATTACATCCATGGCAAGGAGATTATTGAAGAAGATTATTAGGCTAGGATTAAAGAATTTTTAGGCATAGTTCACATAGCATTGTGCAAAGGAGGTCTTGTCTCACAAATCTGATTAAAAATTTTGAGGAAGTGATAAAAATGATTGATGAGGGTGATGTGGAGGTTCTGGTGTTGGACTGAGGTGGACAAGGTCAAGAACCACATGACATTAGGTTATAGCCCAACAGGTTTATTTGAAGACACAAGCTTTCGGAGTCTCACTTCTTGTGCAGGTGTCAGTGAGAGAGGTGGCATCAGACACAGAATTTATAAGCAAAATATCAAAGGGCCATAGAAATGATGTGGTGTTGAACAAACCTAAGATGGCTGTTAAATCTTTAATCAGCCAGAAAGGATTAATATGCAAATTCCCAAATTTCTTTCAAGTCAACAGGGATCTTGAGTTCATGTTGCACTACAGGTGACTCCACCACTCTGTACACTCTCTCTCTCTCAGACACACACACACACACACACACACACACACACACACGCACACACACTCATGCTCTCTCACAAAAACATACTCACACAGACCCTCTCTCATACATACATTCTTATGCACACACATTCACACTCACATGTACACGCACACACTGCCTCTCAAGTATGCATACAAACACACGCACACAAACACTCTCTCTCTCCCTCTCAAACACACACACACATGTACACACACATGCAGGTGTGCAGACACACATATAAATCTATGTGGTGAATTTGCATTTGCAGATTTGTAATTGCGGATGCATTTTATTTTGTTCAAAAAGCGCACAATTTGTAGACAATGTGGTATTTTATAAATTCCTACTTTGGAAATAAAACCAGTCTGACTCCAAGTTGATACACAACAAGATTCTAAACAAGGCCTCACGCCTAAAATGCATTGTTTGACCTGGGATGTCACCTCTGATATACTGAGGGAACTGACAAAACCTTTAGTTATCTTGGGGTGTTGACTTGAAAGACATTCAGGAATTTGCATATTAATCCTTTCTGACTGATTAAAGATTTAACAGCCATCTTAAGTTTGTTCAACACCACATCAGTTTTATGACCCTTTGCTGTTTTGTATATAAATTCTGCATGTGATGCTACCTCTCTCACTGACACCTGCAGAAAGAGTGAGACTCCAAAAACTTGTCTTCAAATAAACCTGTGGGACTGTAACTTGGTGTCTTGTGATTTTTCACCTCGATGAGAGTGAGGCAATGGATGTTATTTACGCGGAATTTACTAAGTCTTTTGACAAGTTCACTCATGGTCGTGTAAACCAGAAGATTAAGTTACGTGGGATCCACAGTGAGTTGGTAAGATGGAGACAAAATTGGCTTGGCTTTAGAAGACAGAGGGTAGCTGTGGAGGGTGTTTTTCTGACTGGAAGTTGCACAAAGATCAGTGCTGGGAGCTCTTTTTTGTAATATATATGAATGATTTGGATGAAAATGTTGGTGGTCTGATTAGTAAGATTGCAGATGTCATGAAAGTTGTTAAAGGGTACAACAGGATAAAGATCAGTTGGAAACTTAGGCAGACTAATGGCATATGGATCTTAATCCCGACAAGGTTGGGAGGTCAAGTGCAAGAGGAAAGTATAAAGAAAATGGCAGGACCCTGAGAAGTCTTGATAAACTGAGGGATCTAAGGGCACAAGTCCATAGCTCCCTGAAAGTGGCAAGGCTTTGGCATGCGTGCCATCATTAGTCAGGGTACTGAGTGTAAAAGTTGGTAAGTCAGGTTGCAGCTGTATAAGATTGTAGTTAGGCCACATTTGGAGTATTGCGTGCAGTTCTATTTGCCACGCTGCATAGAAAGAATGTGGAAGCTTTGGAGAGGGTACAAAAGAGGTTTACCAGGGTGTTGCCTGGATTGGAGTGTATTAGCTACAAGGAGAGGATGGACAAACTTGGATTGTTTTCATAGAGCATCAGAGGCGGAGGAGTGACCTGATAGAAGTATATAACATTGTGTGGGGCATGGATAGGGTGGATAGTAGGAGCCTTTTCCCAGGGAGGAAATGTCAAATACTGGGTTTAAGGTGAGATGTAGGAGGCAAGTTTTTTTTACATAGAGGGTAGTGGGTACCTGGAACACACTGCCAGGGGAGATAGTAGAAACAGATATGATAGCAATGTTTAAAAGGCATTCAGACTGACACATGAACAGGTGAGAATAGAAGGATACAGACCATGTGCAGGTGGATGGGATTATTTTAGAATAGGATCCACATTGACACAGACATGATGGGTCAACTGATCTGTTCCTGTGCTGTTCCATGTTGTTCTGTGTTTTATTGAAGGGCAATTTAATTGAAGCGTTTAAAATAATGATTAGATTGCAGATGCAGAGGAGCTATTTCATTTTATGAAGATCATAGAATAAGGAGGCACAATGAGATCATACCCACTCTGTCCCTCAGCTCTATTACCCATCTTTGCCCATTACTCTTACTGCCGGTATCTGAACTGATCTAAAATCCACAGCCTTTCATTGCAAAAGTGTGTGGAGAGAGTGAATTCAAGCCTTAAATTGAATAGGTCCAAAGTTAAGAGTATTCCTCTTTATTCTGGATTTTCCCAACTCTCTGTACCTTTTCTATTGCCCCTTTATTATTTTAGACCACCCACTTACCTTTGAACAGAAGGAATGTGAAATCAAGTTCATTTAAAAGTGAACCAAGTGGCAGGACAGGTCGAGAGAGCTGTTAATAAAGCATAAAGTATTCTAGATGTAATTAATAGAGGCACAGAATACTCAGAGGTGATGTTGAACCTTTATAGGACTTTGGAAAGAGTCCTGAAGAGATTTACAGAAATGGTTCTAGGGGTGAGAAATTTCAACAGTGAGGACAAATCGGAGAAGTTGGGACTATTTTCTTTGGAGAGGAGAAAGCTGAGAGGAGATTTGATAGATGTTCTCAATATCATGGCAGCCACGGACAGTGTAGACTTGGAGAAACTGTTTCCACTTGGAAAAGGATTGAGAATCAGGGGCACAGTTTTAAAGTTTTTTGCAAAGTAAGTAAATTGGGAGCTGAGGAAACCTTTTACACAAAGTTAGCAGTTATGGTACGGAATGCCGTGCCTGGAAGTGTTGGTGGAAACAGGTTTAACTAGGGCTTTCAGGAGGGCATTGCATGATGATGTAAATGGAAACAATGTAGAGGGTTACAGGAAAAAGATGAGATTGGCACTAAGTCAAAATGCCCAGAGAACTAATGCATACAAACTGTACTGAATAGCTTCCTCTGGCATGATAACAATTAGAGAATAAGACATAGGAGCAGAGGAAGGCCATTCAGCCCATTGAGTCTGCTCCAACGTTTAATAAGATCATAATTGATTTGATAATCCTCGATTCCTCTTTCCTGCCTTATCCCAAAATTCTTGATTTTCATTACTGATTAGAAATCTGTCTATTAAAGAGGGGAATGTCAGGAGTGGGATTTGAACCTCAGCCCTCACAAAGGGATCAGAATTCACCAGAACAAGGAATAGCACTCCTTGAGTCTTGCAACTTAGACCACTCAGCCATCCAAACAAGCCTTAGTTAATGAAAACAATCTTCGTGTAGCCCTTTGACTCTATTCTTCACCTTCCAAACCCACAAGCACTACCAGCTAGAAAGACAAGGAACACAGATGCATCAGAACACCACAATCAGCAATTTCCCCTCTGAAGCCACACACCGTCCTGACGAGGAAGTATATTGCCATTCCTTCACTATCATTGAGTCAAATTCCTGGAACTCCCTCGCTAACAGCACTGTGGGTGCCCTCACACCCCAAGGACTGCTTTTGTTTAAGAAGACAGCTCATCGCCACCTTCTCTGGGGCAATTAGAGATGGGTTGTACATGCTGCCTTAACTTGTAACACCAACATCTGCAGAATTAATTTAAAAAAACAATCTTTTTGGTAGTTTGGCACAAAAGATCACTTTCATTTTCTGTGCCATGCACAGATTTTGCTTTGTATTTGTTTCTTGATGATATGGTATCAGAAATTTCCAAAACCCCACTAATCACTAGATTGCAATTTTTTTTCATAATTGGGCCTATAGCCAAGTTACACCGCCTGTTTCCTGTAAAATGTGGCATATTTACTGTGAGAACAACTTGTTGCGAAGATTGAATAAAAAAAAGTGTTTCAACCTTTTGTTTGCACTGGGACAAACTGAGAAGACTTGGTTCACTTCAGCAGTTACTTCGCTGAAGTCAATGAAACAAACAATTGAAACTTCATGATAAATTTGGAGATTAGAGGGAGGAGGGTTATTGTCTTTTCCAATTGCTTGACGCTGTGTATTGTGCAGCCTCTTGGCAGGGAGTTGCTGCTGCATCTAATCGATTACCTGGTCACAAGTTATGGACATGACAAGAACATCACCAGGCTGGTTGGCAGCATGAGAATTCATATCCTGCCCTCCATGAATCCTGATGGGTTTGAAAAATCAATCGTTGGAAAGTGTACTGGGACCAATGGACGGTAAAGCTTTATTTACAGTTCCTGCATGTACATTTCTTCATTTCCCCCTTACCTCCCTTCTCGTGACTGTAGTGCATAGACTTTCAAACTGGAGATCCCTCTGCCTGGCCTGTAATAGCCAACCTAACCACCCAGTCACCAGCCATTTCAACTCCCTATCCCATTCCCCCTCCAACATGTCTGTGCTCAGCTTTCTGCAGTGTTGCAGTGACTCAGAGCACAGATTTGAAGAACAACACGTTACTGTTTGCCTGGGCACCCTACAGCCCAGAGGATTCAACGTTGAGTTTTCCAATTTCAAATAACTTTCCCACCTATCCCCCACCTCCCCTTCCAGCCCCATCTCCTCACCTTCATTCCACCATCTGACCCTCCCTTCCAGCTGCCAACCAGATTCATCCCTCCCATTGACCAACCAGATCATACTTACCACCAGTGTCCACCTATCACCACCACTCCACCTCTACCCCTTCCCCCCCACTTTATTCGCAGCACCCCTTGCCCCCACATCCAGTCCTGAAGAAGGGTAAAGGCTGCCAATAGTCAATGAGTTCAATAGATATCTAGCAATATAGGGTCATAGCATCATGCAGCATGGAAACACACCCTTCTGTCCAACTCATCTGCACTGACCAAGCATCCCAATCTGACCTAGTCTCATTTGCCAGCAACAAAAGCAGAAGTTTCTGGAAGCGCAGCAGTTCTGGCAATGTTAACTCCTGATGTTTTCTTCACAGATGCTGCCAAACCTGCCGAGCTTCCAGTAACTTCTGATTTTGTTCCTGATTTACAGTATCCACAGTTCTTTTGGTTTCTCATTTGCCAGCAGTTGGCCCATGTCACTCTAAACCCTTCCTGTTTATAAATGTTGTAATTGTACCCACTTCCAGCACTTCCTCGGTTGATGTGTTTTTTCTCTGAAGCTTTGTTTAGGAAACTTAGCCTGTACTGACTAAAAAAATTACAGTAATATTGTCATTCCTTTTCTTCCCCACACCGTATCATCCACCCCTTCTCTCCCGCCCTGCCACAGTCACTCTCCAGACCCCATGAAGGCTCATGGCTTCAAGTTAAACATGGGCAAGGAAACCTCCTGCTGATTACCATATACCGTCTTCCCTCAGCTGATGAATCTGTACTCCTCAATGTTGAACAACACATAGAGGAAGCACTGAGGATGGCAAGGGCACAAAATCTACTCTGGGTGGGGGATTTCAATGTCCACCACCAAGAGTGGTTTGGCAGCAGTACAGATTGAGCTGGTTGGGTCCTAAAGGACAGAGCTGCTAGACCAGGTCTGCAGCAGGTGGTGAGGGAACCAACAAGAGGGAAAAATGTACTTGACCTCATCCCTACTAATCTGCCAGCTGCAGTTGCATTTGGCCATGACAGTATCGGTAAGAGTGACCTTCGCACAATTCTTGTGGAGACCAAGTCACGCCTTCACATTGAGAACAACCTCCATCATGTTGCGTGGCACTATCACTGTGGCTAAATGGGACAGACTTCGCACAGATCTAGCAACTCAAGACTGGGCACCCATGAGGTGCTGTGGGTCATCAGCAGGAGCACAGTTGTACTCCAGCACAATCTGTAACCTCATGGCCTGGCAATATCCCCCACTCAGCCATTACCATCAAGCCAGGGGATCACCCTGGTTCAATGGAAAGTGCACCAGGCACGTATGAAGATGAGGTATCAACCTGGTGCAGCCACCAAACAGGACTACTTGCACGCCAACAGCGAAAGCAGCAAGTGATAGAGCTAAGCGATCCCAAAACCAACAGATCAGAGCAAAGCTCAGTAGTCCTGCCGCATCCAGTCATGAATGGTGGTGGACAATCAAACAACTTACTGGAGGAGGAGGCTCCACAATTGTCCCCATCCTCAATGATGGAAGAGCCCAGCACATCAGTGCAAAAGGTAAGGCTAAAGTACTCTCAGCAATCTTCAGCCATAAGTGCCAAGTGGATGATCCAGCTCGGCCTTCTCCAGTGGTCCCCGGCGTTACAGATACCAGTCTTCAGCCAATTCAATTCACTCCACATGATATTAGTAAATGGTTGGAGATACTGGATACTGCAAAGGCTACAGGCCCTGACAACATTCCAGCAACAGTACTGAAGACTTGAGCTCCAGAATTTGCACGCCCCTAGCCAAGCTGTTCCAGTACAGTTACCACACTGGTATCTACCCAACAATGTGAAAAATATCCCAAGTATATCCTGAACATAAAAAGCAGGACAAATTCGACCCAGCCAATTACCGCCCCATCAGTCTCCTCTCGATCATCAGTAAAGTGATGAAAGGTGTTATCAACAGTGCTATCAAGCAGCACCTGCTCAGAAATAACCTGCTTAGCGACACCCAGTTTGGGTTCCACCAGGGCCACTCAGCTCCTGATCTCATTGCAGCCTAAGTTTATACATGGACAAAAGAACTGAATTCCAGAAGTGAAGTGAGAGTGACAGCCCTTGATATCAAGGTTGCATTTGACAGAGTGTGGCATCAAGAAGCCCTGGAAAAACTGGAATCAATGGTTATCAGGGGAAAATGCTCCGGTGGTTGGAGCCTGACAAAGAGGAAGATGGTCATGGTTGTGAGAGGTCAATCATCTCAGTGCCAGGATATCACTGCAGGAGTTCCTCAGGGTAGTGTCCGAGGCCCAACCATCTTCAGCTGCCTCATCAATGGCCTTCCCTCCATCATAAGGTCAGAAGTAGGCATGTTTGTCAATTATTGCACAATGTTCAGCACCATTCGTGGCTCCTCAGGTACTGAAGCAGTCCACGTTCACATGCAACAAGATCTGGACAATGTCCGGGCTTGGGCTGGCAAGTGGCAAGTTACATTCGTGCCACACTAATGTTAGGCTATGACCATCACCAATAAGAGACAATCTAACCACTGCCAATTGATACTCAATGGTGTTACCATCATTGAATCCCCCACTATCAACATCCTGGGGGTTACCATTGACCAGAAACTCAACTGGTCTCCCACATTAACATATTGGTTACAAGAGCAGGCCAGAAGCTGGGGATACTGCAGTGAGTAACTCATCTCCTGACTCCTTAAAGCCTGCCCGCCATCTACAAGGCACAAGTCAGGAGTGTAGTGGAATACTCCCCACTTGCCTGGATGGGTGCAGCTCTAACAACACTCAAGAAGCTTAACACTATCTAGGACGAAGCAGCCGCTTGACTGGCACTACATCCACAAGCATCCACTCCCTCCACAGATGCTCAGTAACAGCAATGTGCACTATCTACAAGATGCACTGCAGAAATTCACCAAAGATCCTCAGACAGCACCTTCCAAACCCACAACCACTTCCATCTAGAAGGACAAGGGCAGCAGATATATGAGAACACCATCACCTCCAAGTTCCCCTCCAAGCCACTCACCATCCTGATTTGAAAATATATCACCGCTCCTTCATCTGTCTCTGGTTCAAAATCCTGGATTCCCTCCTTAATGGCACTGTAGGTCAACCCACAGCAGGTGGACGACAATGGTTCAAGAGGGCAGCTCACCACCACCTTCTCAAGGGCAACTAGGGATGGGCAAGAAATGCTGGCCAGCCAGCGACACCCACATCCCACAAAATGAATAGAAAAAGACCCAGCTGTTTGAAACCCACTATAAACTGATAAAGTGAACGTGCCCATAACTAAAAAAAATTGAAAATATCATGTGAAAAAAAATTGGTGAGTTCATTTAGAGCTACAGTCAGACCCTTTTGATTCACATTCTGCTGCAATTTAAGTTATTTTTCTCCCTCATTTGTGGCACTGTGCTTTATATAATTAATCTATTCACCTCTGTTCCTTAATACAGGTTGATGGTGATAAACACTACATTTCAGATTTGGATTATTCTTGATTCTTTATTATGGAAGGTCCACTATTCATCTGGCCAATGTTATACATCATCACTGGATACTTGTTAATAGACTAACAGGTTCTTTGAGATTGTACATTTCTTCATTTAGCTCTGCCAAAGTCCTTAACTGCTGCTCTGCTGACGGAATGGTCAGTAAGGTACTGGCAAATATAGAGGATTGGCTGACTGGCAGAAGGAAGAGAGTGGGAATTCTTCAGGATGGCAGCTGGTGACTAACGGAGTTCCGCAGGGACCAGTGTTTGATGTTCAACTATTCATGTTATACATTAATGATCTGGACAGAGGACCTGAGGGCATTGTTGTTATGTTTGGAGATGACACAGATAGGTGGAGCAGCAGGCCATGTTGAGGACATGAGAAGACTACAAAAGGACTTGGTCAGGCTAAGAGAGTGGACAAAGAAACAGCAGATGGAATACAGTGTGGGAAAGCGTGAGGTTTTGCACGTTGGCAGGAAAAATAGAGGCATAGACTATTTTCTAAATGGAGAAAGGCTTCAGAAATCTGAAGTACAAAGTGACTTGGACATCCTAGTTCAGAATTCTCTTCAGGTTTACAGGTTCATTTGGCAGTTCAGAAGCCAAGTGCAATGCTAGTGCTCATTTTAAAAGGACTGGAATCCAAGGGCAGACATGTACAGCTGAGGATGTGTAAGCCTCTGGTCAGACTGCATTTGGAATGTTGTGAGCAGTTTTCCATACATAAGGAAGGATGTACTGGCATTGGAGGGGGTCCAGAGAAGGTTTACAAAAATGATTCTGAGGGAAAAGGGCTTGCCATATGAGGAGGTGTTGATGACTCTGAGTTTGTACAGGATGGAGTTTAGAAGGATGAGGGAGAAATGTGATTGAAACTTAAAGAACACTGAGAGGCCTGGATAAAGTGGATGGGGAGAAGATGTTTCCATTAAGAGGAGAGACCAGGGCCTAAGGATATAGTGTCAGAGTTAAGATACTTTAGAACTGAGATGAGGAGAAATTTCTTCAGTCAGAGGGTGTTTAATCTGTGGAGCCCCTTACTGTAGAACATTACAGAAGCCATGTCACTGAGTATATTTAAGATAATCAAAGATAAATTTGTAAGGGGATGAAGGGTTACTGGAAGAAGTCAGGAGAATGGGTTTGAGCAACGTCTCAGCTATGATCAAGTGGCAGTACAAACTTGACAGGCTGAATGCCCTCGTTCTGCTCCTATATCTTTTACTCTAATTTATGAAAAAAGAGTGTACCATTTAAAAAGTAATGATGCACAGCTGAATCAAGTGTACACTGTAAAGTGTGAAGCTGTGTTTCATTAAACATGTGCGCTGTACTCTGAGTTTTGAGAAGATTTGTAGTTCAGGTTGAGGTTCTGGATGGAAGTTTGCGCGCTGAGCTGGAAGATTCGTTTTTAGACATTTCATCACCATACTACGTAACATCATCAGTGAGCTTCCAGTGAAGCGCTGGTGTTATATCCCGCTTTCTATTTATGTGTTTAGGTTTCCTTGGGTTGGTGATGTCATTTCCTGTGTTGGTGATGTCATTTCCTGTTCTTTTCTCAGGGGATGGTAGATTGGCTCCAAATCCATGTGTTTGTTGATGGAGTTCTGGTTGAATGCCATGCTTCTAGGAATTCTCGTGCGTGTCTCTGTTTGGCTTGAGCTAGGATGGATGTGTTGTCCCAATCAAAGTGGTGTCCTTCCTCATCTTTATGTAAGGACACTAGTGATAGTGGGTCATGTCGTTTTGTGGCTAGTTGATGTTCACGTAACCTGGTGGCTAGCTTTCTGACAGTTTGTCCAATGTAGTGTTCGTCACAGTTCTTGCAAGGTATTTTGTAAATGACGTTCATTTTGCTTGTTGTCTCTACAGGGTCTTTTAAGTTCATTAGCTGCTGTTTTAGTGTGTTGGTGGGTTTGTGGGCTACCATGATGCCAAGAGGTCTGAGTAGTCTGGCTAATAAAATGTGAGGCTGGATGAACACAGCAGGCCAAGCAGCATCTCAGGAGCACAAAAGCTGACGTTTCGGGCCTAGACCCTTCATCAGAGAGGGGGATGGGGGGAGGGAACTGGAATAAATAGGGAGAGAGGGGGAGGCGGACCGAAGATGGAGAGTAAAGAAGATAGGTGGAGAGAGTGTAGGTGGGGAGGTAGGGAGGGGATAGGTCAGTCCAGGGGAGACGGACAGGTCAAGGAGGTGGGATGAGGTTAGTAGGTAGCTGGGGGTGCGGCTTGGGGTGGGAGGAAGGGATGGGTGAGAGGAAGAACCGGTTAGGGAGGCAGAGACAGGTTGGACTGGTTTTGGGATGCAGTGGGTGGGGGGGGGGAAGAGCTGGGCTGGTTGTGTGGTGCAGTGGGGGGAGGGGATGAACTGGGCTGGTTTTGGGATGCGGTGGGGGAAGGGGAGATTTTGAAACTGGTGAAGTCCACATTGATACCATATGGCTGCAGGGTTCCCAGGCGGAATATGAGTTGCTGTTCCTGCAACCTTCGGGTGGCATCATTGTGGCACTGCAGGAGGCCCATGATGGACATGTCATCTAAAGAATGGGAGGGGGAGTGGAAATGGTTTGCGACTGGGAGGTGCAGTTGCTTATTGCGAACTGAGCGGAGGTGTTCTGCAAAGCGGTCCCCAAGCCTCCGCTTGGTTTCCCCAATGTAGAGGAAGCCGCACCGGGTACAGTGGATGCAGTATACCACATTGGCAGATGTGCAGGTGAACCTCTGCTTAATGTGGAATGTCATCTTGGGGCCTGGGATGGGGGTGAGGGAGGAGGTGTGGGGACAAGTGTAGCATTTCCTGCGGTTGCAGGGGAAGGTGCCGGGTGTGGTGGGGTTGGAGGGCAGTGTGGAGCGAACAAGGGAGTCACGGAGAGAGTGGTCTCTCCGGAAAGCAGACAGGGGAGGGGATGGAAAAATGTCTTGGGTGGTGGAGTCGGATTGTAAATGGCGGAAGTGTCGGAGGATAATGCGTTGTATCCGGAGGTTGGTAGGGTGGTGTGTGAGAACGAGTTCATCCAGCCTCACATTTTATTATCTTGGAATCTCCAGCATCGGCAGTTCCCATTATCTCTGAGTAGTCTGGCAGTCATTTCAGAAATGTCTTTGATGTAGGGGAGAGTGGTTATGGTTTCTGAGCCCATTTTGTCTGTTTGTTTGGGTTTGTTGCTGAGAAATCGGCGGACTGTGTTCATTGGGTACCCATTCTTTTTGAATATGCTGTATAGGTGATTTACTTCTGCTCTGCGTAGTTCCTCTGTGCTGCAGTGTGTGGTGGTTCGTTGGAATAATGTTCTAATGCAGCTTCGTTTGTGGGTGTTGGGATGGTTGCTCCTGTAGTTCAGTATTTGGTCATTATGTGTTGTTTTCCTGTAGACGCTGGTTTGAAGTTCCCCATTGGCTGTTCGTTCTACTATGACATCTAGGAATGGAAGTTTGATGTTGTTTTCCTCCTCTCTTGTGAACGTTATGCCAGTAAGGGTATTATTGATGGTCTTGAAGGTTTCCTCTAATTTGTTTTGTTTAGTGATGACAAAGGTGTCAGCCACGTAGCGGACCCAAAGTTTGGGTTGGATGACTGGCAGAGCTGTTTGTTCGAGTCTCTGCATTACTGCCTCTGCTAAGAACCCTGATATCGGAGACCCCATGGGTGTACCGTTGATTTGTCTGTAGGTTTTGTTATTGAAAGTGAAGTGGGTGGTGAGGCATAGGTCCACTAGCTTGATGATGTTGTCCTTGCTGATGAGGTTGGTGGTGCCTGGTGTATGTGTCTTCGGTTCTTCTAATAGTGTAGCCAGTGTTTCTTTGGCCAGGTTGATGTTGATGGATGTGAACAGGGCTGT
Source organism: Stegostoma tigrinum (assembly GCF_030684315.1). Classification (NCBI taxonomy): domain Eukaryota; kingdom Metazoa; phylum Chordata; class Chondrichthyes; order Orectolobiformes; family Stegostomatidae; genus Stegostoma; species Stegostoma tigrinum. The sequence goes on from NC_081382.1 coordinate 32,168,465, forward strand.
TACGTCAAAGGAGACCATTATTTCAACCAAAGAAACACTGGCTACACTATTAGAAGAACCGAAGACACATACACCAGACACCACCAACCTCATCAGCAAGGACAACATCATCAAGCTAGTGGACCTATGCCTCACCACCCACTTCACTTTCAATAACAAAACCTACAGACAAACCAACGGTACACCCATGGGATCGCCGATATCAGGGTTCTTAGCAGAGGCAGTAATGCAGAGACTCGAACAAACAGCTCTGCCAGTCATCCAACCCAAACTTTGGGTCCGCTACGTGGATGACACCTTTGTCATCACTAAACAAAACAAATTAGAGGAAACCTTCAAGACCATCAATAATACCCTTACTGGCATAACATTCACAAAAGAGGAGGAAAACAACAAACTGCCATTCCTAGATGTCACAGTAGAGCGAACAGCCAATGGGGAACTTCAAACCAGCGTCTACAGGAAAACAACACATACGGACCAAATACTGAACTACAGGAGCAACCATCCCAACACCCACAAACGAAGCTGCATTAGAACATTATTCCAACGAGCCACCACACACTGCAGCACAAAGGAACTACGCAGAGCAGAGGAAAATCACCTATGCAGCATATTCAAAAAGAACGGGTACCCAATGAACATAGTCCGCCGATTTCTCAGCAACAAACCCAAACAAACAGACAAAACGTGCTCAGAAACCATAACCACTCTCCCCTACATCAAAGACATTTTGGAAATGACTGCCAGACTACTCAGACCTCTTGGCATCAGGGTAGCCCACACACCGACCAACACACTAAAACAGCAGCTAATGAACTTAAAAAACCCTATACAGACAGCAAGCAAAACGAACGTCATTTACAAAATACCTTGCAAGAACTGTGACAAACACTACATTGGACAAACTGGCAGAAAGCTAGCCACCAGGATACATGAACATCAACTAGCCACAAAACGACATGACCCACTATCACTCGTATCCTTACGCACAGATAAGGAAGGACACCACTTTGATTGGGACAACACATCCATCCTAGGACAAGCCAAACAGAGACACGCACGAGAATTCCTAGAAGCATGGCATTCAACCAGAACTCCATCAACAAACACATGGATTTGGAGCCAATCTACCATCCCCTGAGAAAAGAACAGGAAATGACATCACCAACACAGGAAATGACATCACCAACCCAAGGAAACCTAACCAGATAAATAGAAAGCGGGACATAACACCAGCGCTTCATCGGAGGCTCACTGATGATGTTACCTAGAATGGTGACGAAACGTCTGAAAACTAACCTTCCAGCTCAGTGAGCAAACTCACATCCAGTACTCTGAGTTGCCATTGAGTTTCTACACAGTGTAATACACTAATAAGAGATGAGGTGATCAGTGTTCACAAGATAAAAACTGGATCTACTTAATAGCTAATTGACAGTCTAGGGATATGTGGGTAAAAAATGAATAGCTCATACAGAATCACAGAAGTGTTATGGCTCAGGAGGCGGCCACTCAGCCCATTATGCCTGCATCATCAACATGATGAATTGATGACTGATTACTTTTATTGATTTTCATTGTGTTAAAAAAAATACGCTTTTCAATACATGCGGATTAACCTGGTTTACCTGTAGAAGCAAGTAAATTTCCCTTTAACAAACTTTCTTTCAATGGACTCACCTTAGCGTAAGAATAGATACGTACTTTAGAAAATCCTTCTGGTTGCAATGAGGAAGCAATAATACAGCATCCATATGCTTTTCTATGTTTACAGGTATAACAGTAATAAAATGGATTTAAACAGAAATTTTCCCGATCCTTTTGGGAAAACTACAGAATCTCTTGAGCCAGAAACTGATGCAGTGATACGGTGGATTCACAGTGAAACGTTTGTGCTGTCTGCTAGTATTCATGGCGGTGCCGTCGTGGCTGCTTATCCATACGATAATAACAATCTCGGTGAGCTTTTCCTGTTACGACTCTAAATAGTTTAAATTGGATTAAAGTTAGTTTCTACCCCTTGTTGCACACTTTACAGCTTGAACATGTCTTGCTTTTCATTTAAGGCTTTGACTAGTGGCGATTTAACATGAATAGATTTAGAATTAGGAATTAGGACAGCCTGATTTGTCACATGCACTGGAATGAGTACAGTGATAAGTTTGTAATGTCGCCTCTTGACGCCATCTGAAGTACAGGATACCTAGGTACAGACGCTTTAAGTGTTGTCACAGAATTCAAAAATACACTAGCACAGGAATGCAGAGTTTAAAAAGTCTACAATGATAATAAAAGGTATCTTTAAAGCACTCAAATTATAGTCCTTTCCCACTGAGTCCATGCCCACTGGGCTTCAGTACACGAAACCTCGTTGCCTCTACGCACTGGTCTTTATATGGGGCTTGCCTCTAGTACTCATCCTCATGGCCGGCTCCCAGCTCGCTCTGCTCCCGCTCTGGGCTCTGGGCCGTGACTCAGCACCCAGCTCGCTCTGCTCCCACTCTGGGCTCTGGGCCGTGACTCAGCACCCAGCTCGCTCTGCTCCCACTCTGGGCTCTGGGCCGTGACTCAGCACCCAGCTCGCTCTGCTCCCACTCTGGGCTTTGGGCCGTGACTCAGCACCCAGCTCGCTCTGCTCCCGCTCTGGGCCGTGACTCAGCACCCAGCTCGCTCTGCTCCCGCTCTGGGCTCTGGGCCGTGACTCAGCACCCAGCTCGCTCTGCTCCCGCTCTGGGCTCTGGGCCGTGACTCAGCACCCAGCTCGCTCTGCTCCCGCTCTGGGCTCTGGGCCGTGACTCAGCACCCAGCTCGCTCTGCTCCCGCTCTGGGCTCTGGGCCGTGACTCAGCACCCAGCTCGCTCTGCTCCCGCTCTGGGCTCTGGGCCGTGACTCAGCACCCAGCTCGCTCTGCTCCCGCTCTGGGCTCTGGGCCGTGACTCAGCACCCAGCTCGCTCTGCTCCCGCTCTGGGCTCTGGGCCGTGACTCAGCACCCAGCTCGCTCTGCTCCCGCTCTGGGCTCTGGGCCGTGACTCAGCACCCAGCTCGCTCTGCTCCCGCTCTGGGCTCTGGGCCGTGACTCAGCACCCAGCTCGCTCTGCTCCCGCTCTGGGCTCTGGGCCGTGACTCAGCACCCAGCTCGCTCTGCTCCCGCTCTGGGCTCTGGGCCGTGACTCAGCACCCAGCTCGCTCTGCTCCCGCTCTGGGCTCTGGGCCGTGACTCAGCACCCAGCTCGCTCTGCTCCCGCTCTGGGCTCTGGGCCGTGACTCAGCACCCAGCTCGCTCTGCTCCCGCTCTGGGCTCTGGGCCGTGACTCAGCACCCAGCTCGCTCTGCTCCCGCTCTGGGCTCTGGGCCGTGACTCAGCACCCAGCTCGCTCTGCTCCCGCTCTGGGCTCTGGGCCGTGACTCAGCACCCAGCTCGCTCTGCTCCCGCTCTGGGCTCTGGGCCGTGACTCAGCACCCAGCTCGCTCTGCTCCCGCTCTGGGCTCTGGGCCGTGACTCAGCACCCAGCTCGCTCTGCTCCCGCTCTGGGCTCTGGGCCGTGACTCAGCACCCAGCTCGCTCTGCTCCCGCTCTGGGCTCTGGGCCGTGACTCAGCACCCAGCTCGCTCTGCTCCCGCTCTGGGCTCTGGGCCGTGACTCAGCACCCAGCTCGCTCTGCTCCCGCTCTGGGCTCTGGGCCGTGACTCAGCACCCAGCTCGCTCTGCTCCCGCTCTGGGCTCTGGGCCGTGACTCAGCACCCAGCTCGCTCTGCTCCCGCTCTGGGCTCTGGGCCGTGACTCAGCACCCAGCTCGCTCTGCTCCCGCTCTGGGCTCTGGGCCGTGACTCAGCACCCAGCTCGCTCTGCTCCCGCTCTGGGCTCTGGGCCGTGACTCAGCACCCAGCTCGCTCTGCTCCCGCTCTGGGCTCTGGGCCGTGACTCAGCACCCAGCTCGCTCTGCTCCCGCTCTGGGCTCTGGGCCGTGACTCAGCACCCAGCTCGCTCTGCTCCCGCTCTGGGCTCTGGGCCGTGACTCAGCACCCAGCTCGCTCTGCTCCCGCTCTGGGCTCTGGGCCGTGACTCAGCACCCAGCTCGCTCTGCTCCCGCTCTGGGCTCTGGGCCGTGACTCAGCACCCAGCTCGCTCTGCTCCCGCTCTGGGCTCTGGGCCGTGACTCAGCACCCAGCTCGCTCTGCTCCCGCTCTGGGCTCTGGGCCGTGACTCAGCACCCAGCTCGCTCTGCTCCCGCTCTGGGCTCTGGGCCGTGACTCAGCACCCAGCTCGCTCTGCTCCCGCTCTGGGCTCTGGGCCGTGACTCAGCACCCAGCTCGCTCTGCTCCCGCTCTGGGCCGTGACTCAGCACCCAGCTCGCTCTGCTCCCGCTCTGGGCTCTGGGCCGTGACTCAGCACCCAGCTCGCTCTGCTCCCGCTCTGGGCTCTGGGCCGTGACTCAGCACCCAGCTCGCTCTGCTCCCGCTCTGGGCTCTGGGCCGTGACTCAGCACCCAGCTCGCTCTGCTCCCGCTCTGGGCTCTGGGCCGTGACTCAGCACCCAGCTCGCTCTGCTCCCGCTCTGGGCCGTGACTCAGCACCCAGCTCGCTCTGCTCCCGCTCTGGGCTCTGGGCCGTGACTCAGCACCCAGCTCGCTCTGCTCCCGCTCTGGGCTCTGGGCCGTGACTCAGCACCCAGCTCACCCTGCTCCCACTCTGGGCTCCAGCTCGTGGCTCAGCTCCCAGCTCGCTCAGCTCTTGCTTCAGGCTCTGGGCCATGAGTCGGCTCCCAGCTCACTCTGCTCCACGCTCCAGGCACTCACCTGTGACTTGGCTCCCAGCTCGCTCTGCTCCCGCTCTACGCTCTGGCCCATGGCTCCACTCCCGCTCCACGCTCCAGCCATGACTCAGCTCCCAGCTTGCTCTGCTCCCTCTCCAGGCTCCAGGCTGTGACTCAGCTCCCAACTCGCTCTGCTCCCTCTCTGACTCTGGCCTGAAACTGGTGAGGGGGGTGTGGTTGAGAAAACCTGCAGCAAAGAGGGGAGAAAGGGATGAAAATGGAAAAGGGACTGGCGAGTAGAGGAGATCCGGCTGGAGTGTCTTACTCTGCCACCATCTTGTACCTTGTGGAAGTCCGGCTCGTGGAAAATATTCTGAGTTTATTGGTTGTGTTAAACATGCCTGATCTAAAAGAACATCACCAATCTTGGGCATTGGCCACCTTGTTAATTTTCTAAATTTTGACCTGGCTGCAAACTATATTCTGTTTTTTTTTAAATGGTGAGAAATACCCATAATGCTCTGTTTGAATTGGTGGGATGCAATATGAGGTTTTATTATCTTGACAGGACTTTTGTCTTTTCAAAATACAAATTTAGATGTTTTACTGCTGTTTTGGACAAAGACTGTATCCCCTAGACCATGTAGTTGCCATCAGCAGTTCAGTTTGGGACATTGTCAAAGAATAAAACAAAAGATTTCTCATCAATAAACAAGTGTCATGACTTATTTTGTTTGAAGACCTCCATGTCATTCCAAACACAAATGTGAATGCCACAATGATGCATTTTGATTTGATTTCCATCATTGCAAACTATTGAGCAAAAGTCAAGTACTTAATGATGAAAATGCAAAATAAGAGAAGAACTTAAGAAAAAGAGGTTCTGAAGAAGTTATTCAACTCAAGGTGTTAACTTGTTTTCACCATAGATGCTTTCAAACCTGCTGATTTTCTCCAGCACTTGCTGTTTTTGAGAACAAAAAATAGCTTAGCGTGGATATCTAAAATCATATTCAATGAGAAAAGCTGCATTGTCTAGGTGTTCTAAAAGAATAAAGAACCTGTATTTATGTGCCACTTTTCACAATCCAAAATACTTTGCAGCAGACAAAGTCATTGTTTTAATGCAGGCAAATACAGCAGTCAATTTATGCACAAGGTCCAACAAAGAACAATAAGATGTGGCCAGTTAATCTATTTTGATGCTGTCAGGTAAGGGTTAATATTGGCCAATTTTAGTAAACTATCCTCCTTCAAATTATATTGTTAAGATTCTTTATATCCACCTGGCAGGACAGACAGGGTTCCATCAGCATCCCATCTGAAAGACAGCAGACCCAATTTTAACTCTGTGCAAGTTGATGGGTTTTGAATGGATTAAACCTGAGTTGGCATTTCAAACAATGTTGTACTTCCTTAGTATTGCAACGCAGTATCGGTCTAAATCCTTAACTGGTATCTAAATTGGGGCTTGAACTCCTTTTCTAACTCAGAGTTATAAGTGTTACCACTGAGACAAAGTTGTTCATCTGTAAAAGCATTATCTCAGTAAAAAAAACCTTGTTTAATGTAAACAGCCACAAGGCAAATACTGGCAAAATTATGTAAATCCATGTATTAATCTTAAGACAGTTTTAGGCTACAGAGTGAAGTGGAGTACAATATTGTAGTTTGCAACAAAAATTTTGCCGGTCCTGATTCCTGGCTAATCTTGATGCTTATTCACAAAGCATCCTATTTCACATACAATTTAATCTGAAAAGGTGCAAAGGTCTCTCATTCACCTAGCCCATATGTCAAAACATTCCTGATCAATGGTAGCCAAAACACAAGGAAAGGGATTTGAGTAAACCTTTAATCCCTTTATATGTGATATAGTTTAAGATTCAGATAAAATATTATATTGCAAATATAATATCTACAAACATCTGCAGCTCCCCAAAGCCCACAAATATGAAAACTATATTTTCTTTATAACCAGCTTAAATGACTCAGTCATAGAATCAAATCGACAGAAGGAGCCATTTGGCCATTTGTGCAGTGCCTAATCTCCAAAAGAGCTGCCATTAGTTCCACTCCTTGCAGAAATGATCATTGTGTTGTTGCAAGACCCTCCAGCTCATTAAAAATCTTGGACTTTAACCAATGACATTAAACTATTTTACCCTTTGCTGTTGATGTTGACCAAAATTGTTGCAGTTAACGACAAAATCTGTAGATCAGCAGTAGCCTGTAGACTTTTTTCTATCAACTACAAGATAGCAATGACCGATAATGGATGTAGTTCGGAATGCTAAGCAAACTGAATTGTTGCTGGAGCAATGTAAATTCTAAATTATGGTTATTATTTTTTAGTGATGAACTTTAGACAAGATTAGACAACCAAAGCCCTAGAAAAATGACCAGATTATATGATTAATGGTGAATGGTGTCATTTTAACATTGGGTGGAGGCAGAGAAAATCAAATCTGGCCCGATCCATAATATATTAATCGCTGCCTCCAAGGTAGGTTTAAACTCAACATGATACTGTTGGTTGTAGATGAAGCAATAACAGTATTCAACTATTACTACACCATTGCTGCATGCAAGGCCATTTTAAAAGTTTACTTAAAGAGTTGGAATGAAAAATTAAACAACGCTGCATCGAGAGTGAGTTAACTATTAGCAATTAAGAGAACTGTGGGATGTGACAAATGGACTTTGTGATCTAATGCATGACAGAAAAGATCTAAACACTAGCCCACAGCCCAAAATCCGTTGACAAAGCTGAAGACTTTTACGGTTGGCATGTCAAAAGGAGCCTGTCATTACATGTGATGTTGAAGCTAGACATACCTTGGCAGAGTGAAGACCATGGACAGTGATAAATCACCATGGAATATACAGCAAAAAAACAACAGAAGAAGCCACAAATAGCAACCTTGTGTACCATGATGGAAAAGCTGAGAGTGCCAAGGAATGACTCATGGTTTGAGGACGAATTGATCAGCACCCTGAATGAAAGTGTCATTTCTGAAGAGTTTGGGTAAACTTGAATTCTTTTTGCAAAGATATCACACATGAGAACTTAACATAGAAGCCGAGGCCCTTTTCTTCTGCATGGCAGAAGACTCCAAAATGTTTGTTTCTGTTGTAGCACATTTTCTGTTGAGCTTGATGCAGCAGGACAGCTGGAAGCTTTTTGTGACTTGGAGCTAGTAGTCTCTGACGTTCCACTTAGAGGTGGCATAGTATGTTGAGAAATATATGCTCATGTTAATGAATTAGCAAGCAACAAGAGAAAACAAACACCAAAACCAGCTGTTGACATAGCAATGGCAATACACGAGGCAGCATCTGATTTTGAAATGCCAGCCAAAAATGAAGACGCAAAAAAATTTGACTAAAGTGAGCGAAACTATAAGGTGCCTAGATACAGTGAATTAGAAGGACTTACTCCATTTTGAGAAGTTGTTAAACCTTAAGAGGAGATGGTAAGATAGTGGAAATATTACAGTACTGGTATTCCAGAGTCCCAGGTTGATGTTCTGGGGACATGAGTTTGAATTCCAACATGGCAGATGGTGAAATTTAAGTTCAGTAAAGATCTGGAATTAAAAGCTGATGCAATATTGACCATGTGACAATTATCAATTGTCATAAAAGCCCAACAACTTCAGTCATGTCCTGCTGGGGAGAAAATCTTCCAGACTTACCTGGTCTGGACACATGTTACTCTAGGCCCACAGCATTTGGTTGACTCCTAACTGTCCTCTGGAATCTCCTAGAAAGTCATTCAGTTTAGGGGCAATTAGGATGGACAATAAATGCTGGTCCATTAATAAACTTCCAAATGCTTTTGTTTGTGTTAAATTAGAATAAAAGCATAGAATGATGCAGTGTGGAGGAGACTATTTAGTCTGTCGTACTTGTGTCAACACTTTGGCAGTGTATCTAATTAAACCCACTGCCTGGCTATTCCACACTTCCATGTAAATATTTTCCCTTCAAGTATCTATCCAATTCTCCTGTGAAGGTTGTTACTAAATTTCTTTCCACTGCTCTTAAAGTTGCTCATGTTGTTTCCTTTACGAATAAGTAAAACTTTTATTCTCGATTTTAATATTAAATTACAATTGCACACTGGTTTCCTCAGGATGTGATGGGGTTTCTATCCTAAATTTGTATCATTAATCATTCTAAGTCCATTGTTCAATAGGTATTTAGAAGTTAATAAATGTGTTGAAAGTTAGCATTGACAGTAAAGATGTGAGATTTATCGAGAATGTACTTTGGGAACAAGAAGTGAGCATCGGGCTGGAAGAGGGACCATCAGATATGTTTCAAGTGAAGAGAGGACTACAACAAGGCTGTTGCTAAAATGATTCAATCTGTACACAGAACAAGCATTCAGAGAATTAGATTTTCAGGGGTAAAAATAGTGCCACAAACACTCCCATTCTTTAGATGACATGTCCATCATGGGCCTCCTGCAGTGCCACAATGATGCCACCCGAAGGTTGCAGGAACAGCAACTCATATTCCGCTTGGGAACCCTGCAGCCCAATGGTATCAATGTGGACTTCACCAGCTTCAAAATCTCCCCTTCCCCCACCGCATCCCAAAACCAGCCCAGTTTGTCCCCTCCCCCCACTGCACCACACAACCAGCCCAGCTCTTCCCCTCTACCCACTGCATCCCAAAACCAGTCCAGCCTGTCTCTGCCTCTCTAACCTGTGCTTCCTCTCACCCATCCCTTCTTCCCACCCCAAGCCGCACCTCCATTTTCTACCTACTAACCTCATCCCACCTCCTTGACCTGCCCGTCTTCCCTGGACTGACCTATCCCCTCCCCACCTCCCCACCTATACTCTCCTCTCCACCTATCTTCTTTTCTCTCCATCTTCGTTCCGCCTCCCCCTCTCTCCCTATTTATTCCAGAACCCTCACCCCATCCCCCTCTCTGATGAAGGGTCTAGCCCGAAACGTCAGCTTTTGTGCTCCTGAGATGCTGCTTGGCCTGCTGTGTTCATCCAGCCTCACATTTTATTATCTTGGATTCTCCAGCATCTGCAGTTCCCATTATCTCTGCCACAAACATATTATACAACAATGACACAGCATTACTTACAGCATCAGAAGCAACCCTACAAAATATCCTGCATAATATAAAATCCTCAAGTCTAGAATACGGATTGAGCATGACCACAAAACAAAAATCAATGATATCTTAAAGGAATGCATTACAAAAAACTAGATTGAACTGGATGGCAAACCCTGGAACAAATAGATAATTCTCTCTACTTTGGACAAAAGCTAGCAGAAGATGACTAATGTGATGCACATGCCAGAAGAAAGATAGAGGTAACCAGAAGTAATTTTGTGAAGGTGAAGAATGTGTTACCAAGAAAGCTCATGATTGTAACAAGGAAAAATCGCATTAAGTCTTCCATTCTATCCATTTTACTGTTTGCCTTAGAAACTTGGATGATATATAAAGTTTCATGGAGGAGAATGGAGGTCTTTGAGATTTGGATGCAGAACGGCATGCTAAAAATTCCAAAGAGAAGACCAGTAGAAGGAGGGGTCACCCTTGGTGTAGTTGGATATCACAGGGAGGTTGCAGACAAGCTACACTGTGTGTGTGAGGATGGTGCAACATGGATGACTGGGGTGGACCACATAAGCAGATCTGTCAGGATTAACTACAAGCAACAACAGCAGTAATGCCTCTAAATTGGTTCTCCGTCACAACCTGATAAAAAGAGAGAATAAAAGTCTGCCAGATTTCCCATCTATATGAACCGACATCAGTGTAGCAAAGGCAGCTCCATCAGGCGATTGTAGACCAAACATTTCCAAATGTTTCCTTCAGAATGACTAAATATCTAGTTGGGAAGATCATGGGCTCAGGTTCCACTCCAGTGGTCATAGTACTGCAGAGGGAGTGCTGCACCATTAAAAGCATGTTTTGTTTTGAATGAAATACTAAATTTAGATCCCATATTGTGGAGCCATTTCAGAGAGCAGTGAAGAGTTAACCTTATTGCTGTGCCTCTGAGGCTCATGCAGAACTGGTCTAGGAGATGTACTTCCATAAAAGATATCACTGAATTAGATTGTCATAAAACAAATCGGTGTTAGGAATCATACTCACCTTTAATGAGATTAGCTTTCAATTCCAAATTTATATTCATTGAGTTTAAATTCCATTACCTACTGTGATGGGATTTCAACCCTAATCCCAAGAGTTTCATCCTGGGTGTCAGGATTACTAGTCTACTAGCAGTATGCCACCATCTTTTCATCTCAGGTGGGTGTAAACATCCCAACAAAATACTTGGTAGGAGGTGTTCTATGCTGTCCTGGAAAACATTTATTCCTTAACCCCAACTGAATTAAACAGATTGTGATCATTTAACTCATTATTGTTGGGAGATTGCTACAGTTGAATTGACTGTCACATCAAACTAAATTGTAATAGCAACTGTGTTAACAAGGACCTTCATCAGCTGTGAAATATATTGAGTGATCCTAAGTACCCAAATGGCTTTATAAATGTACGAGTACCTTCTTTCCTATCCTATACAGTAGCATGATGGCAAAAGTATTAATTCTTGTGAGAGGGAATCATATCTGAATCTGATTTGATCTTCAATTGGTGTTCACACTTTTGTACTTTCCATTAGCTTCACTGAATAGTGATAACAAACTGGAACCCTAGCAGGTTCTCACCAAGTTCCCATATTGCAGTGGTTATAATTATAATGTCTGATTGATATGAGCTTTCACTGTGAAAACAAGACCTGACATATTCCTCATTGGTTGGTATCACATTGGCTGATGCTTTCATCAGTGAAACCTTAAGTGGGCTTGAGAAATTTATCATTATTTTTGACTGTTCTATGCTATTACTATGTTTTAAGTAAATTTGTGCGTGTGATGCCCTTTAACAAAATAGGAAAAGTTTATATTCTGAAGTGTGGTTGTACAAAAGTTTCATTTTTGCTGTGATAAAGGTCCTGAACTGAGTAGTATTGAGAATTCACTTTTGTTGTCCTTCACAGGGAGCAACAACTACAGTCGTAGCCCAGATGATGATGTGTTTAAATACTTGGCAAAAATGTATTCTTTTAACCACAAAACCATGTACAAAGGGAATTTATGTAAGATGAAATTCCTGAATGGTGTGACGAATGGAGCTAAATGGTACAGGATATCAGGCAAGCCATTTAATACAGGGGACTGAATCATATCTCACTTTTTGTGAACAGTCATAGTCCCTCTTTGGAGTTTCTAAATATCTTTAGTCCTAACTTGATTCACGGTTAATGTTAAGGTAGTATAATACAGTCTTATCATACAGTGTTAATTTTAAGTAGTGTCATGGTGGTACAATTAAGGCAAGTAATTGAAATGAACAAAACCCTTTTCCATAAGATGCATGCATTTATTTTATCCTGATTTTCCTTTGCCTCTAATTTGTTTTATATATATATATATATATATATATTGGTTTGTTCTCCTCTCCCTGGTTTTATACCAACCAGGCACTATTAGCTATTTCCATTGTCAAGCAGAGCAGATGTGTAGAGAGGTTCTGCAAGGTGACTGATCTACTGCTTAATACTTTTCCTGCCTTATGAAGGACTACTTTGTCACAATCTAAACCCCCTGTTTGATGTTCACCTATATCTTCCCATTCAGCACATGATTCTAGTCTGTTATAATTCCTGAGCTTCCAAAACTTGGCACATTATGAATATGCTCCCCTTGAACAATAAAATTCCATTGGATAAGTATAATAACAAAGGCCAACTAGTAAAGTTGAAGATTATATGAGATTAAGAGTCTTCCAAAGTTCTTGTAAGTGATTTTTGATTTGACATCAGGTACGTACTCACTGATACCTCAGTTATAATTTTAATACTGCTGAATATCAGCATGAGATATAAAATTCAGAAAATTTGATTCAGTTTGTTTTACGGTTCTGCCCAAGTCCATTTACATCTTGGGATTTTCCACTATTGGTGCAGTATTCAGGCTATAAGAAGGGATATCAGTTGTGGGCTAGTGATTGTATATGCGTTAGGTTCTAAAGTCTTCCAAAGTTACCAAAACAAAGTTTGGTTTTAAAAACTGGCAAAGAAAAACTAAGAAATTGAGTCAATGAGAAGAAAAAGAATGGCAGAGCAGGTTTGAGAGGCTGTTATGATCTGAGGCTGTTCCTCATTCTAATCATTTACATTCTGATAAATTTTGATTCTTTCTGCTATTGATTTGGTGGTTGAAACTTGTACAAGAATAATAAGTTAATTTAATTATTAATGAATATTTTTAATATTGTTAGTGTCATTGGCTAGGCCAGCAATTAAGCTTCAACCATATTGTTGTGGTCTGGAGACATATGTAGGCCAGATCAAGTGAGGATGGCAGATTTCCTTCCCTAACAACCAGTGAACCAGATAGGTTTTTATTGCAACCAATAATAGTTGCATTGTCACTATTATGCGCACATTTGATTCCAGATTTTTATCCCATTCAGATTTCACCATGGGGTGGCATAATGGCTCAGTGGTTAGCACGGCTGCCTCACAGTGAGAGGGACCTGGGCTCGATTCCACCCTTAGGTGACCGTCTATGTGGAGTTTGCACATTCTCCCCATGTCTGTATGGGTTTCCTCTGGGTGCTCCCGTTTCCTCCCACAGTCCAAAGATGAGCAGGTTAGGTGGATTGGTCGTTGGAAATTGTATATAGTGGTCAGGGATGTGCTGGCTAGATAGTCGTGGGAAATGCAGGGTTACAGGGATAAGATAAGGGGTTCTTGAAGGTAGGATGCTCTTCAGAGGGTCACTGTGGACTCAATGGGTCAAATGGCCAATTTCCACACCGGAGAGATTCTATTCTATGTCTGTCTGCCATGGTACGACATGAACCCATGTCCACAGAACATTAGCCAGAGGTTCTGGATTGATAGTCCAGGGGCATTACACTACTGCATCCCTTAAATAACAGTAAATTGGGGTAGGTCAGAGGAGGCTTATTAACACCTGCTCTGCTGGGCTAAATGACCTGTTCCTGTTCTGTAAATACTCTGTTTTTATAGTATATAGTTTCAGGGACTTTTCTCTGCTAAAAAAAAACTTACCAAACCTGTAACACTTGGCTCCAACTTAGGAATCTTACGCAGAGTCCAAAATTGCAAAACGAGTGAAAGTATTGGTAAAGCAGAGAGGTAGGAAAAGTAAGTGATATCTCCACACCATGTACCTGTGCTAAATGCAATTTGAGAATGTTTGATTCTGACATTGTCTAAAGAGAAAGTTAAGATTCCTCACTGCATAAGAAGCAATAAAAAAAACACCAAAACATCTCTCTGAGCTGTCTGTCTCTTGAAGTTTTATTGTTATTCGTTATTTTACAAATATCACATCTTATAACACTCTTGCACAGCTGGATCAGCTATGAGTACATAACATATGTGGCAATTTACATTTTACAAAGCAATTTGTATGTGAAGATTCCGCACACCTTAGTTCCAGATACATCTGTCTGACAGTTTTCAATATCTCTCACTAGGTGGTATGCAAGACTACAATTACGTGTGGGGCCAGTGCTATGAGCTGACGTTAGAGCTATCTTGTTGCAAGTACCCACCTGCAGCACAACTACCACGCTTCTGGGAACAGAACAAAGTCCCACTCATCGTCTTTATCCAGCAAGTCCATTTAGGTATATGTATATGTCGCTGTACATCTTAAAGCTTGCAGGTTCTGTTCTCTGAATTATGGCCTTTTGCCAGTGTTTCTTGTTGGAAAATTCTCACTTTTTCATGTATGGCTTTCAATGGGTCAAAAACTGTGGTAGAATGCACTACCCACAGATGTGGTCCAGAATGAAAGCAATAATGCTGTTAGTTGTAGCAGAGTTAATACAAAATGTTCCATGATGCTTCATAAGTGTTAGCAAAGATTTTTGACACTGAGCCACCAAAGGACATATGAGAATAGTTGACTTAGTGAAAGAGGTAAGTTTTAAGGAAAGTCTTAAAGAGATGAGAGAGAGAGGTAAAGAGGCAGAGAGGTTTAGTTGCAGAATCCTGGAGCTTAGGGCCAAGGTAGCTGAAGGGATAGCCACTGACAGTGGAGGACAAAACTAGAGAAATGTAGGTGATTTTTGATTTGACATCAGGTATCTGCTCACGGATACCTCAGTTATAATTTTAGTAGTGCTGAATATCAGCACAAGATATATAATTTGGAAAATTTGATTCAGTTTGTTTTATGGTTCTGCCCAAGTCCATTTACATCTTGGGGTTTTCCGCTATTGGTGCAGTATTCAGGCTGTAAGAAGGGATATCAATTATGAACTTGTGATTATACCTACTTTAGGTTCTGTTGTGCTGGGATATGGTGCAGAGGTGGCAGATAATAAAAATCAGATTCTAGGATGAAGCAGCAGGTACTAGTGTCAAATTTATTACATCAAAGGGAAGTCAATTCCATTCTGGATTCTTAGTTATTTGGTATTTTGACATTAAGGTTACACCAGCACACATTGGGTATGACTTATATTTTACAGGGTAAAGAACAGCACAAAAAAACTGACAGTGGAGGCTTTTAACAGCATTGTTCAGGCGTTATATTTGATTTAACTCCAGCGCCTGTTGCAGGTATTCTTAACGGGGGACTTGGTACCCCAAGTGAGGCTACAAGCTGACAATTTGGGTTTGCGAGCTCTGAGGCAGCAACAGCTGACCAGTTTACCCTGCTGTCATATGTCTTCTCGTCACACCACTCTGCTCATTGAGGGGTCAACTTTCAAACCTCAAAAACAGGGTAACAATGGGATGATGTTTAGGAAGCAATGCTTTATTGGCTTCTGTACAGGAAGTCACAGCTGCTGGTCTCCAATTTGCTTAATATTTTGTATTGCTGCGATTGATGTTGTAACTAAATTAGAGCATTTGAAATCAGTGCGCAGGAATGCCTGGTTATTAATTAGGTTTGTCATTTTTTTAACCAAATTGCAATAAAGTAATCCAACTAAATTTTAATAATCTACACAGCGCTTTTTAGGACATCAGTCGCAGTGTTAGATGAATCCTGATTTGGGGGATCTTTTAAATTATTTCTGTCAGAAAAGAAAACCATGCATTTTTATAGTGCCTTCCACAACATTGCCAGATGTTCCAAAGTGTTTCACAGTCAATGAAGTTATCAATTCAGGATCAAATAATTTCACTTACATTTTGTTGAAGTTTGGCAGTGTCAGCTGTAGCTTAGAAGTAAAGATGTTTTGTTATAGATTTTTAAAACCAACATGTTGTGAAATGTTATGACAAGCCTTTGGAGTAGTTCAGACTTGAACTTGGGCCTTCTGGCTCTGAGATAGAGACACTACCCCTGCACCACAAGGGTCCTATTGTCTCTTTACATTCTTACCTATTTACTTGAGGTCAGTTGAATAGCTGACTACGTTGGAGTAATTTCTAAATGATAATTTACCTCACCTTACACTTCCAGGTTTAAAAGGCAGAGTTCTGGATGATAAAGGAAATCCTATTTCCAAAGCAATTGTAAACATTTTTGGCAGGAGTAATCTCTTCCCATTTCAAACCAATTCTCTGGGAGAATACTACAGGCTTCTAACACCAGGGGAGTACGTACTAAAGGTAAGGTATGGAGAGATGTTGGTTTTAGATATCCAACTCATTGACTTTGAAAGCATTAGGAATGTATTTCAAAAGCTGTCACTACCTTGATCCTGCAAACTTGTAGCCTCAGAAATGCGTTCTTTGTGGGTACAAGTATAAACATCTATAATGGACAAAGTGAATGAAATCTAAAGGTGCTGAGAAAATTTAGATTAATTACATGCCTGATATAACAGCAGGAAGACCTTTAAATATGAATCAATAATGATGAGTACATAAAGACAAGCCAAAGCCAGACACAAGTCTATAAAAATCCATTGTAGGAAACAAGTCAGAAATCACAAACATGTGGGATATAGGGCACCAGAATGCCCACGAGAAATCTCATACATCACTCACTCAAGTACAATGTATTTATCTGCATGATTATCTCATGCAGAAAGATAGAATTGACAAATGTATGTCAATTACGTATGACCCTCAATTTTAATATAAGCCTCCTTAATGGGCGTTATAGTTCATAAAGGCATAAGACGTATGAGTAGGCCATTCAGCCTTCAAGCCTGCCCTAACATTCAGCAAGATCATGGCTGATCTGCCCTGCTATCAACTCCACTTTTGTGCCAGCTGAGCACAGCCATCAGCTCACAGATATTTCAAAAATCTATCTAACCTCTCCTTAAATATTCTCAGTAATCTAACATTAGCAATTTTTCAATTCTTTGCATGTTTCACCAATGGCTCCACCACTCTACAGCTACTTCCTCTAATTTCCGTGGAAATAGATCATCAGGTTCTGGCAACTTTTCTGCCTTTAGTCCAAGTAGTTTGTCAAATACTTTGTCCATTGTGACAGAGACCTTTCTTCTCATTAGCACAATGCACATTTGGTATCTTTGGGATGTTTATTAGCGTCCTTCACCATGAAGACTGACACAAAATATTGGTTTAAAATTACCTGCAATTTTCTTGTTTCCCCTTATTCATTTTGAGTAGTATCATCCAAGGGTTGAATGGAAAACCTCACAGGCCATATAGTTTTGTTTTTTGCCTGACAAATTCTTGAGTGATTCATTCATACTCTGTCAAATGACTTTAATGATCCAAGGAGGTAACTGGCCGAGGGATTCTGTTATGAAGCAGAGGTCAACCCCCTCTGAATAACTAAAACCTAAACACCCAGAGAAGCTCATCTTGCCTCATAATCTGTTAAAGGAAGTGTGAAAAGTGGTATAACCTATCTGTCACCTCCCAATCTGTTATAAAGGGCAGGTTAAATGAAATGAACTCCTGACACTCTATAATCAATAAGTAACAATTTATTTATCTAACTCTAACAGTGAACAAATTAACAGAACTACTAACAAACCAAACAATGCAGGGATTGACATCAAAGGTGCTGTTATATTACTGCCTGTGGCTTTCCTACCATCTGACACATATGACAGGTATGGCAAAATTCAATCACATCCTTATGTAACCCAGCCAATAGAAATGCTTCTGTATCTTAGCCTGAGTCACTTAATTACCTCCTACACTTAATTAGTGTGCTTCCCGTAATACTTCCTGTCTGTATGCTACCAGCAACACAATCTGATGAACTTCTGCCCATTTCTCCTCTGCACTAACCTGCCAAGGTGTCTTGTTCCACCTTAGGATTCTATCCTTAAATAAATAATATTCTGTAATACATTCTGACTCCTTTTCCAAGTAGGCTTTATGATATAAATCTTCTATTGTCTTGTCTTTTTGTTGTAACTCCACTTGTCTTTCAGAATTAAACACCTCTGCCGGATCCTCTGCCTGCTCAGGCTTTTCCTTTACCATTTCATCAAATAGGATGTCAGCTAACTGGACCTCAACTCCTTCGTCTTTCTCTTTAGTTTTCACTTCTTGCTTTAACTTATGACCATGGCATCTTTTCATCACACAGTTGGAAAAATTCCAGGGTATTTTTCTTTTAACTCTTCAGTTCCCTGGTTTTCTTTTGGCTTCTCTACTGCAATAGGCATCACTCCCACCTTTGATCTGGCTAGGTCATATCCAAGAACAAACTGTATTACCAGAATATACACTCTTTCAGGCACTCCTGCTATCACTTCCTCATCTTGACTGGACATTCCAGCCTTATTGTACACAAGGGAATGCTAAATCTCTCTCCATTTATTCCACAATCACTCTCTCAGATAACATTTCAGAAGGAACAAATATTTTCATCTCTTACTTTTAGAGATTGACTAGTTCCTGTATCCCTCAATATGTAACTTCTTTACCACCTCCCCTGTTCTTCCTGAGTAACCCTTGCCCACAGAGGTGAAGTATTTGAAATGATAAGCACTATCTTACTATCTTACAGCCTGTGACTAGGCTGTGCACTCTCCTGCACGCTCCTTGACTTCTCTTGGGATTTCCTTCACTACCTCAATTAATCCCACTGGTTTAGCCTCTTTTACCAACTTTGTCCCAGTGCCTCTCCTAATCCACCAGCACAATGACTTTAAGTGTTCCACTCATTGCAGTGAAAACACCTAAGGTCTTCCATCTCTTTTCCACTGGCTTGGGTTTCTTTTTTTGCGCATGTGGCAAACTGTTCCCAGTGCGATCTAATTTTTGTTTCTCATTGAAGGTTCTCCCTCTTTCCCAATTTCTATCCCTAATGGAATGAAATTGATGTTGGAATCTAGATTTCAATTTATGCACTAATACAGATTCATCTGTCATCTCCGCAGTGCTTCTTGCTATTTTAACTTTCTGTTCCTCAACATGAGATCTTACCATTTCTGGAAGTGAGTTTTTGAACTCGTCCAGCAGAATACTCTCATTGAGATCCTCATATGTCTTTTCTATCTTTAATGTTCTCATTCATCTATCTAAGTTACTATGTTTAATTCTTTCAAATTCAACATAAGTCTGACCTATTTCCTTCCTCTTATTTCGGAAGTGTTGTCTATATGCTTCTGGTAGACATTTGTAGGCACTCAATAATAGCCTATTTTACTTCATATTCCCAAGACACCTCATCTGACAGCATTGCAAATACTTCACTAGCCCTACTACCAACTTGGTCCGAATTAATATTACCCACAAAGTCTCCGGCTGGTTCATCTGGTTGAGAAATAAGCTAAAGGAAATGAAAAGGGCTTCTACATCTTTTCATCGAATTTTGGTAATGTTTTAACATATTTGTATATATCTCTATCAGGTCTTTGGCTACGATGGGTTTGCTCATCATCACTCTCCTCACTAAGCCTATCTCCTGACTTTATTTCTGCCCTTTCAAATTGACTTTCTTCTTTAATTTGCAACTTTTGAATTTCAAACTCTCTCTTTCTCCCTTTCTCGTCTCTCTTTTTCTCTTTCTTCTGCTTGTAACCCTAATTAACCATTTCGGTTCCATTTCTTCCTCTTCTGCCCTAGCTCTTCTTTCCTTTTCTTTATCTCCTAACACCAATTGTCTAATTTTCAATTTTTTTTTCTAACTCCACTGCACTTGCCTGTTTCTCTGATGTACCTAAGTGCTTGACCAACCTAGTTACAGTTTCAGCTCTCCTCTTATCCCTAGTTAAACCCAATTCTAGCCTGTTTAAGAAGTCCAGAAGTATATCCTTCTTTGCTCTTTCTAAACTTTCTTGGCAAATTTGGGAAGCATCTTCAAAGCCCAGAGCCTCTTTAGCAATGTTAAGAGCCATTTCCCCCAATTTTGACTTAACCGACCACAAATAACCAAAATTGATTTCCACTTCTCACCTAAGTTTTATTTTAAAGATTTAACCTTTAATCCCCAAGTCTGTTTAAATCTGTTGGGAACTTTCATACCCCAAATCTGTTCACATCTGTCCACATCAATTCACATCTGTCCAAATCCGTTCACATCCCATATGTGAACCAGGCACTCTTGGACTTGAGCCCTCAATCTGTTATGAAGCAAAGGTTCTGAATAACTAAAACTGAAAAACCCCAAGAAGCTTGAGTCGCCTCATAATCTGTTAAAGGAAGTGTGAAAAGTGGTGTAACCGGCATCTCACCTCCCAATCTGTTATAAAGGGCAGGTTAAATGAAATGAACACCTGACACTCTATAAACAACAATTAACAATTTATTTATCGAACTCCAACAGTGAACAAATTAACAGAACTACTAACAAACCAAACAATTCCCTCTCAATTAATAACTATTCCCAAATAAAAGAAAATTCTAATGGTATGCTGTTCTAATAAGTTCAAATCCCATTCATATAAACGATAAATAAAGAAAACTTAAAACGTATTGTCTTAAAATTACAGCCAGGATACGCCTTCTAGAATGTTCACTGCCTTCTCTGCTCTGTTGCTCAGTCAGGAATGCCTTTCTCTGTCAAATTCTAGTGTCAGGAATATTAACTAAGACTACTGCTGTACCTTTAGTTTACGTGATAGTTTTCTGAGAACTTATAGAATTTTGTGAGAACCAGTGATTTTCTGTTTGGTGCTGGTTAACTTTAACAGACGGCAACTGCTCTCTCACCGACTTTTGAATGCCCTCTTCTTTTTTATCCTTGATGACCTATCAATTTCTTACAATAGATTGGTCCTAGGTTGTCAAAACCATCAGATTTACATTTAGTTGGTTTTTAGTTTCTAAGTGCCTGATTTAAATTAATTGGTTGATAGTCAGTCTGGTTGCCTCGCTAACAAAACAAGATTACTTCCTGGGTTTTGAACCAACATTTGATACAGTGTTTCAATTTCAGGAGCTCTCTGTGCACCCCCACATGTTTTTTTTCAATCTCAAAGCCAATAAAATATACATCATCTTTTAAAGGGACCATGTACTCTTCCCCTGTTATTTTATAAACATCAAATCCTAACATCCTGCCTTCCAATCCACAAGTACTATATCAACTTCACAATAATTCATATTAGCTTAAAAGGGCAATTCAAATATAATACCTGATATATTTATATGCCAAACAATAAGGAACTCTCCTATGTTACCAGTATCAGCTGTTACTTGATCCCAAATGTCATGTGGTCTTTAAGATAACAGATTACCTAGATGTTTGAAAGTTAAAATGTTTTCTTTTACTTCTTATATTTTTATTTTCCTCTATCTTTATAATTTAAATTAATTGTTGCAAGACCAGGCTTAATTATCCAATATAATAATACTTTAATGATTTCAAAAACAATCCAGTAACAAATGCATTTTTAGTTTATTTAATCAATCTAAAACCTACATCTTAGACATTTTTAGTGATGCACTCGCCATTTTCCTTTCTTTGATTCTTTTCTTGGTTTCCCTATTGTGATCCCTAGACAGTGAATTAAACAAACTACCTGCTCTGAACTTTGCCTACATGTTTGGCAAGTTAACCTCATAAGTCAAAATCTTTCTTCAGTATCTCTAGTAATCTTCCAAAGGAGAATAAACCAGCCACCATACAGGATCTCACCCATGATGAGGAGGAAGATGACCGGCTAAAACTGGGATCACCCTTATTTAGTGTACTTCCTAACATCCAGTTACAGACCATTCTGTGTGTTCTTGTTTTTCACAAGCTTATATGATGTAGCATGGCTAAAGGAAGAAAAACATTGAAAAATAATAGTTACTTAACATAAAACATAAATAGCATCAGCACAGATATTGTAAAATTTAATTAAACACATATTTCCATAAAAGAAGCAAAAACAGCATGAAAAAAGAAACTATTTTCATGCAGTAACTGGTTAAGATCCGGCATGCACTGCCTGAGAGCATGCTTGAATCATGTTCAGTTGGGGTATTCAAGGATGAATGTGCAGGGTTACAGGGAGAAGGCAGCGGAGCTGGACAAGATGAGTTGAATGACTTCTGCTGCGCTGAAACAATTCTGTGATTCACATATTTTAAAAGTGAATTTATATCACAGATTTCTCTCAAATACATACCTGGTGAGTGCCTGGATTTTAATTACAAAAATGGGAGAGAGGATGGTGCGATGGAAGGGGAAATGATGGTATCTGGTATATCTGGATTTGTAATCCAGAACCCCAGATTAATGTTTTGAGGATGTGGATTTGAATCCTGCCATGCCAGATAATAAAATCTGAATTGAATTAATGAAAAAAAGGAATAAAAAGCTAGCCTAATAGCAACCATGTATCCGTTGTCACATCAATCCATCTGGTTCACTGGCGTCCTTTCAGGAGGGTAGTCTGCTATCCTTACCTGGTTTGGTGTACATTTGACTCCAGATCCACAGGAACGTGGTTGATTTTTAACAGTCCCCTGGGTGATTCGGGATTGGCAATAAATGCTGTTATAGCCATGTTATTAAACTATGTCATTGCTACACATCATTTCTCCATAAGTCTTGATAGCATACTCAGCCCAGAATAATGGGATTAAGTTTCTTTCTGTTTGTTTTCTGTAATGAGCCTACATGAAATAAATTTGAGCTCCTCAAACCAATTGCAGCAGGCATGGACCTCACTAGCTTAAAGACACTCTGGGTGTCACCATGCTATAAGGACTGCAGCAGTTCAAGCATGCAGTTCACTACTATTTTATCCACAGCAGTTAGTGAAGTAAATTGGAAATAAATGCTGGCCTAATCAATAACTCCCACAATCCGTGAACAAATTTAGATAAAGCAAAACAAAATTGGAGTGGTTGATATAGAAAATAAAAATTCCAAATACAGTAAAGGATATTTTTATGTAGCTCACGATAATGGCTACACACGTTTAGAAAACTTTTCCCTCGATCTGTGTTGAACCTTCTATGCTTTTATTTGCTGGTCCAGGTAGCCAGATTATAAAACATTCATTTTCCAGTGCTAACATTCCTAATTTGTCTGATCACAAAAAAAAGAAAGGTCTTTAGAATTGTTAATCCTGTTTGTCATTCAAATTTATCAAGCATTTGCTAATCTTTGACAGTTGTATTTACTGTTTTCACATATCAAAGTTTGCAGGCATTGTATTAGTTTCTATGAAGATTGCAGGAACTACCCACCTAGATGATTCTTAATTTATTAATTCACTGTAAAATTATTGTACTTCATTTCTTTTCCCTACAGGTTGAAGCAGAAGGATTTGATCCTTTGGACAAGACAGTGGATGTGTTTGACAATATAAACCTCTATTCTGCCGCTGTTTACGATTTCGTACTTCAGAGATCAAACTCAAGCAGCTCTTGAAAATAGGACAATCTTTAATCTAGAAGAGAATGTGAATTTGTATTAATATGACAATTTTAAATGCTCCAGTACTCTGTGGATGCTGACATTAGAATTGCAGCATAAGAAAGGAGTAAGGAAAATGAATTAGGAGCAGTACGCTAAGCCTAGCAAATCCCATTAGTAAATGTAGGCAGCACACCTCCCCACAGAAATACATCAATTTTTGTAAACAAGCATGTAGAAAATTGTGTGGTCATTTTGGTAAATATGAAATACTATGTGGATCTGTCTCCTTGTTATTAGCCTGAAAGAGAATGAAAAATCAAATAAAAGAATGTTTAGAAAATGTATACAAATTACTCACTTTTTTAATATTGTAGAATATTGCATATGTTTGAGTCTTTTTTGTTCAACTAATTGATTCTTAGTCAATTGTGGCATTGCATCTACTCATAACCTCCACTCAGTGCTTCTTTAACTTAGTTATTGTTGAAAAATACCAGCAATTGCTTGCATAAAGACCACTGGTCCTTACTTTTTTATCTAGGATTGGCTAACTCAAATTCTGAGAACACAATCATTTCTGGGCTAGTACTCAAGAATAGTTTGGTCTCCAAAGTGAGCTGAGAAAACAAAAACAAAACAAAATCCATTAAAGTGTCACTAGATATGTATAACAACATGATTCCTTACAAGAGATGTTAGACTACTGTGTATATTTTGAATTCCCAAGGTACATTAGGAACTTTACAAACAAGGGAAGGATATTTGGCCCCTCCAGTGCATAAGTACTCTATACCTCAACATTATTTATCCATTTTTGCCACATGTCTGTTAGGTGGAATAATATAAGTGGCTTATTTTTTACTGGTCTATTAATATAGAGTTCTGAGCTAATAATTTGGTGACATAATTGACAATCCCAGCATGGCAATTAAAGAATTAAAATTCAGCTTGATCAATAAACCTGAAATAAAGGTTAGCATAGTAGTTAGCTAAGATGCTACTGAATGTCACCTGTAGCAGTGACCATAATGCTGCTAGATTATTATAAAAAAGACACCTTATTCATTAATGACCTGTAGGGAGGGAAATCTGCTGCCCTTACCTGGTCCGGTCCACATTTGACACCAGATCCACAGCAATACAGATGACACTTAATTGCCCTCTGAAATGGGCTGCATCAGTTATATTCAAGAAGATGAATCAGAACCTTTTCAAGGCCAAAAAGAAAAGATGGGGAATAAAAGCCAACATTGTCAAGAAGCTCCCATCCATTAAATATTTTTTTAAAAACTCTACCTCAAAGAAATCTTTCCATCTCAGCCTTGGAAAATTTCATTACTCTGGCACCAATATTTTGGGGCAGGGATTTCTATAATTTCCATTATCTTTTGTGTGAAAAAAAATTTCCTGATTTCAGTTCTGAATTATTTTAAGATTATCAATTCCCTCTTTGGAGATTCTGTATTTACCCAACCTTTAGACTGCAATCAGATCACCCCTTAATCTCCAATACTCAGGAGGGAGTACAAATCAAAATTATGCAACATATCCTCACAACTCAATCCTCTCAATCCCAGTATCATTCATTCTGTTGGTAGTTATAGAGTTGCACTTCACTCTCCGAAACAACTCCCCTGAATAGAAACATAAACCTTTAAGAAAAAGAAAGCTCGTCCCTTTCTAACAAGGTAGTTTTTTTTCCTTTTTTAACTGAGCAAATATTTCAGAGGGAATTTGAAAAAGAAAATCAAAATCTAAAATTCTAAAATGGGGAAACGGTACATAGGGGCAAGAGCCAACAGGCATGTTAAGAATTCAAAATATGAAAATGGAGTACAAGATTAGAAAATCCAGATGCAAGCTTTTTAAATAGGGCTACCGAATGTATCAGAAAAAGATAAATTACCCAACGACAAGAGCTTAATGTGGCACTTCAAACAACCTCATTGAAGAGTCAAACATGTTGCGGCTCCAGTACAGCATATCAACAATACAAAGCTACTTAATGGACCACAGCATTTCTATATGTGAGTGAAAGAGACAAGAGACAGCTGAATATGCCAATTAGTAGAAGCAGTAGAGCCAACAGTGGCATCAGTTTAAAGGAAATTCTTCTTGTAAATTTAGCCTAAATAAAACATTTGAACCTAACCGCCAAATATTAAATCAGAGCAGGCCCTTACCTCCAAGTTATATCTAGTCAATTCCTTTGATTCTTTGGTCAAACTTTACTCTCTACCTACTGGCATTTCAGGAATATTGCAACAGAGGTGCACAGTGAAAGAATATTTCAAGTAAGACTAGAGTATTAATTTGGCAGCACAAAACTTCACACATCAGAGAAAGTAGATTTTTAACACTATAAAAGAAAAGCTAAAAAAAACTTCAAATTGTCAGAAAATCATGTTGTCTCAGATGTTCTGAGAACACTCATTGTTGAACAGCAATATTCTGTCAACAGCAATGCATATTGAATTTACAAAAGAATTGTGCACAAAAGGGCTGAGAGTTTTTGAATACATCTCTCAAAGAGAAAGCTTCAGTGCTGAATGCTATTAATAACAAACGTGTTAATGCCCCATATAAAATTGCTTGTCCACTATTTAAAAAGAAGCACAAACCTTCATTAATTACTGCTCTTGTCAAAAGTATAGTCACTGAAATACCCTGATCATTAACTAATACATTTGTCACCAATCACACATCACAATTTCAAACTCTAAGGACAGCCTATGATCTACCTATCCATATTTTAACAAGTTAGCTCTACAACAGATATTCTGATATTAATTTATAAAATGAGACATACGCTGCTGCCTTTTATATGTTTATTAGAGTTACCAAACAAACTAGTTAATGTCAGAATACTACATTCCTGCAAAACTTTCCTTGAAAGGATAATGGAAGAGATGGTGACATTCAGATTTCTGGGAATGGAAATTGGACGTGCCCATCATTTAGAAAATGCGGCTCTTTGCATTTCACATCTGCAACAGAGTGGAGGAGCTTTAGGTTAAGATTTTATACAGCTTCTATTACACATCTAAGACTGCCCACAGGCCCAACACTTAATTAATGTGATGAAGATTGAGGAGTATATTGAAATATTCTGTGATTATATCAAAACTTCTTTCTGGGAAAGAATTACAGATGTTAAAACCACATCAGAAGACAAATCCTTTACTACAAATATCTTGACTCATGCTTTCTCTGATGCTATGACATCCTTTTTGCAGTTATTATCTACTGTTCTTGATGCCATCGAGTAATGCGTGGAACCCTTTCTCCATTGAGATTACCTTTGGATTTCTATCCTTGGGGATGAGTTCCACAATGAAAACATCAGACCTCATGGATGCTTATTTTTTCAGAAATGTGTCAGTCCAACATACATACAAAATATTCTGTCTAAAGGGCTAGTAACTAATTCAACTAAAATAATGAATCGAATGCTATTTCTATCTCTAAGAACCAGTTTCTTTTAATGTTTCCTACTTCAAAGAGTTTAAGCTTGTTTGGATATATCTGAAAGGAATTACACAGGTTTCTGCAGGACTGAGCAACATCAGAGAAAAATTAGCAATACAAAAGGCAAAAGTGAACAATATAACATATGTTCTAGGTTCCCAAAATTGCTTGAGGTTCTCTTTGATATGAAAGCAAAATACTGTTGATATTGGAAATCTGAAATAATGACAGGTAATGTTGGAAATACTCAAAAAAGCTGGCAGCTTCTGTGGAGAAGGGAAGAGATTTTTTTCAGGGTGGTATTTCTTTCATCAGAACTCTGACAAAAGGTAATTGATGAAGCAAAACCCCATCTCTCTCTTTCTCCACAGTTGTACTCTATCTGCTAGTATTTCCAGTGTTTTCTGAGGTTTTCTTCTAATCAATATTAAGTAATGCTTCCCATGAGTTCTGCCCCCCATTGTGCGGCCTCTAAACGTATACAGTTCTGAGGAAGGGTCACCGGACCTGAAATGTTAACTCTGTTTTCTCCTTCACAGATGCTGCCAGATCTGCTGGGCTTTTCCAGCAACTTTGTTTTTGTTTCTGATTTACAGCATCCACAGTTCTTTCGGTTTTTATTTTATATAATTTTGATTTCAAATTTGACCTGATTGACAAAACTATTTCCTTTCTGACTCATTAGATAAGTTCACTTATATTCCAAAATTCCAGGATCTTTCTTTCAAAAATAACTTCAAAAGGTTACAGTACCAAAGTTCTGATCTTGCAATTCAATGTAGTTCAACTGATAAATTTTTTTGCACATAGATTCAGACAATGAAAGCATTGAGATAACAAGGTGTAGAGCTGGATGAATGCAGCGGGCCCAGCAGCAGAGGAGCAGGAAGGCTGACGTTTTGGGCCTAGACCCTTCTTCAGAAAACATCCTGGACCCTTCTTTGTTTTCTGAAGAAGGGTCTAGGCCTGAAACTTCAGCCTTCCTGGTCTTCTGATGCTGCTTGGCCTGCTGTGTTCATTCAGCTATACACTGTTACCTCAGACTCTCCAGCATCTGCAGTTCCTACTATCAATGAAAGCATTGAGTCATGTTGATTCCTTATTTATTACTACACATCCTCCAATAAATTGGAATGGCTTCTAGAATATTTATAAAATGTTAATATTTGTATCATGAAACACAAGTCAAAATGAAGCGGACAATGCATTTCACTGCCACTCAGACAGACTTCTATTTAGAATCTATGAGGAAAGGTTCTGATTGATGGCTATGGGGGATGAAGGCAGCAGTTGGCATCTATTTTATTTGAGGATGAACTGGCATAAACCAAGTAAAGGCTCACAGCAAAGCAATGCACTCTGATTTATCTGAGTTAATATTGTTAACGGTTATGCAAATGTGAGGTGAACTGTCCACTTTAGTTGCATCCACAAGGGCAACAATATTCAGTGGTTGCAATTTATGAGATGAAAGTAGGTTTCCTCTTTATTGTTGATCAGAAATATCATCTGTATTTTAGAATTTGAAACTAATGACACTCCCAGCACCTGAAAATAGTTGCATTCACCACAGTAATTTATAATGTTCTAATAATTGAAAATGTGTACACTGATCAAAGGGTATAAACAAAACATTTGCAAGCCAGAAGTACCAAGTTGATGATTTGTCTTGGCCTGAGTTTCACCTGAGGATCCCACCATCACAGACCCCTGTCCAGTCGACTTGATTCACTCCATACAATACCAAGAAACAAATGAATGCACTGAATAAATGCAGCCAACTCTGCATGAACTCTGACAACATCCCTGGTATGTGCTGGTAATGATCCCAAACAACCAAGCCTTAAACAAAACACTTTCTGTACAAGAACAACACTGACAAAGTAGGAAATTATCCAGGAACACCTGACACACAAAAAGCAGGACAAATCATAGCAAGTCAATCACTGTCTCTTCAGTCAACTATCAATCATCAGTTAAACGATGGAACATGTTATTGACAATGCCAACCAGTGGAAGTCACCAATAACTTTCCCACCATATTCAGTTTAAGCTCTGCCAGGACTACTTGGTTCCAGCTGTTATTAAAAGCTTGGTCTAAATGTGGCCAAAGGAGAAGAATTCTAGAGCTGAAGTGAGAGTGACATCCTTTGACAACAAGGCAGCATTTGACAATGATGTAAATTTAAAGTCAATGCTGCAGTTTAATAACTGCTTGGTCTCCTACAGAACCAACAGTCTCCTCTACTATGGAGAGAGAAAAGGTTAACATTAAAATATTAACTCAGTTTCTTCTCCACAGAGGTTGTCTGGCCAGTTGAGTAGTTTCCAACAGTCTTGGTTTCTGCTTCAGATTTCCACTATCTGCAGTATTTTGCTTTTGTGCCTCAATTTTTGCAGGTGAAATACAAAACTGATTACTGGGGCTTCATTCCAATTGGGAACCATAAACTGGAAACTTTGTCCATTGTAGCAGGAGCAAAAGTGAAAAATATAACAGAACTAACAACTTTTAAGAAATATTTCACTGGAAACAATTCAATCTCAGCCAGAACACATTTAACTTAAGTCTAAAATGTATAGATATTTGCCTTTTTGTAAATTTTCTCCCCAATATGAGATCTATTAGCCAAAAAGAGTCACAACACTCTTTTTATATGTTTTTACAGCTTCCCTTAGTGTACAGCTTGTGGTGGTGGTAGGATTTACAAGCTGATCTAGTAGCCAACAAAAAGAATAGCATTGACATTTACTACCAACTGGGATTTTTAAGGTGTGCCTGGCTCTATTTGGAGAGGGGTTTATGGCTCCCACAATCCACATGTTGAAGAGGAAGATGGGGAATTGGGGTTTGTCAACGGAGTGCATCACATAGCCAACCAATGCTGTCCCACTGGACATTAACCTAGAATTCACAACCAGACCTCCAGCCTTCATTCACTTTCAGGATTAGCGATGATTTTGAGTGGGAATTGTACTTGTGAAATAATTTCTGACTCCACTGCTTAAAACCTGGAAATGAGGTGGAAACATATTCAATTGAGGCATTTGAGAAGGCATTTGATGATGACTTAAATAGAAATGATATGCAGGGATACGGGTAAAAGGCAGGAGATTGGCAACAGGTAAGAGAACCAGTGTAAGCATGATGGGCCTAATGGCTGCTTTCTGCACCATAGAAATTCTGTGCTTCTGGGATTTGCATGAAATGTCTGTGTTAAAGTTGATAAAGAATGAATAAGATACAGAATAAAACATTGTTCTAATTCTACACCTTAATCTTAATCATTGAACAAAATGATTGAGACCTAACATTTCCTACATATCGAGCTCACTATTGATTCATCGTGAACATACCTCCTAAAGAAAGTGGATAAAACTGCAGTGACACACAACACAAATTATCTCTGAATGTGAATTAAACCATATTTGTACCTCATTACTCTGCAGAATTCTCACTTTCTTGCAATCACAACAAAATGACAATACACTGAAAATGCTTGAAAAAAACTAAGTAATGCTTTTAGTGACATTTATTTTGTTCCAGAAATGATCTTGTTTCAACTTACTAACAAATGAATCAAAACTTGAGCAATCATAATTTCTCTCAGCCACAGAGCAGACTGCCATCAAGGAGAGATGTTTTTAGCCTCACTCCGGCATAGATGAACCTGATTAACTCATTAGTAAATATGAATAAAACACTTCTCAATTGGACTGAAATAATTAAACGTGGTTTGAAGAAATGGAAATGTGTTTGGTTATTTTTATCAGATTGGAATCAAAGAGAAACCAATCAAATGTTTAGCACACAAGTGAACATCTTCAGCAAATCTATAAACAATGGATTTCATCCCCAAATTTTCTTCCAATCTTTCCTATGGAGATATACAGGAAATTAGTGATACAGCTTAGCAGCTGTTGGCAGCCTTGTGCCTCACGCAATTGGATATGCATGAATGCAGTAAAAGTTCGTAGCCCATTTAAACACAGAGGCCACCACAAAAGAGCTCAATCCTGGTTTCATCCAGTAGACTCAGATATGATTTTTCAAAAGGGGGTCACAGGATAATAAGCAGTAGCAGGCACACTGGATTATATTTCTTCGCTAAGCCTTATATTTCTTCACTAAGACAGAGAGCAATTATAATAACTCATCATTGGTATTCTGGTTGAGCAGAGTTCAAGGATTAAAAACCATGATCTGCTTGGTTTGTACAGTTTCACATGAATGAACAATGATTTCTGGCCACTAAGGCAATAGAATGGAACTGGTTTTGGTAGTCATACACTTGGAGCGCTTTTATTACTGAGTCAGAAATTTTAGGTTCAATTTCAATTCCAGAGACTTAAGCATAAATCTAGAGATGCTCCAGTGAATTACTATGGGCATGTTGCCTTTCTGAAGGTGCTGCTTTTCAGATGAGCCTTCACATCAACACTCTATTTGCTACTTGAATTGAACATGAATTGGCTAATTCTCATCCCTCATCAACATTGCTTAAAAAAATTGGTCATTATCACATATGCTGTGTGTAAGTTGACAGATGTGTTTCCTAAATTATAACAGTGACTACACTTCAGGAGTACTTCATTGGCTGTAAAAAGTTTTGCAAAGCCCTGAGGATGTGCAAGCAGTGGCCAAAAAAAAGAGAAATGTGATAATATAAAATAACCACAGTTTTGAAAATAAAAATTGGAAAATATGCTGTGCAGAAATCCAGAAATAACTCATTCAGTTTATTTCTATGCACTGCCTTTATCCAGGATGGAAGGGTTCCAACTATTTAATAACTATCTAATGAGCACTACCAAAGGCAACTGAAATAAGTCAGCTCCAATGATAGATCTAATGATAGTGCTGAGTTGGGTAGTTTGTGTATTGTGAGTGTTCAAAGACCATTGGTTTTACCAGGTGGTACCCATGGGTGTTTGGACTTTAACAATTTACTTTTCTGTTTGTTGGATGTTTTCCATTGCATGTATTTGTTTTCACAATCATTCCTCTGAATTGGAACAGTTTGTATGCTGCTGGATCTTTTCTCTGGTGGTTCCTCTTTCTTGTTGCACTGAGCATACCTGTTATTTCTCGCAGCTTCGTATTGGGCTGATTCAATGACGCCAATACCTTCCCTTAACAAGTCTAAAGCAACCGGCAAGACACTGATCACAGCACCATAGTGGTGCTTTGATTCATCACAGCTCAGGTGATTCACTTCATCGTGAGGATATCTGTGTCAGAATAAGACAACACTAAAATTTACCACACAATACATTTACTGCAGCAGTGTTAATCATGAGAATTCAATTATTATATATAGCCTCAGATTAGAAGCTCTGACAATAAAAGCAAAATTCAGAAAATGCTCAATATTTGAAATAAAAGCAAAAAGTGCTGGAGAAACTGAGCAGGGCTGGCAACATCTGTGGAGAGAGAAAATGAGTTAATGCTTCTAGTCTGGTATGACCTTTTTTTCAGGACTGAATTCTTCCGAAGAAGAGTCATATTGGACTCCAAACGTTAACTCTGTTTCTCTCTCCACAGATGCTGCCAGTCCTGTTTGATTTCTCCAGTATTTTGTGTTTGATTTTGTTAGAAACAGAATTGGAAACCAAGTTTCCTTGAAAATATAACACTGCTTTTCTTGCACAGTGTGTGAAATTTACATAAGCATTACCCAGACTATGGGTAGGAAATGGTATTCAAAACAATTTTTGAATCGGTTAGCCACAGCTTCTAATTTTGCACCAGTTAGTCACGTATGGAAATTAGTATTAGTATGTAGAGAACCAATACCTGTGTCACAAATAAAGGGTTAATCTACTGTAAACATTCTCAGAACCATATACTATTTATGTAAACCCACATGTTCTTCTTGTCTACAATTTCTTTATTTCTCCCATTGTTATGAAAATGACAGTCCCACAAAATTAATTGGTTTGAGAGTTCTTTTCTCTCTGTCAAACCTGATCTGCAATCACAAAACTCCTCTCTCAGTGGAGGTATTGAACAAAGTGATTTTTAGGTGACAGTAAAGAAGCTAAATTCACGTAGGAGGAAATTGTCAGTGACCAGACACTAGAGTAATTGGATATATAATAATAAGCCATGGAAAAGGCAACCCAAGCTCACTATTAATGTCACATTAAAAGATGTTCTGCGAAGCATCATTCAATGGTAAGGCAATCATCTTTTCTGTGCGTGGTGCATGGGCTACTGGCATTTCATGCACATACAAATTAAAAGTCAAATAACCATTGTTTCTGTGAACTAATGTTACAGCTTGATGGTTGCACACAATTTTGAGAGATTTCTTGGCTGTTATTATTTATAATATATACTGTTTCAAATTTTATGTGGGCGTTTTATTCTGTTTTTAGTTGGATCTCTTGTCTACTGTGCTTGTCAATACAGACAGCAACTGTCACTGTGCTCTGTGCACTTAATGTGTGATGATGCTCACACAAGAAGGTTAACAATTGTGAAGCCATTACAGAAAAATCATTGAAAAACATTGTGTCTCTAATAATTGGGCAATAAATGCCAGTGTTTTGGTAAGAACATGGCCCAAGGTCCATTCTTCGTGCTATGAACTGCATTTGTTGGGAGGCACAACAGGGATGACTGAAAATAGATCACGGTAACAGATCCATTAAATTTTCCAAGTCAGTGTTGTTATTTCAAAAGGTTTTAAAACTGGATTCCTTTCTCTTGCTAATTCAGCTGTGATGGCCAAATATTTGACCACCCCCAACATTTCACATGTCATGCCATTAATTGACAAAATGCTTGTAGAATGCGTAAGCGCATAGAATTAAACTTTACATAATTGTAGATTAATATGGAACACTTCAATTGCAAAAACATGAAGGTGATCTGATGCGTGACAGCCATCTAGCACTGGATAGAACTTAAGTGAAGGAACAAGATAAAATCTCACATTAATAATTTTACTTATTTCTCATGTTCTTAATAGGGACACGATGTTCTCATTGATATTGGCAAGCAGTACACACATCATGTTTAAGAATTATTTCACAGATGTGAATTATTTGTTTACACTTTTCATTGATATTAAAGCTAACACCTAGTTTAATAAAAATTAATTACTTACAGAGAGTTCCAAACAGTGATTTTAACTGTGAGAGTTTGTGGGAATTGAGTAGAAACACTGTCCACCCTTCAAAATTGGTAGTGTAAAGCCTTGGCAATTTGAAGCTCTAGGTTTCATCTACATGTTGCCAGTCAGATGCCCTCCTGAAACAGGCAGGCAGCAACACCTGGGCTAGGGCAGAATTTGAAATGAATAGGATGTCCAGCTGGCTGGTACCAAGGAGATAGTTTAAGGTGCATAGGGGAGTGGATTTTAGGATGCTTTTATTTGAGGGAAACTAGGGTTGAGAGTATACAGGGCAAAGAAGCTGAAACATTTACTGGGGCACAGGAGGATACCTTCCAGTCTCATTAAGAAATTAGCACAAAGGATTTTATACTCTTAACAAAATGCACCCTGATTGCACTGTTTCCCACTAACAGGGAAGATTACAGCAAAATCCTCACTCAGACCACAACTGAATGTGCAGATTGTACAGTAATAGGACATCAGCAGAATATGTAATGATGATACATAATGATATAACAATAAACGTCAATGTCAAGTGGTTATGTAGTGAGAGCTCAAAGGAAGCAGAACATCTGTCAAGAATCTTAATATTATAGCTGTATCTCCAGTGCTAGAAGTAAAGAGATTTTTATCGAGGGCACCTGGAACTCAAACAGTACCCAGGAGGCTAATTGCAGTTAGACAGTATACACAAAGTAACACAAGGGAGTAGTGGAAAAGACAGAGAAAAGATAAAACATTTATTGAAGTTAACCTCATTGCGATGAATGAAGAAAGACAACGCTCACTAGGACTTTGGGGTACATTTCAGGCACAGCGGGAAGCTGAAAGACAAAGTTGCAGACCAGGTTGCCCTGAGCACCAAACCAAAACAGCTGGCAATGGGACAATGACAGCCAAAGTTGAAGGAGCAGTTCCAAAGGATAGAGGCTAAACTGGCATTCCTGGAGCAAATCCTTGTGATGATCCAGACTCAGGAATGTGAGGTATGGAAGAAAAGAAGTGCATGATATGGAATTGTTTTGGTAAAAATGGAACAGATTAGTTCAAACCCCACCTGCTCTGAGAGAGTGTGTAGTAACATATCAGAACAGTTTGATCAGAAAATATCTACTACATTATTCTATACATTAGGGAACATCGTGAGCGATTTTCAAAACAGCATATTGACGAAAACAGTGCATTGTATGTACAAGGCATTCATTGCATGCTCAGTGTAAGGAGAAATTTAATAACAATATATGTGAAATTTAATCAAAGAAAACAGGACCTGGGGAAAGAATGAATTTGTTCATAAACAACCTCTAAAGAGAAGATTGTGCATATGAAAGCCTGAAGGTAGAACTAATGCACAACCAGGTCATGGTCAGACTTTCAGGTGAGGCCTTGCCAGACCTGCACAAACCATAGAGAATTAATCTGACACTAGAGAAAATGTTGTGCAGATCATTAGACATTCTAAAATTTAGAGGGAAAACAGTGTATTCTGTTCTCGTGTGTTGCACAAATTCAATGCTGCTTGTACTCCATCTTTCTTAGAACTGCTGAAAAGATGACCGTCTGCAGTGAATGCCTGATGAAGGAGGTCACACAATTATGGCAAGGCAGGAAGTACATTAGTACAATGTTACATTTTCATCCAAACATCTACTCTTTCATGAAGAAAAAATAAATTGGAATCACTGTCATTTACTTGGAGTTCCCCAAATCAGCCACCAACACACACTACTCACATGTATCAACAATTTGTTATTTTTTGCATTTCTGCATATGCATTGCAAATGGCTTTCAATCATATTGATCTGTTAATGGCATTTGTGCATGTTGTCATTGGTTGTTCACTTGACTGTTCGCCAGGATGCTCTTCCTTCTCTGGGGAATGTCATTCCTGTATCATTTTTTGCTGATGCAGTTAACTGTTGTTTTTTCATTTCCATTGTTGGGGTGCTGCAGAACTCTGAGACTGATAGTTGATATGGTCTATGTGGATAGTGAGTTTCCATCTTCTTAGCTGGCAATCTGCAGCAAAATAATAGCTTCTCTAGTTGTGCTTATATGCCTGTGACAGTGTATCTGATCATTCACATCCACTATGTGCAATCAAAGTGACATTTGCTTGAAAGAGATCCCAACTGCCACCTGGATGACTCTTGTTGAGAATGTTGAATATTTGTACTTTGATTGGCTTTCTAATGCTCACTCTGGCAATGGTTCTGTCAAAGTGAAATTTGGCTTTTTGCCATTTCACATTGATTTTTGTCACTCACATTTGTAACGATAACTGGCTTCGGTAGTCTTTGTACTGGACTACCTTCCATGTCTTTAGTAGGTGTTTCTCCAATGATGATTTCCTCTGTGCTGACTTTGCTTGATTTCTTTATCATTACTTTGATGATTTTTACTGCTACCTCTAGTTTTGCTTTTGACTAAGGATACTGTGAGGCTGATGGGCAGTATTGACCTTCCCAATACTTTATTAAGTAGCTTAATTCGTCACTTGTGCTCTGAGGGCTATTGTCCCTCATTGCAATGGCAGAAATACTGTAACAAAGAAGTATGCTTTCACACAATCTACAATCTCAATGCTAGTCATTAAAATTCCAGTATTTGGAATAATTACCACTAGTCAGAATAGTAGTTGGCAGTAACAAGATAATCAGTTCCTCCTAGACTGAAAAGTTCTATTCCAAGTTTCACTCACATTCTGTCTGCGATATATTGTGTTATCAGCTACTCTGTAGCTCATTTAGATTGGTATACATTAGACATACTGCCCTGGCTGATGTGGTCCTTAGTCTCACTGTCATATTTGCTTTCTCATGATTCTTGGGGCTTTCTCAAACTTAGCTCAATTTCTTGGTGGCTTTAACATCTCTCTTCTCACCTGCTTCAGGACAATTATTCTACTTCCTTTGGCCTATCTTGGGCTCTCTTTGTATGCCCAACATGGTAGTGTTCCCACAGGAGTGTCCTCAATATTTTCAGACCATCCTTTCATTGTTACTTCTTTCAGCATCTGGACAGTTGCATTTTGTCAAGTAATTTTCATGATTTGAGCAAGTTGTTTATCCGTCAGATTCAATGGGTGGAATCTTATAGGTTTCTGAGCGACATGGACTATGGAGACCTCTGTAATTGTGCAGGAAGTCCAGTGAGGCCTATCATTAGGAACAACTTTCTGCATTTTTATGCACTTGCTAAGTGACAAAATGAGTTTCTTGCTAGGCAGCAATGAGTTGCCAATTAAAGGTAATTATAGTTTGTTAAATGTTTTGTTAATGCCACAACTCACGTAATTAATATTATTTCCTATCTTACCAATGCATTGAACAAGCTCAACGTGGAGAATTCTCAACACAGAAATCAGGACGCCTTTTGTCTTCAGCTCACTGCTGGCTGGGAGTTGGGTGGCATTATGGGTCAGGGGTTCTCGATATAGTTAGTCATGTGCATGTCCACACATATTCTACAGGCTTAGCCACAGTCGGTTGGCCACTTAGGCTGCTCATTGTTGGAGGACCTGTCTGACTGCAGTCTGGGGAGTAGGCAATGATCAGTCCTGAAGGCCCCACAGCAGCAGTCGGGGGGATTGGATATCAGCCATCAGGGAGCTACACAAACAGAGATGAGAGATCTTTTCAAACATGTTTAGGGCTGCCCATCAAAGGTGGGCAGAGGTCTGAGTGAATATAATCCTGGAGGTCTGTATGCTGATTGACGAAGGGATGAAAGGGGGCCTGTTGGGGCAGTAGGGGAAATCACTGCCAAAAAGAGAGGGGGTGTCATGGCTGGGGGGTAAGCAGAGCTTGTGTAGCGATGGGAAAAAGATGGTGACTTTGGAAACCACAAATGTAAACAATGAATTGTAGGAATCTGGGTAATTCTAAATATCAGTAGGACAATGGTGTACATGGACATAGATCCTTGATGGCAACAGGACAAGTAAAATCCTTAAGAAGGCAGAGATAACAAGGTGTAGAGCTGGATGAACACAGCAGGCCAAGCAGCATCAGAGAAGCTGACATTTCGGGCCTAGACCCTTCTTCAGACACTTCTGAGGCCCGAAACGTCAGCCTTCCTGCTCCTCTGATGTTGCTTGGCCTGCTGTGTTCATCCAGCTCTACACCTTGTTATCTCAGATTCTCCAGCATCTGCAATTCCTATTATCTCTGGTTAAGAAGGCATATGGCATATCTGCCTTTGTTAGCTGAGACAGAATTCCATGGGAAAGAGGTTATGTTGGAACTAGCAGTTCTAGTCACTACATTTTACAAAGGATCTAACTGTAGGATGCGAAGGAGATTTACAAAGATGGGCTGAAGGGTCTGGCTTATGACAAAAGATTAGATGGGTTGGGATTGTTCTCCTTGGACCAAAGGTTAAAAGGTACCTGATTGAGGGCTTCAAGGTAATCAGGGGAAAGATAGTATAGACAGTAAGGACCTTTTTTCATTAGTAGATGGGTCAATAACTGTTTGAGTCAGAAATTCTCATAGTATTTAAGCAGTATTTAGAGAGTCACTTGAATCCAGTTGGCTTCAGTGCTGTGGCCAAGAGCTGAAAAATAAGATTAGTACAGTCAGAGCTAGGGTGACTGGTACAGCCACAATAGGCTGAATGGCCTCCTTTGATGCTGTCTATGAGTATCGCAATGTGTTTCAAATTGACCGCAGTAAAGAGAGGAAGCTTTTCAACGATTGAGAGATTCACCCAGTGGCCCAGCTGCAGTCTGCATCTTTGTTTGCTTTTCCTTTTCAGTGGTTTCTGGCAGCTTTCAGCAGCTCTCAGCATTTCTGCGTTCCTCTAATGATGTTTTATTCAACAACTGAACACTTGGAAGGAAGAAACCAGAAGACAGATGATCCCCTGTAGCCAATATCAATAAATGTAGTACAGAAAGCAGATTTAAACGTCACAGAAAAAGTTGAAAGCTGCATGTCTAGAAGTCTCAAGACATTTACTGGCTACTGAAAGAATATCATGAGAAATACAGGAAGTACAAAAATGCAATGTGGAAGGTTTTTAGATTAAAAATACTGCCTGGAATACTAGTCAGACCATACAACTGTGATGTTTAACTAATCACATTTAACCAATTTGTTGGAGTTCCTTGAGCAAATACAGCTGTGAATAAAGACAAACTGTATTTGGATTTCTAAAAGGTATTTGATAAGGTGCCATGTAAAAGGCTTTTCTGGAAAATAAAAACGCATGGTGTATATGGGTAATATATTGAATAGAAGGTTGGCTAACTAATTGGAAACAGGCAGTAGCATAAATGGATAATTTTCAGGTTTGCGAGATGTAATGAGAGGTGTGCTACAGATACCAGTGCTGGGAGCTCAAGATTTAATAATTTAAATAAATCACATGGACAAAAGGGACCAAGTGTACAGTTGCTAACTTTGTTGATGACACAATGATAGA
This sequence comes from Stegostoma tigrinum, assembly GCF_030684315.1. NCBI lineage: Eukaryota > Metazoa > Chordata > Chondrichthyes > Orectolobiformes > Stegostomatidae > Stegostoma > Stegostoma tigrinum. The sequence goes on from NC_081382.1 coordinate 32,208,030, forward strand.
TAGAAAGATAAATTGTGAAGAGGCCATAATGAGTCTACAAACATAGATCATGCAAGTTGACAAAGATTTGGCAAATGAGGCTTAATCTTGGAAAATGTGAAATTGTCCATAAATAAATAATCATATTATCTAAATGGTGAGAGATTATGTAGCTCTGAGATGCCTAGATATCGGAGTTTCCCAGTGCATGAATTACAAAATATTATTAGTATGCAGATAGAGCATGTAATGAGGAAAACTAATAGAATGTTACCCTTTATTGCAAGAGGAATTGAATTCGAAACTAGGGATATTGTTCTGTCAATTATACAGGTCATTTATAAATACCATATCTGGAGTATTGTGTGTTGTATTAGTCTCTTGATTTATGGATATAAATATGGTGGAAGTCAGTTCAAAGAAGATTTATTAGAGCTGGAATGGGCAAGTTGTCTTACAACAAAAAGTCAGACTGGCCAGGCTTACATCTGCTGAAGCTTAGAAGAGTGAGAGTCAACTTGCTTCAAACATAGAATGTCCTGAAAAGGACAAGATGCTTGTAGAGACACACTTTCCCCTTATGGGAAAATCTAGAACTAGGAAGTCACCATTTAAAATTAAAGGGTTACCCATATAAAACAGATTAGAAGAACTTTTTTTTCCCCTCAGAGTATTGTGAGTCTGCTCAAAAGGCAGTGGAAGCAGAGACATTGAACATTTTTTAACGCAGAGGTAGACAGATTCTGGACAAGCAAAAATTGAAACAATCAGTGCTGTGGCCAGCGATTTCAAACTGAATGCAAGAAATGATCAGTAATTGCATTTTGCGTATTGTGAACAACCAAGATAGTAAAGAACCACTTATTCCCATCATTGTTTCTAGCAAAGCCATGGAGTCCTTGGGAATGGATTTGAGCTGAGCTGGAATCTGAATTCCAAACACCGCGAGGGAGAGATACCTGGATGCTGTGTTCCAGGAAGCAGTCACACCTGGTAGATTAACTAATGTTAATTCGATCAGCAGCCAGGGCTAGCAGTGTGTGACTGAGTGAGGCAGGTAGAGGAACCCTGCAGACAGGAACAACAGGTATGAGGCAATTGCTCCCTGCGTGGATGAGGAACAGGGCTGCAGGAAGGATGAGTCAACTGACCTTGGCACCATGGTTCAGGAAACCATTCAGGAAGGGGCATCTAAAAGACAGATTGTAGTTGCAGGGGATTCCATCTTCAGGAGTATTGACAGTATCCTTTGCAAAGCAGGATAGAGAATCCCGCATAGTGTGTTGCCTGCCCAGTGCCAGGGTGCGAGACATCTCTGACCAGCTTGACAGGATACTAGAAAGGGAGGGGGAGATTCAGTTTTATGGCCCACGTAGGTACCAACAAAGGCAGGACTATGAAAAAAGACCTGTTTCAGGATTATGAAAACCTAGCAATAAAATTACAAAACAGGCCTTCAAGGGTCATAATCTCTGGATTGCTGCCCGAGCCACATGCAAATTGGCATAGGGAGGCGAGGACCAGGGAAGTGAACGCGTCGCTAAAAGAGTGGTGAGGGAAAGAGGGTTTCCTTTTCATGGGGCAAAATGCAGGTAACTTTAGGCCAGTTAGCTTAATTTTGGTAGTGGGGAAAATGCTTGAATCCATCATTAAGGAAGAAATAGCAAGACATCTGGATATAAATTGTCCTATTGGCAATACCCAGCATGGGTTCACGAAGGGTAGGTCATGTTTAACTAATTTGGTGAAATTCTTTGAAGACATTATTTGCATGGTGGACAGTGGGGAACCTGTAGATGGAGTGTATGTGGATTTCCAGAAGACATTTGACAAGGTGCCACACCAAAGGCTGCTACATAAGAAAGTCGCACGGTATTATTGGTAACGTATTGACACGGATAGAGGGTTGGTTGACTAGTAGAAAACCAAGAATAGTAGTAAATGGGTGTTTTTCTGGTTGGCGGTCAGTGGCTCGTGGTGTGCCTCAGGGATCAGTGTTGGGCCTGCAATTGTTTACAATTTACATAGATGATTTGGAGTTGGTGACCAAGTGTGGCGTGTCAAACTCTGCAGAAAGCACCAAGAGGAGTTGTAGACACTGAAAGTCTGCAGATGGTCATAGTCTAAGTGAGTGGGCAAAGGTCTGGCAGATGAAGTACAATGTTGATAAGTGTGAGTTCATCCATTTTGGTAGGAATAACAGCAAACTGGACTGCGTCTTAAATGGTAAAAATTTGCAGCATGCTGCTGTGCAGAGGGACTTGGGTGTCCTTGTGCATGAATTGCTAAAAGTAGGATCGCAGGTGCAGCAGGTAATTAAAAAGGCAAATGGAATTTTGTCTGTCATTACTAGAGAGATGGAGTTTAAAAATAGGGAGGCTATGCTGCAGCTATGTACAGTCCTGGTGAGGCCACACCTGCATGCAGTTTTGGTCTCCTTACTTGAGAAGGGGTATACTAGCACTGGAGGGGCCGCAGGGGAGATTCACTCAGTTGATTCTAGAGTTGAGAGTGATGGATTATGAGGAGAGACTGAGTAGGCTGGGATTATACTCATTGCAATTCAGAAGAATGAGGGGAGATCTTATAGAAAGAAATAAGATTATGAAGGGAACAGATAAAGGTGAAGGTAGGGAGGTTGTTACCAATAGCAGGTGAAACTAGGACTGGGGCCATTGCCTCAAAATAAAGGGAAACAGATGTAGGACTGAGATCAGGAGGAACTTCTTCACTCAAAGGGTTGTGAATCTGTGGAATTTCCTGCCCAGTGAAGCGGTTGTAGCTACCTCGCTGAATGTGTTTAAGACAAGGCTAGATAAATTTTTGAACAGTAAAGGAATTAAGGATTATGGTGTATGGGCGGGTCAGTGGAGCTGAGTCTCAAAGATCAGCCATGATCTTACTGAATGGCGGAGCAGCCTCGAGGGGCCAGATGGCCTACTCCTGCTCCTAGTTCTTATGTTCATGCTCAGAGTTGAGGACATGTTTTGGGAGTCTCTCATTAGGCAATGTAACCTGCTCAAGGGAGCTGGTCAACATGGTTGATGCTTTGATACTGGACATGCTGTTCTAAATTTAACACCAAAATCAGTGTGTCTATCCTGCCGATGGATTTGCAAATTGTTGTAGACAGCGCTCATGCTACTTGTCCCGTGCTTTTGGTGCCAGCTATATGTAGTCCAAGTCTCTGAGCCATATAGAGGGATGGGTATCATTACTACTCTGTAAACCAGAGCTTGTTGCCAGGTCTGAGTACACTATCTTCAGTTTCTTTCTGAGGTGACCAAAGACTGCATGGACTTGCTGACGGTAGTGCTGAAGCTTGTATTTGTTGTCACTCTTGTTGACAGTAGGGTCCTAAGAAATGGGAAGTAGTCCCTTTTGTCCAAGGTCACCTCATGGATGTTGATAACCAGGGTCAAGGAAGTACAACCTTGTGGAGCAAGTGGTAGAGGATTTTTGTTTTATGAGTGTTTTCTAAGGCCCATCTTCTTGTACACCTCAATAAAGGTGTTGACGATGGCTTGGAGCTTAGCCTCCGAATGAACACAATAGCTCCTGTTGGAGTGCAGCTAATCTACACAACAACTGGGAACCTGTTCAACCTCTGCCAGCAACAAGGTCATGTCATTTTCGTTGGTGAACCACTGTATGGAGAGGATACCTGCATCTGTGCTTGAGATTGCCAGAGGTAAACTGTTAACACAGAAGCTGTGACAGAATCACTCAAGAAAATCTTAACATCAGGCATTCTGGACACTGTAGTCTCAGGCTTTAGTCTGCCAATAAGCATTTCAAGACATTCCCACATGAATATTATTTTGTTCATATCACAAGGCTGGGTGAGAGCTGAGATTGAGGGCTGTGTCCCGCAGCAGCAGCAGAGCGAGCACTGCATTGAATCCTGCAGCAGACCACGCATGGGCCAGGCTGAGTCCTGGAGAGATAGATGGACAGATATCGTGGAGTGATGGCAGCAGGGGAATCCCAAAGTCGCTGAGTGATGGTAGCAGGAGAATCCCGAGTCCCAGAGTGGTACACGGGATATCCTGAATCCTGAAATGGCATGAAGTGAAGTGAATTCCAGTACAGCTCAAGTTACTTGTTGCTACAGAGGGCTGGTGAGGAGCAATGTGGAGGGTGGAGTAATGTGGACCAGTCATTGGACTTGGGACTGGTGCCACGTGCTGAACTATTGCAGTGTGAATTCTTTTTACGATGTTATAACTACCTCATTCCTAACTCAAATAATCAGAGGGTTAGACAGGGTGGATAGGGAGAGCCTTTTTCCTAGGATGGTGACAGCAAACACGAGGGAGCAGAGCTTTAAATTGAGGGGTGAAAGATATAGGACAGATGTCAGAGGTAGTTTCTTTACTCAGAATAGTAAGGGAATGGAACGCTTTGCCTGCAACGGTAGTAGATTCGCCAACTTTAAGTACACTTAAGTCGTCATTAGACAAGTACATAGAATAGTGTAGGTTAGGCGGGCTTCAAATTGGTATGACAGGTCAGCACAACATCAAGGGCTGAACAGTAATGTTCTATGTTCTATGTTCATTCTCAGACACTAAATGATGCTACTGCTTTCATTTTAATCCCCTTTTGTATAGCAAAACTAATTTTTTAACTGTAAGATTTGTACCTAGGCACATGTACCTAAGAAGATGGCATTAAAAGGCAGCCATTGTAAAACTTTTCACTGTACTCCTGTGCTTCTGTATTGGAGTACAAGTGACAATAAAAGGATATTCCAAATTCAAATTTGTAGTTCACTCCCACTATTCTCAATCAAATGGAGAAGAAGTGACACATGTTCATCCAATTTCGATCAATGTCTATTTTTGTTATGGCTTCTTGACACCAAACCCAAATGCTGGGTTGACGTCATGGGTAAACACTCTGACCTCGTCTGTTAAACTGACGTGCCCATTAATGTAGTTGAGGTGGATTTTGAAGATCCCATGGTATTATGCAAGGAAAGTACAGAATTCTGATGATATAATGTCCAACATCCTTCTTTTAGCAAACGCTAAGAAAGATAATTGTGTCATGCATCTCATTGCTATTCAAGGGATCATCTGAGACCAAGACGATTGCTCATTTCCTTACAATGATGTAATTATATCATAAAGTTAAGCAGGGGGTGGGTCATGGTTTTTACATAATGCAAGTATTAGAGGATGCTCAACCCATAATAAAAGGCCACCAAAATTATTTGGTGGTGTGCTGTAGATGACTTTTGAAACATGTAAAATGTAGAGCAGTCTTTGGTGAATAAAAGTTTGCAAATTCTTTAGCTAGTGTTGAAAATCCTTACATCAATAGTCATAAGCCTTCGATGTAGTTCATAGGTGAAATGTTTGGAAAGGTATAAGTGGGTGCCAATTTACAAGCAAATCTTACTTTCTTATAAAGAAAGTAAGTCAAGATACATTTTAATATTTCCCTGAGATTTCCATAGCTACACTGCACGATGCTGTAGAGATTTTCATTTATACTACCAGGTAGATGGCAGGATTTTCAACACTAGCTAAAGTATTTGCAAACTTTTATTCACCAAAGACTGCTCTACATTTACACATTTCAAAAGTCATCTACAGCACATCACCAAATAATTTTCATGGCCTTTTATTATGGGTTGAGCATCCTCTAATACTTGAATTATGTAAAAACCATGACCCACCCCCCATTTTAACTTGATGATATAATTACAATGGGGCAACAAAATTCAATGCTGCGGTTATCCTTACATACCTAAATAGCAGTGTACTGTATAATAAAATCAATCAACTGGCACATTGCAGAGATCAATGAATCAGGTATTCTAAAATAAAACTAATAAAGCTTGAAGCTTTGACGAAATGTTAATGTTTTGAATGCACAAAGCAAGTAAATACTATCATTATGTTTTCAAACAGTTGCTAAACCTTAATTCTTCAATATCTGCACTGAAGCAGCAAAACCATCTAGTGCATTTACAATCTTCCATGAAAATGAATCGACAAGAAGAGACAGAGTATCAAGGTGCACCCAAATGATGAATATAAATATCATGGCTACAAAAATGACATTCTATTGACCTGGAAATGTTTCTTGTTTTACAAGTTAATGGCATCTTATCTTCACATTCAACATCATGTACTAAGGCAGTGAAGAGCAGCAATCAGAAGAAATTTTTCAAAGTTAACTAAGAGCAAATATTTAAAGTATATAATGTTCATTCTGGGAAAATTAAGCCATATGTTACATAGCCCAGAAATTTGCTGTGAAGCATGATACCATGCATTTTTAGAGCAAACAAACTTATCTGCAGAATAAAAAGACTCCTGCAGAAAAGTCATCTGGTATAAGTTGGCAAATTGATAACAATGAAGATCCAATACATTTGCCTATCAATGGAGCTAACACCTTTGTCTTTGAATCATTTCCACAATAAACTGTAGATGATCACTCTTTACAGTGCTTCCTCTCAACAGTCTGCAATGATATATTTAAAGACCAGCGTGGATGGTGACATCGCTTGTAAGATTTTTGAAGGCAGGATGCCAGTTTAACATCTCATGATCTATGGCATAACAAATGGGGCGGCACGGTGGCTCAGTGGTTAGCACTGCTGCCTCACAGCACCAGGGACCTAGGTTCAATTCCAGCCTCAGGCAACTGTCTGTGCAGAGTTTGCACATTCTCCCCGTATCTGCATGGGTTTACTCCGGGTTCTCTGGTTTCCTCCCACAGTCCAAAGACGTGTAGGCTATGTGGATTGGCCACATTAAATTGCCTGTAGTTTTCAGGGGTATGTGGGTTATAGGGAATGGGCCTGGGTAGGATGCTCCAAAGGGCAGTGTGGACTTGTTGGGCCAAAGGGCCTGTTTCCATACTATAGGGAATCTAATCTAAGTCATCACATTGCAGTCCCTGTCATACTAGGTTCCACCTAGTCTATATGCAAACTATTGTGTTACTCTTTCGTTTGATTGGTTTATATTTCAATTATGTAAAGTCAGCTATGAACTGTGAGTGAAATGTAGTATGAAAGTAGAATGTGAATCCTTGAAGTGGCTCAAAAAAATTTCCAACATTCTTTAGACTACAAAAAAATCAGAACTTGGTAGAGAGAGATTGGCTTGCCATTTTTCTTCCTTGCAGGCCAATAGCAAGAACATAAAATATGGTTTGTTGAGTAATAAAAACGTTTTTAAATCATGTTCTTCATAATATGAAATTTGCATGTATCTATAAAATTGTCTGTCTTTTAAGTGTCTGTTTTAGCATTTTCTTTCCCTTGGATTCAGATTTTCTCAAAAGCTTTGGCTTCCACTCAGTGTTCTTGCTGGCACTATAATTCTCTTAGCTGAAATGAATTATCAACTTGTTCCTACATATAAGTTGGATCTTGTTCAGCAAGCAGAGTCTTCCAATGCGCATCAGTATGATTCTCTTTATGCACAAACTAGGAAAGTTGCTAAGCATCAAAATTTCACAGGACATATGATCTTGGCATTGCTGAGCGAAACAAGTCAAAATACAGTAATCAATAGAGAGGGTGATAAAAATGAACATTAGAGTTTCAGCAGCCATTGGACTGAGACAGGGCATATGCAGGCACTGTACAGAAGGCAAGTAGACAGCAATGAATTCTGTAAAATGAGGAGAAAGAAAACTGAAATTGAAACACCAACAGTCATGAATCAGTCTGTGCAGAAGCTTACAGAATAAAAGGGAAACATTTCAGGGTAGAAAAGGAGGGGAAGACTTCGTAGACAGCAAGGATTTGAAAGAAGAAGAAGTTGTGTATGGAATAAGAGGAGATGCTTTAAAGAGAAGACTGGGTACTGACAGCATACTTGTGTGTACTTGAAGCTACATGCATTAACACTAATCAACTAATCTTGCTCTTTGTAGACAGAATAAACATGCACATGCACTGTACTTGTTTCAACCCAACAAAACAAGTGACAAATGTTTGCTGGCTAATTTCTTCCTGAGAGGGCATTGAGTTGGGAAGTTATGTTCCAGTTTTACAGGACATTGGTGAGGCCGCATTTGGAGTATTGTGTTCAGTTTTGGTCACCTTGCTTTGGTAAGAATGTTATTAAACTGGAAAGAGTGCAGAAGAAATTTACAAGGACTTAAGGGAGTTACAGGGAAAGGTTGGACAAGCTAGGATTTTTTTTCTTTAAAGCGTAGGAGACTGAGGGGGAATCTTATAGATGTGTATAAGAACATGAGAGACATGGATTGGGTAAATGCATTCTGTCTTTTCACCAGGGTTGGGGAATTGAGGACTAGAGGGCATTAGTTTACAGTAAGAAGGGAAAGATTTGGGAACCTGAGGGGCAACTTTTTTTTTAAAAACACAGAGGGTAGTACACCAATGGAATGAGCTGCCAGAAGAAGTGGTCGAGGAAGGTACATTAACAATATTTAAAAGGCATTTGGATGAATACATGGATAGGAAAGGTTTAGAAGTATATGGGCCAAGTGCAGAGAAATAGGGTTACCGTGGATGGACATTTTGGTTGGCATGGACCAGTTTGGGCCGAATGGCCTGTCTGTGTTGTAGGACTCAATGACTATCAGATTCAACATACCTGGTTTAAAATTTAAATAAAGCCTGGCAGTTTGATGTTAATTAACATCAATTAGTGCTTTCTCAGAGGCAACATCTCTACTAACTTGCCAACCAATCAGCTCTCACACATTCATAATGACATTCTTATGAATCGCCCTCATGAGTGCAAGATGAAAGGCTTCAACAAAATGTGTCTTGTCTCAGCAATGCTCAACCAATATGTCATTTAGTCAATTCTTAAGTTTAAAATGTATTTCAGATTTTGACTATTAAATTTCTATATAAGAATTCTATGCAAGACAAACCTAAGTATGGAGGTTGTAGCTGTGTCTTAAAAGGTGATGTTCTAGCCTCTGAATCAGAAAGTTTGAGTTCGAGCCCCACTCGAGACTTGGAGGTGTTGTTTTTCTGACGGAAGTTTAAACCAAGGCTCTACCTGCCCTCATAAGACAATGTAAAAATCCCACAACACACTACCATTTCAAAGAAGGGTAAAGGAGTTTCATCGTGTGCCCTGGCCAATATTTATCCCTTAAAATCGACATCACTAAACAGATTAGCGAATTATTATTTGTGCAATCTCGCTACATGAGAATTGTCTGCCACATTTTCTACATTATAAGTGTACAATTTCTACACTTCAAACATGATAAACATTACATGAATGGAAGATCTTTCTTTATTGATCTAAGGCTAAGTGAATTTCAACAAATGAATTTTGGACATGAGCATTTCAGTTTGTGGTAAAACAGTTACTTGCTTGAGCTACTAGATCACACTAGGCCAAGCCTTTCTTCAGCAAAATTGTGCAGCATTGTGAATTTGATTGACTACATTGATACCAACTGATACATGACATTTTATAATGATTTTACAGAACTTACTTGGCTCGAATGTTGGACATGTCATTGTTGCAGCTGAGAAGGAGTTTGCATTTTTCCAGCCTATCATCAGGTGAGCAAGCTTTGGGATTTATATCCTCAAGTTGACTACAAAATTCACTCAGATCTTTGCAAAGATCCAGGAACATGATCAGGATTCGCTTGTCTGTTGAATTGTTACAGTAATGGTCCAGGTAATTTTGAACCTGCACAAGAAAATAAAATAAACGCTATAATTAATCCAATTGTATCAGTTGATGATGGTAAAAGAAGGTAGGTTAATCACTTTTCATGACTTTCCAGATAAGTTCAAGAATTTAAACAGATATATTTGAAAAACAGATGTGCAATTTTTGTCATAAAACTTCCTATTTTAAATTGTTTTTCCTACTTTTCCCACAATCTGTCTATGGCTCATACTAAGCTTAGTCTTAAGCCACCAGAATGCTCTTTAGTCTCCATCAATATTGTTGTGAAACCCATTGACTAGTCACACAAGAGTTGCAGAAGCATCTGATGTCACGGATGGCAAAGGAACTGAGACTGAGATTTGATTATCAATTAAGTAACAGTAAAGGTAACAGATACTTAATAATTAATCATTTTCCAAAAATGTATATGATTATAAACTGGCACAAGCTGAACAATCTAAACTGAAATTGGAAATATTTGCTGAATTTTGATCATGTGAAGTGTCAGGTGTCACAGCCAAAGACATCGAAATTATCACGATCTTTTGCAATGTAAAGTTTCTTTAGTTCAGGTTCAAAGGAGGAGGAAGATTTCCTCTGGTTGTTTGTGCTGTTGATCTAATAAATACTATTTTTACTATTTTCTAGCTGTCAAGTGAAGTAATGCATTTTACTGCAACGCTAGAACAATGGTCAAAAGAGATCTTCCTGCAATGCTGTTACTCATAAGAAGCAAACAGAATAAATCCAGTGTGCTTTAAAACCGAATTGGCTACACCCATAAAAGCTGCAATGTGCATCTTCTGAGTTCCCATGGCAGCCATTACATTGACCTTCATAAATGAAACTGCCAACAATCTATTTATGGTGGACCATAGGTATTGTTTTGGTCCAAGTTCTTCCCAAATAGCCCTAGTTACTTATGCAAAGAGGGCAATTTTATCAAATCATTCCAAATTTGACGTCATCCAAACTTGGGAAGACAGTGTGCATTGTCTAAAACAAACAAAACCAGAAATTGTTTGAGAAATTCAGCAGGTCTGGCAGCATCTATGGCGAGAAAACAGGATTAATGTTTCAAGTCCAGTGACCTCCCTTCTTCTGCACTGGAGATTCGGAACCAATACCAATTCTGATTGGTGTAGAGTGCTTGCAACCAATCCTCCTTTCTAAATATTTTAATCAACCTGATCAGATATGTTCCAACACATCTCAGGAGAGGTGAGAACTCAGGCCTCCTAGCTCAGAGGTCTCAACACTACCACTGCCCTACAACAGCCTCACATTTTGTTTTAATGTCAAGCAACCTGATTATAGATATTTTAATCAAGCTGTTTAGAAATGTTATCACACATCTCTGAATCAGGTAGGACTTGAACTCAGGCCTTCTAGCCCAGACATGGGGACACTACCACTGTCACAACATTCTCAAGTCCACCTTTCTACTCTTTTCTGAGGCCAACTTTAATAGTTTAAATAGACCCTGGTAGGGCACTGTAGCAGAAACAAAGTCAAACATTTAGCAGAAAATTTAGAACTAGAATGGAATCTTATCAAAATAAGATCATCTATGGTGATGATGCATGCCAGTCCCCGAGGTGCCCTCTGGTCTCTAAAGGCTACTGCTGTGCTGGTAAACACTTCATTCTCCCTGTCAGTGGACACCCGAGTATGGATGTGACCACAGAAGGGGGACAAACACTCAGGCTGTACGACTCCCCCAACTTTGGCCAAGCCCAAGATCAAGCCCGCAGAGAGGCCCCTTCAACTGCCAGCCCCCTTCTGCATAGGGTGTCTAATGATTAGGAATGTGAAGACTCATTTTCTGTATTTAATCAACTAGCATGGACATGTTATGATGTACATTTGGCACAGGTGAGATCTGAACCTGGATTTCCTAGCACAATACTACATTACACCACAACAGCCCTCAATGACACTTCTCCTAATCAATCCATTCAGAGATTCTATGCACTTCTGGAGCAGATGGGGCTCGAACCTCAGTTTCCTGGTTAAGAGTTAGGTTCACCACTACTGCACCAGTTCTTCTTTCCTTTTTTTTTGGTACAGAAGTATACTGTACACACTATTGGACTTTTTTTCCCCAATCAACAAATCACCATGGTATTTATTTTTCCACTTATTAACTGCCAACAGTAAATCACCTGTGTCTGGTCCTCCTTTCTATGGTCAGTCTAGGAGCCTATCTAGTTGGCAGTGGTAAAGGATAATCTGCCTTTAAGAATTAACCAGGAGAAGCACTTCTCTTAGACAACAAACTGCAGTTTATTGCAAGATAACAATAGGTACTAGTCACATTGACTAGGAAGGCATTACTACAAGGTCTATCAGCAGTCAAAGATAACAGGTCTACCTTCAACAGGACCTTGAGCTAGGCTACTTAATCCAAACCTAAAACTATGCAATGTCATTAGTTTGAATGGAACTTAATTCAGCTTTGACATTAACTCTTGCAGAACCATTTGTCATCCTAATCTCTAATACTATTATTAAAACAAATGATTCAAAGGTTTTCTTCACTCCAAGTGCAATAACTAACAAACAACTGTGGTAAAATAAACATTAGGAAAATCTGAGGATTGGGGTTTGTATATTTTATCATTGTATTAGAATTGAAATGTTCATATTGTGAAATTTATAAATACCATTTTCAACATGTTAAGCAATGGGAAACCAAATTAAGTAAATTTACCAAAAGAGTTCCCAATGAGAATATTTTCAACAATATTTCTCCTTTTGATGATATTATGTCAAAATGAATCAAACATGATTTTGCTAGTGAAAAGTACTAATAAAAAAGTTTCACTTTAAGTAGTTGATACATCAAAAATAGATTTAAAAATCTTAAGCATGCCCCTTCAGCAATTATAGCTACACTGTTCCACATTATGCTATTCCTTATTCGTGTAGGATAGGTTAATCATCCTAATTACACAAACTTACCAAGCTTAAAACAATTTTAGCCAGTTTGGGATTGCTTCCAAAATCTCTAATTTTACTTGCTGCCAAATAGAAAAACTAACTTCTCAATGAGAATTATTTATTTCTTTACTGCATAAAACATATCTGTGTTTCTCCTTCTGTCTGCTTGCATTTGTGTTTATATACTTAGCACCTTCAGATCCTCTGCTTGTAGCTGCCCTTTGTGTCCACCATTCACATGGCTTCATTCCTAACTTTCTTCCTGATGGTACTGCTTCCAGATCAAGGACTATAAAGTCATATGAGCCATTTTTTCTTATTTTCCAAGGAAGTTACTATTGATCCCTTAAATATCCTTAAAAGCAATTAGAGATTTCATTGACCTTTTAAATAAATTATACATTTTCCTTAGCATACAATTTCTGGGTCAAAGGATGTATGTCATACATCCAAACTAAGTAAATATGATACAGTGAAGGGGGTTAATGAAGTTGTTGGGTTCTTTGGTACATTCATAACTGTGCTGATCATAGATATTGACCACTGCGAAATCAACTTGTATGCATTTTTCAATAAAATGAACTCTGATTTTATATTCAAAATTCTCATTAAGTGAACATGAGATGACCTGCATTAATTAAGTTATCTAGAATGATGAATATCTGGTTCATATTCCTTCATCCAGACTTTCACTTCTTCCAGTCCTTCCTGAAATCATCCTTGTCATTCTCTGCATCTCCCAGTGTTTCAAGGAGGCTTCCAAAAATAACGTACAAGATTCCAAATTTAAACCTACCAATGAGGTACACAGGGTTAAAAAGAAACAATTTCACAGTTTTGAAATTAATTTATCCACTGGCCGATTGTTGTTATCCGGTATGTCACATTGGGGATTTTAGTTTTTATTTATTATTGTAAGTACTATACCCCAAATTTAAATGTAGAATAAAGGCAAATCTAGATGAATTTTAATTTATTTTTCATTGAAACAAACTGTTTTAAAAAAGTTGTCGTCATTGTACAGCACTAATTTAAGCAAAGTCCTTTTCTATATCAGTAGCTATGGTGAAATGAACGCCTTGTTACCTGTGAAAGAGTAGACACAGGCTTGGTCTTGTCGTGGGCGTTCTCACGTGTGTGGTCCAGAGCTGCAACAAATGTGAATTGTTGCTGTTTGAAGAGTAAATAGCGTTGTTCCAGATCTCGCAGAGTAGCCTTCAGCTCATTCATACCTTTATAGAAAGCAGTTAAAAAAGGTATTTCTTTGGATCCGATAGAAATTAATGAGCTAGCTCATTTATTGTAAACTTTTTACAGTTTCGGCCGTGTAATAAACACGAACCCGAAAGGGCCATGAACAGCGACACAAAATTCAAGACTTGAACGTTGTAACTGTTTGCTCAGGAATCTCAGGTTTGCGCATAGATTAGAGCCAGAAATTCCCTGCAGAACTCACAACCCTGATTATTTTGTGTTGCTGCTGCAATACAGCGATATTGCCTTTAATAATTTATTCCTTGCACAATATTTAATTCAATCGATATTGGTGACTCCGTGATTTGGTTCACATACAACATGTGGAATGCATCTATGGAGATTAACTACCACCCCATTGGAGTGCAAACATGAAAGTGCTGAATAACAAAAATGTTTACATAATAATACGCCGTATCATTGAATTCAGCTAAAAATCTTACACAGTTGATAATTCAAGATGTGGGGCTCTCGGACATGTAATATTTGTTGTACTATTTAACCAACATTTGCAGTGTTTTTAAACAAATAATCTTGATTAAATATCAGTGAAATACGATAACGTTAATGAAATTTAGGATGTTCTAAATGTATTGATCTGATAACTAATACAATGTAAATGTGCAATGATGCATATACAAGCTGAATGACCGCAGCTATTTTACCAATGACGGTGATCAATAGTGAAACATTTACTTCGTGATAACTTACCTGAAATTTTGAAAAAGTAAGATCTCGGATTATACCAAATCGTTTTTAAATTCGTTGCCCTTTTATGTGTTCCCGATGGACGTTTTTCTCCTAGCCTGGTTAGTTTGTTAACTGGATACAATTTCAGCTAGCGCCATGCTGTACGTAGTGACCATTGTTTAACTTTATTACCTAGCAACTGAACTAAATGCACGTAATTCACGTTAACCTTCACTCACGTATCAAATGTACGTATCACTATTAATCAAGGGGCCTCTTAAAGTGTTACTGGCAGTTAAATTCGATTGTTCAATTGCGTCAATATAAAAAACGAATGTGGTAATAATTTTACTCATTTGATTTTTAATTGTACTCTGAATAAATATCTTTCGTGGCGTTGATGGTGAATTCTTGCTGATGATGATTCCTCCCTGCTCCCTCCTCAAGTATCCTCTTTTGTATTTTATCTTGATAGAGAGCATCGACTTGGATTTTGCTGTCAACTTTCACCATCATTACCCAAAGTAACACCAAATTTGCAAATTCGGACATGAGCTTACAAGACTGCGGAAAGTGAATGGCAGTGAATGTACGGTTCACTTACTTCGGCGTTCACGGTCATTCCTCCATTGAGACCGACAGCAAGTTTGAGAGCTCAGAAAAAAAAAACGCGAAAATCTAGAAGCTGCTGACAATGAATTCAAGCTCTTCCCTACGGTGCACTGTTGAAATTCCCATAGTTTTGCTGTAAAAATCCTGGGGGATAACGAGACACTTTGCTTAACGAGGGGCAACTTGGATGCTAGACATTAGCTTCCTCGGGATGGTCGGCAACTCTATCCCCGTAAAATTCACCATCAACGCTTAAAAAAAAACTTTACTCCAATTGTTCATATTTTCAAATATATCTTTCTAAGGTATTAAAATATGTAGCTATTTCTCAGTGCCCATATTTCGAAACAAAAACAGAAGTTCCTGGAAAAGCTCGGCAGTTCTGGCAGCAACTGTGAAGAAAAATCAGAGTTAGCGTTTTAGGTCCAATGACCTTTCCTCAGAACAGAGCCTATATTTTGAAACCTCATTGTTAGAAGCCTTCCAGTTTAATTTCTGACCATTTAGCCAAAAATACATCACAAACCCATGAGGCTAAATAGTTTATTAATGCAATCAGACTCCCAATTTAAAATATTTCTACAAGGAGTATTAGAAAATCACAATCTTCCATTTGTTTGACCTTGGATCCTAGATTACATAATAAACTATGGATTCAAAATAAGTGGAATAGTGGACGGTGAAGAAAATTACACAAGAATACATTGGGATCATGATCAACAGGGTCAGTGGACTCAGAAATGGAAATTTAATTTAGATAAATGCAAGGTGTTGCATTTAAGTAAAACAGACCAGGGCAGGACTTACAGAGTTAATGGCAGGGCCCTGGGGCGTGTTGTTGAACAGAGAGATCTAAAGGTACAGGTACATAATTCCTTGAGAGTGGTGTTAAAAGGTAGTCAGGGCAGTAAAGAAGGCATTTGGCATGCTTGCCTTCATCGGTGAGAGCATTGAGTGCATGAGTTGGGATGTCCTGTAATGGCTGGACAAGATATTGGTAAGGCCACATTTGGAGTACCATGTACAATTCTAGTCACCCTACCGCAGGAAGGATGTTGTTAAACTGGAAAGACTGCAAAAAAATGGTTTGTAAGGATGTTACCAAGACTGGAGTGTTTGAGTTATAAGAAGAAGCTGGCTAAACTGGGACTTTCTTCTCTGGAGTGTAGGAGATGGAGGAGTGACCCTGTAGAGGTTTATATAATCATGAGGGACACAGACAAGGTAAATAGACAGGTCTTTTCCCCAGGGTAGGGGAATCCAAAACTGGAATGCATAGGTTTAAGGTAAGAGGGGGAAGATTTTTGGGACCCGAGGACCAACGTTTTCACACAGAGGGTGGTGCATGTATGGATCGAATTGGCAGAGGAAGTAGTAAAGTATAGAGTGGTAAAGAATATAGTTACAACATTTAAAAGACATTTGGATACATGGATAGAGAAGGTTTACAGCAATATGAGCTAAATGCTGGCAAATGGGACTAGTTCAGTTTAGGAAACCTGGTCAGCATGGATGAGTTGGGTTAAAGGGTCTATTTCTGTGCTGAATGATTCTATGATTTTTTATACTACAAAAGTATTCATGTGTATCAATGGTTTGAAGAATTGTCAGGGTTCTATAAAATAAGTGAGTCAGTCAAGTTAAAACCCAGCCAGTGAAATAGAAAATTACTTCCAATGAGCGTAAATGTTTTTTAAAAATTCTTGCAGTTAGATAATAATGGATGATCATTTGTCCTCCAAAGATGATTAGTTTACTTTGTTTGTAGTATTCCTGCAATAGCACTATCAACATACAAAGCCTGTTTCCATCTCTGTAACATTGCCTGACTCCATCTTGACTTCTACTCACTTGCTATTGAAATCCTCAGTCTTGTTTTTTTCACTCTGGACTTGATTGATCAAACCCACCCTGACCAGATTTGCACATTCCACATCTGAGGTCATCCAAACTCTGATGTCATGTCCTTATTTCACGAAGTCCTGTTCACTCATTGCCTTTGTACCTGATGATCCACACTGGCCCTTCGTTTGGCAAAGCATCAATTTTAAAATTTTCGTCCTTATTTTCAAAGCATTCCAGGACCATGCCCCTCCCCTTCTGCATCCCTGTAATATTCTCCAGCCCCACAAGTCTGTAAGGTATCTGATACTTCTGTAATTCTAGCCTCCTGAACAGCCTGAATTTTAACTGCAGCACTGTTGGCAATGATGCATTCTGTTGCCAAGATCAAAGGTCTGGCCTCGTCTCCCTCCTTCTATATGCTCTACTTGAAACTTATCTTTTTGTGTACACATTTTGTCCAAATATTGCCTTATGCCCTCTCCTTGTATCAAATTTTATCTTGTAACATGATAACAAAGTGTGGAGCTGGATGAACACAGCAGGCCAAGCAGCATCTTAGGAGCACAAAAGCTGACGTTTTGGGCCTAGAATGAAGGGTCGAGGCACGAAACATCAGCTTTTGTGCTCCTAAGATGCTGCTTGGCCTGCTGTGTTCATGCAGCTCCACACTTCGTTATCTCGGATTTTCCAGCATCTGCAGTTCCCATTATCTCTTTATCTTGTAACATCATCTGTATTGCCTTAGGATGTTCTGTGTTAAACGCACTAAGTAAATACAAGTCATTGTGTTGTTTTGGTGAACTGAGAAATGGGACAAAATAATAGAGTAATGATTGGCCATTTTATATTTCTGACATGATATGCAATGCAGATGACATCAAGCATTAACACAAAATGACTTGCACACCAATATTAATCAATGCTCCTAACCATAAAAGCAAAGAAAACAGTATGTCATATTAATGCTATTATTTCTTTTTTTGTTTAAGCTCCTTCTCCTTTCTTCTGAAACACCAATTTTCACCAGTTCAGCATTTGATTGGGCAGCAGCAGCTATGCCAGGGTACATTCTTCATGTATCAAATGAGTTCTGTCATCTTCTCCACCAATGCTCACATCTGTATGTTACAGCAAGGATCGTTGATCAATGATTAGTGAAGGAAATCTGTTTGCTTGTTTGCTAATATTGATAACCTTCCCCTTGCATTGGGTCAAAATGCCTGAATTGCTGATCCTTATTAGTTAACAAAGTGACTTTTATACACTCGACCTCTACCCACAAGTGTTTTAAGTTCACAAAAAAGCTATGCTTAGTCTTTAGCTGCCTACAACATGTGGTATATCTTTCATCACAACTGTGGCTTGATTCTTGGTATTATATTACTTTGTGGTAGAAATATTTTAACAGTGTGTTGTAATTCTTAGCTGAGTTTTCAAATTCTTCCATGTGTTTCTCGCTACCAACTCTGAAGATGGATATCAATTTGAAAAACGAAAGGCTTGATCAAAGAACACTTTCCGAGGTCTGCTGGCATTTGCCAGTAGCAGAGCAGTAACCTCACCCACCATCACACCATTTGACAAAGCCATTAGCTACATGGATACAGTTTCGCAACAGCTTCCTGGAAAATGGCCATTGGAATGGAGACGCTGCGAAGACGCTGCTACTGTCAAATGCTGACTTGCCTTGCCACCACTTCACCATTGCTTCAGGAGGATTTTCCTGTCCAATCATTGGGGCTTGCTTAGCTCCGACCCAAACAAAACAACCCTGCCAAACCTGAGAAGGTACCTTAACATGCCTTAGGTTTTTCTGGCTGAGTCAGCAACTTCCACTTTCAGTGGTGTCATTGTCAAGGCTGCAGAGCCGGTGATTACCTGACTGAATTGGCATGGTGAAATACCTACCCACCTTCCCCAATTGGTCAACTCCCCAAATAAAAAAAATCCTTCTCTTCTTAGAAATGTCTCCCTTGTTTTGTATTCCTTTAACTTTATAAAGTTATTGGGCGATCTAATTGAGGTGTCTAAAATGATAAAAGACTTTGATGAACATGGATACAGAAAAACTATTTCCTCTGATGGGAGAGTCAGAACAAGGGGACACCATCTTAAAATTAGAACTCGTCCTTTCAGAAGTGAAATCGGAGAGCACTTTTTTTCACCAAGGGTACTGGAGATATGACCCGCATTTCTTCAAAAGGCTATAAATTCTGGGGGAATTCAGTCCAGGTCTGAGGCATTCAATTCGAGCGACCCTACCCTATGCAGGAAATCCAGGTACGACCATCGCAAGGTTCTTAGAGATGCCAAAAGACAATACTGAAATCAGCTTGAGACCCAGACCATCCACACCGACACCCATTGTTTGTTGTAAGGCTTACATGACATAATGGCCTACACGGCAAAGTCGAAAGAATCATGGGCAACAATACATCCTTTCCCAATGAGCTCAACGTATTCTATGCTCACATTAAACAGAAGGTCAGTCTATCAATGTCAGCTGTCCCAATAGCCTCAGATACACTTGTACCCATGGTCATCACCACAGACGTTAGATTGGCCTTCTTCAGAATGAACCCATCGAAAGTGATTGTACCGGATGGAGTCCTGACCATGCGCTCAGATCCTGTGTGGACCAACTGGCGGGAGTATTCAAAGACATCTTTAATCTTTGCCTACTTCAATCTAAAGTCCTTACATGGTTCAAAAAGACCACCATCATCCAAAGAAAAATCATGCAGCAAGCCTCAATTATGACAGCCCAGTGGCTCTGCCCTCGATAATTATGAAGTACTTTGAGAGGTTAGTCATGGTTCACGTCAGTTCTAGACTTCCAGGTGGCCTTGATCCTTTGCAATTCACCTACCAGCAGAACAGATGCATGGAAGATGCCATTTCCCTGGCCCTACACTCATACCTGGAACATCTGGATAATAAGGAAACCTATAGCAGGATCCTATTTATTGGCTGCAGCTCCACCTTCAACACCATAATTTCAAAGAAAGTCATCTCCAAACTCTGAAACCTAGGTCTCAGCTCCTCCCTCTGTAAATGGACATTCAACTTCCTGACCAATAGGCCGCAATCAGTAAAAATTGGCCATGACACCTCCTCCATGAAATTCTCAACAGCAGTGCCCATAAGGTCGCATATTCAATCCCCTGCTGTACACCTTATACACGCATGACTGTCTGTCCAAATTCCACTCCAACACAATTTGCAAGTTTGCTGACGACACCACTGTTGTAGGTCAAATCTCAAACAATCACGAGACAGAGTACAGGAAAGAGAAGGAGTACTTAAAGGCATGGTGTAAAGACAACAATCACTTCATCAACATCAGCAAAATGAAGGAGCTAGTCATTGACTCCAGAAAGCAGAATGGAGGCCACAACCCCATCTGCATCAATGGTGCTGAGGTGGAGATGACTGAAAGCGTCAAGTTCCTGGGAGTGATGATCACCAACAATCTGTCTTGGTCCAATCGAGTCGACGTGATGGTCGGGAAAGCACAAGAATGCCTCTTCTTCTTCAGGAGGCAAAGGAAATTCAGCATGTCCACAAAGACTCTTACCAATTTTCATAGATGCAACAAAGAAAGCATCCTGTTGCATCACAGCATGGTATGGCAACTGCTCTTCCCAAGACTGCAAGAAACTACAGAGTCACGAGCACAGCCCAGTAATCATGCAAACCAGCCTTCCATCCATTGACTCCATCTATACTTCCTGTTGCCTTGGGAAAGCAACCAACATAATCAAAGATCCCCTCCCACCCAGGCTATACTCTATTCCTCCCATTGAATACACATACAAACAGATTCAAGAACAACTACTTCTGTGCTGCTGTCACACTGCATTTTGCACTATTTTCTGCTACCTGATGCACTTTTAGGGTACAATCTGCCATTAAATCACGCAAAACAACACTTTTCACCATATCTCGGTACATATGACAACAATAAATCAAATCAAATCAAATTGAAACTTTCAAGACTGAGATTGATTCATTTTTGTTAGTTAAGGGTATTAAGGGAAATGAATCAAAAGTAGATCAATAGCACTGAAATACATATCAGCCATGATCTAACTGAATGTTGGGCAGCAACAACAGCCTGAACTACTGTCTCTTTTTTAATGTGTTAATTATAACTTTCTAATTTCCTTCCATTAATTGTCAATGGAACATAGGATTTCATTCCTACCCAAAGTAACAAATGCCATAGAAACCCAAACTCTTTTTCTCTGGATCTACCAAACAACTTGTGGTGGTTTAACCTGAGGGAATTTTCATTACTCTACACCATAAACCAGTCAACTGAGATAACCAATCCCCACACACAAATAAATGAGTACTGTTTGTATGTATCACATAATTTATATCATATTTTGAAGGAGAGTTGCATTTATTTCATGGAAAAAAAAACAAAGAACTGGAAATCTGAAACAAAAACAGAAAGTGCTAGAGAATTGCTGGAGAGTTAGTATTTATTTTCTCTGCGCAGATGTTGCCCGACTTGTTGAGTTTCCCCAGCAATTTCTGTTTTTGTTGCATTTGTTTATAACAATCCCTGTCAGAGGGCTGAACAGCACCATCTGGTGGGCCCATGCTATTTTCAGCAAAAGTTTGCTTGGTTTTGTAATGTGTAACGCAATGATTTATTTCTTCAAGGTGTTTCTCCCAGCTAACCTTTAACCTGATTTAAGTCTATTTGAACACAGCAGAAGCCTGACATGGGATAAGCGTTAATTTATTGCAGAAGTAGACAATGAAGGATATGCACATAAAAACATGGGAATAAATTAGGCCATATAACCCTTTGAGGCTAAAACCCTGTTCTGAAGAAGCATCACTAGACTCAAAATGTTAACTGTTTTCTCTCCACAGATGCTGTTAGTCTTGCTGAGTTTCTTCAGCAGTTTCTGTTTTTGTTTGTTTCAGATCTCCAGCATCTGCACTTCTTTGTGTTATATTAACCCTTTGAGCCTCTTCTACCTCAGTGTATCTCAGAGCTTAGATCAGCATTAAGGGTGGCAACAGAGGACCTGGCACATTCCCTACCGTTACCATCATTCCAGGACCGACCTGGTAGACTAATTTTTCTTCTTTTGTCCAGTCTCTCTCATTTGTGATTCTGCTGATGCTGTATACATTTTAACAATTTCTGATCTCCTGGCCCTGGCTATTTCTTCTTCACTTTAGCTATCCAATTCCTCTACACCTTAATTCTCCACTCAGACAGTTTGAGGGATATCTGCTTCTTCCCTTGAGCAGAGGCCAAAACAGTCCTCATCCATCAATATCCTTCTCCAGAGACAGTAGGAACTGCTGATGTTGGAGAATCTGCGATAACAAGGTGTAGAGTTGGATGAACACAGCAGGCCAAGCAGCAGCAGAGTAGCAGGAAAGCTGACATTTCGGGTTTAGACCCTACTTCAGAAATGGGGGAGGGTAAGGGGATTCTGAAATAAATAGGGAGAGAGTGGGAGGCGGATAGAAGATGGATAGAGGAGAAGATAGGTGGAAAGAGGACAGACAAGTCAAAGAGTTGGGGATGGAGCCAGTAAAGGTGAGTATAGGTGGGGAGTTAGGAAGGGGATAGGTCAGTCCAGGGAGGGCGGACAGGTCAATGGAGTGAGATGAGGCGAGTAGGTAGGAGATGGGGGTGGGCGCTTGAGATGGGAGGAGGGTATAGGTAGGAGGAAGGACGGTTGGGGAGGCAGGGACAAGCTGGGCTGGTTTTGGGATGCGGTAGGGGGAGGGGAGATTTTGAAGCTTGTGAAGTCCACATTGATACCATTGGGCTGCAGGGTTCCCAAGCGGAATATGACTTGCTGTTCCTGAAACCTTCGGGTGGCATCATTGTGGCACTGCAGGAGGTCCAGGATGGACATATCTTCTGAGGAATAGAAGAGGGAGTTGAAATGGTTTGCGACTGGAATGGAGTGAGGCCCCAAGAAAACTTTCCACATCAAGCAGATGTTCACCTGCACATCTGCCAACATGGTATACTGTATCCGCTGTTCCCGATGTGGCCTTCTCTACATCGGGGAAACCAAGCGGAGGCTTGGGGGCCGCTTTGCAGAACACCTACGCTTGGTTCGCTTTAAACAACTGCACCTCCCAGTCGCAAATCATTTCAACTCCCCCTCCCGTTCCTCAGATGAGATGTCCATCCTGGGCGTCCTGCAGTGCCACAATGATGCCACCTGAAGGTTGCAGGAACAGCACCTCATATTCCACTTGGAAATCCTGCAGCCCAATGGTATAAATGTGGACCGCACAAGCTTCAAAATCTCCCCTCCCACTACTGCATACCAAAACCAGGCCACTTGTCTCTGCCTCCCTAATCTGTCCTTCCTACCTATACTCTCCTCCTACCTCAAGCTCACCCCCGTTTCCTACCTACTAACCTCATTCCGCCCCCTGTCCATCCTCCCTGGACTGACCTATCCCCTTCCTAACTCCCCACCTACACTCATCTTTACTGGCTCCATCCCCCCATCTTTGACCTTTTGGTCTCCTCCCCACCTATCTTCTCCTCTACCCATCTTCTATCTGCCTCCCCCTCTCTCCCTATTTATTTCAGAATTCCCTTCCCCTCCCCAATTTCTGAAGAAGGGTCCTCTGATGCTGCTTGGCCTGTTGTGTACATCCAGCTCTGCACCTTGTTATCTCAGTATTCTTCCCCATTTGGTTGAGCCTTTCATTCCTTTTTATTTCATTTCTTCTCTAACTTGTCTCACATCCTCCAAATAAATGGTGTTGTCATGGGTAGCTCCATACACCTATTATGGTTGTCTTTTTGATGCATGTAGAACATTCTTTGTTCTAATGCTACTCAAGGATCCTCAAAAAATTTTGCTGCTGAGCTTGCTGAGTTTCTCTAGCACTTGTTTCTATTACAATATCTTTTGCTCCAGAATTTGGCTGCGACAAAATTCGGTATGTCCATTCTAGAAAACAGCTTTTTCCCCATTCTGAGCTTCCTCAATGAATTATTTTCTACCTAATGTCAAAGCATTTAACGTCATCATTCCCTTCATTGGAATTTCTTTTTGTCTGAACCTGTCCCTTTCCGTGAAAAGGGTTGTTGCTGCCGAAGACACCTCCCAGAATTTGGATGCATTGAGTGATCAGGAAGGAGGGACATTAAAAGTAATTGGAGACATCAACATTAAACAAGAATAAAAATTAATGATAATATTAAAACTCCAAAATAAAAATAACTTTTGAAAAAAAAGTCATTACATCTTTAGAAGAAGACTCCCCAGGTCAGCTGGAGTATTCCAGTCAGCAACAACTCGGTATCCATAGCAACGAACAACGGTTTGCGCACATTGAATTAGACAATCTTCCATAAATCCTGAAGTCAATGAATTATTGACTTTTTATCCGTTGTTTTTATCCGTTCGTTTGTCTTCACAGGTTGTCGGTGTAAATTAAGTTTGAACACAAGACATTGACCCTAGTTGTGTTTCGTTTCCTTGGTTACGGGGCCTTCCAAATCTGGCGTCCGCGCGAAGGAAAACAAACTTCGACTGTCCGGAAAACAGCGAAAACGGAGAACTCGCACCGCCTCGGAAGCCCCTGATGGAAGGATCCCGTCTTCGGACGGAAATTTAAAATAATCAGATTTCGAAGAAATGGACGCGACCAAAAAGCCGCTTCGGATTTCCCCAGAACTCGGGGTCTACGCGGAGAAACATGGAATATTTCAGATTCTGCAGGTGAACAGCGTCAGAATGTGTCATTTATTATTTTTAGGTCATTATATGCTTTTATTTGCCTTCTGTTAAAATGTTTCCCTTGTTTTGTTCGGGAAAGTTGGTTTTGTAGTGAAGATCAAGAACCGTCGATTTCAAGTCTGATTCCTTTTTAGTTTAGTTCTATTTTTATTTGAGTCTGTTCTGAAAATAAAGTAACTGACTGTTTGAATGGATCGGCGAACTGCGCTTCTGTTTTGATCACTAATCTCATTCGTTTAACCACTGTAGACATTTTTCAGGACGGATCACTGACTGTTGCAGAGTCTAGTGTTCCTTCGCACTTCAAATGCTAAAAGTAGGAAGGTAGAGGAAAGCTCATTTAGAAAGTAAGGAGGCATTGGATTCAGGGAAATTTGTCTGGATACAAAACTGGCCGTCCAGTAGAAGACAGAGGGTGGTAGTAGATGGAAAGTACTCAGCCTGGAGCTCGTGAACAGTAGTGTTCCCCAGAGATCTGTTCTGGGACTTCTACTCTTTGTGATCTTTATAAATGACTTGGATGAGGAAGTCGAAGGGTGGGTTAGCAAGTTTGCAGATGACACGAAGGTTGGTGGAGTTGTGGACAGCGTGGAGGAATGTTGTAGGTTGCAGCAGGACATTGACAGGATGCAGAGCTGGGCAAAGAAGTGGCAGATGGAGTTCAAGTGTGAAGTGATTCATTTTGTAAGGTCGAATTTGAATGCAGAATACAGCGTTAATGGCAGGATTCTCGGCAGTGTGGAAGAATAGAGACATCTTGGGGTCCACGTCCATAGATCACTCAAAATTGCTACCCAAGTTGATAGGATTGTAAAGAAGGTGTATGGTGTGTTGGCTTTCATTGGCAGGGGAATTGAGTTTAAGAACTGCGAGGTTATGCTGCAGCCCTATAAACCTCTGGTTAGACCACACTTGGAATATTGTGTTCAGTTCTGGTCACCTCATTATAGGAAAGATGTGGAAGCTTTAGAGAGGATGCAGAGGAGATTTACCAGGATGCTGCCTAGACTGGAAGGCAGGTCTTATGAAGAAAGGTTGAGGAAGCTAGGGCTTTTTAATTTGGAGCACAGAAGGATGAGGGATGACTTGATAGAGGTGTACAAGATGATGAGAGGCATAGATAGAGTGCATAGTCAGAGATGCTCCCAGGGCAGAAATAACAATGATGTGGGGGCATATTTTTGAGGTGATTGGAGGAAGGTACAGGGGAGATGTCAGAGATAGGTTCTTTACACAGAGAGTGGTGGTCGTGTGGAATGCGCTACTGGCAGTGATAGTGGTGTAAAGTTAAGAAACTTTTAAGCAACTCTTGGATAGGCACTTGAAGGATAGTAAAATGTAGGGTATGCAGGGTAATTTGATCTTAGTAGGATAAGTTGGCACGACATCGTGGGCCAAAGGGCCTGCACTGTGCTGTACTGTTCTATGTTCTATTATTTTCTGCAGATTGCTTATGAAACTAAAATTTACAAACCCGGCCATTTTGAGAAAACAGCATTGCCAATAACAGTTTCTGACTCAACCTATCAACTTCTAATCCTCAACCTAACCATTAACTCCCAACCCCAATCGCTCACTTCCAATTCACATCCTAACCATTGTCTCTCACACTTCAACCTTGCAACAAACTCTCAACCTTAATTCTGACCATTAGTTCCTTTGTGATCCTTTGCTAGTAATTTCCAATCCCAATAATTAACTATAAATTGCAATTATTAATAAAGTGATATAGATATTCTCTGATTATTCTGTTCACAATTGATATTACTCACCTCTGAAACAAATGGGACTTAAACCTGGGCCTGTTGGTCTAAAGTTACACCACAAGGATCCCAATAAGGTGATAGAGAGTTGGATTAGATTAGATTCCCTACAGTGTGGAAACAGGCCCTTCAGCCCAACAAGTCCACACCGCCTCTTGGAGCATCTCACCCAGACCCATTCCCCTATAACCCACACACCCCTTAACACTACGGGTAATTTTGCATGGCCAATCCACCTAGCCTGCACATCTTTGGACTGTGGAAGGAAACCAAAGCACCTGGAGAAAACCCACGTAGACGCAGGGAGAATGTGCAAACTCCGCACAGACAATTGCCCGAGGCTGGAATCGAACCTGGGTCCCTGGCACTGTGAGGCTGCAGTGATGACTATTGAGTCGCCATGCCGCTTTTGTGTTATCCTATAGCTCCACCAATTCACCTAATGCCTACTTTCCAAATTTTTGGACCAGGCTGGTCCATTGGAGGAATTGCACATCAGTGCTAGCTTTAAATGAAGCACCCATGATCAAATGTGTAGATAATTTTGAATAACTTCTGATGTTGCAAAGACTGTGGATGTCCTTCAGCATGCTGCCAAATGGGGGTTCTCATCTGACTCACATCAAATGGTAAGTAAAAACAGAAAGAACTGTGGATGCTGTCAATTAAAAGTGAAAACATAAGTTGATGGAAAAGCTCAGCAGGTCTGGCAGCATCTGTAAAGAGAAATCAGAGTTAATATTTCAGGTCAGGTATAATCTGTTCTTGTTAACTCCTAGGCAGAGAGTCAGTAGCAGAGTACTTCCATGTTATATCAACTGATTTTCTGTAATTAAAATGCTGGAGATTATAATTTTGAGTGGAGTAAAAGATGCACAATGTATGGGAAAGTATGGCAAAAAATATGATTTAGGATTTTGAAAAGTTCCAATGAAGTATTCTATGCTTGAAAGAGGGAATCAGCGTGACTGTTTTTGCTGTAGTTACTGTTCATTTAATCGTCAAGTCTATGTTTAGAAGAAAACACAGAATGGAAATGGTCTTTGAGCCAATTGAATCTAATCAATCCATAGATTATTTTGAGGTGGAAGTGACAATGACCCATTATTGTATGATATTTACGAAACATAACTGATCATATGATATCAAGGAATTTAGGAAATTGAAGTTGTGGATGAGATCATTTATGTTAATATAAGAATTTTATCGTACAACAAAATAATAAATGTTTTAATTATAGAAATTTGATTGAAATGGTAAATGTACTGTATCCTTAAACCAAATAATTATCCGTGAATAACAAAACGATTATTTGAAGATTTTAGGAGGAAAGAGTTTGTTGTTGCAATGGTCATGGACTGTGAAAGGAGTCAAATAGATGTTCTGACTAATCTTATTCCAAAGTTTCAAATGTTATGCTTTAGGGAGCAGCAATTGATGGATACAGAAAAAGTATTTCATCTGATTGTAGAGGCAAATATTAAAGGACAGCATCAAAAAATTAGAGCCGGACATTTCAGGAATGAAATTAGGAAATACTGCATGAACAGACTGGTGGAAGTTCAAAACTCTGTTCTGTAAACAACAATTGATGTTAGATCAATTGGTAATTTCACATGTTAGATTGATAGATTTTTATTAATGGAAGGTATTAAGGGATAAATGGTAAAGGCAGATATGTAGAGTTTGGTCACAGATCAGCCATGATGGTAAAAAGCACAGGTCCTGTTGCCACACTTCTATGATTAAAGAGTTAAACATCAATTAACAACAGTTTTCGAAGCCTGCCACTTTGGTCAACACATGCAATATCAGTGAGAAAATAGGCTTCTCATGTTTAACAAAACAAATCAACAAAGGACATTATCTGTTGCTTTCATATCTGCGCGGAAATGTTTTCACTCGACAGCTCCATGCATTTCAAGAGTGAAATTACCACTGGAAATCATAAATTTGATTACTGTCGATGTTTTTGTTTGTGAAATTCGGCTTGTAAAGTTTTGTTTATTTGACTCGTACATTAAAAATGATCTATATTTTCATATCTTTGCACATTTAATAAACAACATTTTCATTAATAAGTATCTCACAGAAATCTTTGTGGGATCAAATTTAGCTAAATTCATAGTTATATGGAGCATTAATAGGGTTTTTGCATTCCTGGCAGTTGGAGGTTGGCACAAGAGTACTTGAAACTATAAAACTAGAATGATTTAAGACAAGATTAGATGCTTTTGTAAGAAGATCATTACAGGGGTGGCCTTTAGGTAGGGAAGATGGACTGAAAGATTCTCTTTCTTAGAGTCTATCTTATGATCTTAGGACTGCAAGCATAATTATTTGAACCTATTTATTTCAAAATTGGTTTAATTTCAATCTTTTTTAGTTTGGCATTGTACTTTTATCCAACTCCTGCATAGTTATATATATACGTACAAAACTAATATTGCATAAATGAGGACTATCAGATGCAAATGTAATCTCTTTGTTTTCTTTCTTAATTCATTCTTTCAGAGAATGCTGCAGTGTCTGCTCGTGGATAAACCAAACGATCCCATTCAGTATATGATAGATCATCTTAAAAGAGAAAATGATGAAGGTGAGAACGCTTTTTCACCTTGGTGGAAGTTTAGGTGCTTTGCTGAATTGTTTTTCAGGCTTTTCCAAAATTCTGGTGCTGATATTCTATTCTGACAGCTGCAAGCTTCAGAAAGTTTTCTGAGAGAGGACACTAAAATTACTACTTAATTGTTGTTTAGCATTCTAGATTTTTTTCAGATTAACCAAAGTTGAACCTCGAGATTGAAGACATCTTGAAATGTAACATGAAATCATTCCTTTCTAAATCATTATGTCACTCCACGGCACAGTATCGTGGGCCGAAGGGCCTGTACTGTGCTGTACTTTTCTATGTTCTATGTTCCTGACTTCAACCGTACTTTGTTCTACCATCCAATAGCTCTAATTCTTTACATATTATTGAAAATGGCATTTACCCTGGGTTCTATAAATGTATTATTTTACAGGAAAACATTTATAAAAAGAATTATTCTGCTTTATATTTGTATATACTTTTTAATTGTGTACTCTGGATTTATTATATCAGTTTGTGAGAATTCTGACTGGTGCCTCTCAGTTCCATGAGTTTGGCCCATTGAGCCAAGATTCTGTTTTACCAAAGGAATGAAAGATCACCAGGATTATGCTGGAATGCAGACTTCATGTTAAAATCAAATCAACCATAATCTTATTGAATAGTGGAACAGGCTCAAAGGGCCGAGTAGCCAACTTTTGTTCCCTATTCGTATATGTCTGCACAGGCTGTCTGAATAGCATTATGACTTAATGCCATTCTCCTACATTTTCCCTGAATATCATTTCTATTTAAATAATCATCTAAAGTCCTTTGAATGCCTCAAATCCACCGCATTTCTAGACAGTGCATTTCAGTCCCTCGCTACTTAGTGGGTGAAAAAGCTTTTTCTCTTATCACATTTTAGTTTTTGCAAATCACTTTATACCTGTTTCATCTTGTTACTTATACCCCCATTAATAATTCCCGGATACCGAATGGTTTATTAAATATTCGTTGGACTTGTCCCAACACCTTTAGTGGCATGTGCACATATACATGTAGGTCCCTCTGGTCCTCTCTACTCTTTGTGGTAGTGCCCTCTTATTTTTTAGTGTGTCTGTACATTCAGAATGTATCACTTTGCACTTCTCTGCATTTAACTCTGTCTGCCACCTATCTGCTCACTTAATCAACTTGTCAATGTTCTTTGTAGGTCTACACCAACTTTTCACAGTTTGCAATGCTTCCAGCTTTTATTAATCCATACTTTGAAATAATCTCTTGCAGTCTAGACCATTAAAATATGTCAGGAAAAGCAAGGATTGTGAAACTGACCCTTCAGGAACTCTGCCACAAACCTTCTTCCAGCTCAAACAATATGTACTCATCATTAATAGATATAGACATCACCTGATGAAGGAGCTGTGCTCTGAAATTTTGTGATTTTAAATAAACCTGTTGGAGTATAACCTGGTATTGTGTGACTTCTGACTTTGTCAATCCCAGTCCAACACCAGCATCTGTACATCATGTTAAATATTACTATCTGTTGCTATTTGGCATCCAGTTGTTATAGAATCACTATAGTGTGGAAGCTGGCCATTTGGCCCATTGAGTCCTCACCAACTCTCCGAAGAGCATCCCACCCAAACCCACCTTCTACCCTATTCCTACATTTCCCACGCTAGACACTATGGACAATTTACCATGGCCAATTCACCTAACCTGCACATCTTTGGACATTGGAGGAAACCACACAGACATGGGGAGAATGTGAAAACTTGACACAGACAGTCGCCCAAGCTGGAATTGAACCTGGGTCCCTGACGCTGGAAGCAGCAGTGCTAGACACTGAGCCACTGTGCTGTTTTGTGCCCATGCTGCTACTGCCTCATTAACCCCATGAGCTATGGTTTGTGCTCACATGCTTTTTGGTGCCACTGTATCAAATACCTTTTGAAATCCATCTACACCAAATGACCAGCATCACCCTTAACCACACTCTTCCTGTCTCTGACCTCTTCAAAAACTCCAGCAAGTTAGATTTTCCGTTAAGAAATTCATGCTGGCTTTCCCTGAATAACCCACATTTTTTTCACTTGACTATTAATTCTATCCTGAACAGTTGTTTCACAAAGTTTGCCCAGTACTGAAATCCAACTGACTTGTCTGTAATTGCCAGGCTTATCCTTACAGCCTTCTTTTGGACAAGGGTGCTATCTTTGCAATTCTGCAGTCCTTTGGCATCACCCCTGAGTCCAGGAAACATTCAAAGATTTTTACCAATGCCTTTGCAAGTTTCACTCGCACTTTCTTCAATATCCTTGGATGCACCTCATTCAGTTTTGGTGCCGTATTAATTTTAAGTGCTGGCAACCTATCTACTGTATCGTTATCAATTTTAAACTTTCTATTGACTGAGTTTCTTTCTCAGTCATCATGCTCCTAGCAGAAATACCTTCTTGGTAAATACAGGTGCAAAATATCCATTTAACATCTTAGACATGTTCCTGGCCTCCATCCATAAATCCCATTTTTGGTCTCTAATCAATCTTGCTAAGATAACAAGTGTGGAGCTGGATGAACACAGCAGGCCAAGCAGCATCAGAGGAGCAGGAAAGCTCAAGCTTCGGGTCTGGACTCTTCTTCAGAATTGGGGGAGGGGAAGGTGATTTTGAAATAAATAGAGAGAGAGGGCGATGTTAATGGAAGATGGATAAAGGAGCAGATAGGTGGATAGGAGACAGACAGGTCAAAGAGGTGGGGATGGCATCAGTAAAGGTGAGTGTAGGTGGGGATAGGTCAATCCAGGGAGGATGGACAGGTCAAGGAGGCGGGATGAGGCTTGGAGGTAGGAGGTGAGGGTGGGGCTTGAGGTGGAAGGAGTGGAAGGATAGACAGGTTCGGGAGGCGGGGATGAGCTGGCCTGGTTTTGGGATGCGGTAGGGGGAGGGGAGATTTTGAAGCTTGTGAAGTCCACATCTTCCTCCTTTTTTTACCACTTTTTAAAAAATATCATGTGCATGTATAGGTCTTTTAAGATTCCCGTTTATATTGTTATCTGCTAACCTTTATTCATAATCCCTATTTTTCTACCTCCTTTCTGAACCTTGTGTATTCACCTTAGTTGTATTTTCAACCTGATACTTATTGTACGCAAACTTGTTCTTCATTATTTTAATCTCCATCTCCTTTTTAATCAAGCAAATTTTGTGTTTGTTTCCCTACCTTTACCTTCTGAGGTAATATACCTCATTTGGAGGTTTTGATTCGAGGGTCTAAAATAATAATTTCAACACATGAGAATTTTGTTATAACTGTTTGTAGTTTATTTATATATTTGCTTCAGATTGTGTTTCAGTGTCTTTATCTTGAAACTGATGGTGATACTGCTTGGATACCTATGCACAAGTGCTGTGATATTTGTATCATTGACAGCCATGGATGAGGTGCCAGAAGACTGTAGGTTGGCTAATGTGGTGCCATTATTTAAGAAAAATGGTGAGCAAAAACCAGGGAACTGTAGACAGGTGAGCCTGACGTCAGTGGTAGGCAAGTTGTTGGAGGGGATTCTGAGGGATAGGGTGTATTTGGAAAGGCAAGATTGATTACGGACAGTCAGCCTGGCTTTGCGCATGGGAAATTGTGTCTCAGTAACTTGATTGAGTTTTTTGAAGAAGTGACAAAGAAAATTTTTGAAGGCAGAATGGTGAACATTATCTAAATGGACTTCAGCAAGGCGGTCGACAAGATTCTGCATAGTAGTCTGGTTAGCAAGGTAAGGTCACATGGAATTCAGAGAGAGCTCACCATTTGAATACAAAATGGGCTCAAACGTACAAGACAGAGGGTGGTGATCGAGGGTTGCTTTTTGGACTGGAAGCCTGTAATGTGTAATGAGTGCTGTAATGATCAGTGCTGGTCCACTGCTTTTTGTCATTTATATAAATGATTTGGATGAATATAGAAAATCTGGTTAGTAAGTTGCACATGACACCAACATAGTTGGTGTAGTGCACAATGAAGAAGATTATCTCAGAGAACTACAAGACCTTGATTGGATGGGTAGAGTTGTGGCAGATAGAGTTTAATTTAGATAAATGTGAAGTATTGCATTTTGGCGAGGCAAATCAGGGAGGGACAAATCCAGTTAATGGTAAGGTCTTAGGGAGTGTTGTTGAACAAAGAGACCTAGGTGAGCAGGTGCATAGTTCCTTGAAAGTGGACTTGCAGGAAGACAGGGTAGTGAGGAAGGCATTTGGTACACTTGCCTTATTGATCAGTGCATTAAGTATTGGAGGTGGGATGTTATGTTGTGGCCATTTCTGGAAGACTACATTCAATTCTAGTCTCCCTGCTATAGGAAAAATGCTGTTAAACTTGAAAGGTTCCAGAGTTGGAGGTTTGAGCTATAGACAGAGGCTGAATAGGCTGGGGCTATTTTCTCTGGAGCATCAGAGACTGAGGGGTGACCGTATAGAGGTTTATAAAATCATGAGGGGCATGGATAGTGTGAATAGTCAAGGTTATTTTCCCAGGAGAGAGGAGTCCAAAATTAGAGGGCATTGGTTTAAGATGAGAGAGGAAAGATTTAAAAGGAACCTGAGGGGCAACTTTTTCATGGTGAGGGTGGTGCGTGCATGGAATAAGCTGCCAGAGGAAGTGGTGGAGGCTGGTATAATTACAACATTTAAAAGGCATCTGGATGGATATCTGAATACAAAGAGTTTAGAGGGCCAAATGCTGGCAAGTAGAACTAGATTAATTTAGGATATCTGGTCGGCATGGGCAAGTTGGACTGAAGAGTTTTTCCCATGCTGTATAATTCTATGAGTCTGTGCGTGGAGCAGATGTGTACAAAATTAGTGTCTGTCTGAGAAATGTGGTTACAGTCTTGTCAGTTAGAAGTCTACAAGGGATGTAATCCAATTATAGAATGATTTCGTTCCCTTTTATTGAAAAAATATGACCTAGGGCAACTGTAGCTTT
This sequence comes from Stegostoma tigrinum, assembly GCF_030684315.1. Taxonomy (NCBI): domain Eukaryota; kingdom Metazoa; phylum Chordata; class Chondrichthyes; order Orectolobiformes; family Stegostomatidae; genus Stegostoma; species Stegostoma tigrinum. Next base: position 32,242,078 of record NC_081382.1, read on the forward strand.
TTTTTGTGCGGAATAAACAATTACAATAGCCCAAGGCAGTGCTTCTCCCAAACAAGAGTTTGACCTTGTGTTAATAATAGAATAATTCTGCTTTTCACTGATCCCTTAACTGAAGAATCTTGAGTATAAAGGCTTGATTCACCTGAGGATTTATTCTTATAGATGAGATTAGACAATCCTCAAAAGAGCCATGTCTGCCAAGGAAGAATTTGCTTTGAAGTATTTTGAAAGAAATTTACTGATGATGGCGCTAGAGCTTGTTTTGTGCTAATTGTATTGAGTTTAAATAATTCATTGTTTTCCACATTTACTTTGAACAGATAGGAACATATTTACATATCGGATTTATTTGTATTATTCCTGTGGCACCTGTGTTGATTGTGTCAAAATAAATTTCAAGATTTTGTGGAGCCATTAAAACCTTTATGCATTGTTTATTAACTTATGCTTGAAAGTTCTTCATTACTTTTGTTACATTTGGAGTGTGTTACTATGGTGAATACTATCATCGTTATGTTTTCATTTGCAGATTATTTTAAAGGGTATTGTCTTTTTGAAAAATTGATACTACCAAGTAGAGATAGAGTTTGTGCAGGAGCTCTATTCAAACAAAGCTAATTTCCATGAATTTGGTAAAATTATTGGTTAAATCTTGCTGACATTTAGACTTGTGGGAAACTTCAATAGTTTGCCATTAAGTATGGAATTTAATCTTAATCAACCCAAATTATAAAAGCACATCTTAGAAATTACCAATTAGTCTGCAATCTATTTTTGCTGAATTTTGTTGAAACAGGTTCTTTTGTTTCCATGCTCAAAAGACCTGCATTTTGATTCAACTTTATTTTATAAATAACAGGACTCTTTTGTTCTGTAAATAATTCCTCCAGAAGTATTTCTTTTGAATTTTTTTTAAAATGTTGAATTTAAAAAATTGAGTGTTTGGGAAGCCTGGTGATATAAAAGAATGAATATGAGAAAGTGAAATTCAAAAGTTAAGTTTCAGAACAGCAAAGAATGACTTAAACATAAATAAAAAAAGGGAAAATTAGCACAAAAGAAAATGAGCTAGAAATTCAAAGATAACAAGAATGTCTGTACTTATTTAAAAAAAAATTGTTGACAAAATGAGCATCAGTCCTGTGGAAAGTGAGACCGAGAAATTAATAATGGAAAATTAGGAAGCAGCAGATGATTAAACAGATGATTCTGATTTTCATTCAATTCACTAATGATGATACAAGTAACATTCCAGAAATTGCTGTAAATCAAGAAATTAATGTGAGGGAAGAACTCAGGAAAGTTACCTGGGAAACTTGTTGGGAAAGTGGCACTGACCAAACTGTTTGAGTTGTCGGCTGATAGGTCCCTTAGGTCCTGATGGACTTTATCCCAATGTATTAAAACTGAAATAGATGCATTGGTTTTAATTTTACTAAATATTTCAGATTCATGGGAAATTCCATAATATTGGAAAAAAGCAAATGCAAGTCCTTTATTCAAAAAATAGTTGGACAGTTCACTCCTCTTGCTGTATCTCTGTGCTAACAATGACCCAAACAATCAATATTCTCGTCTCAGGCTGCATAAACAGACTTTCATTCGAGTCTGTTTCTTACATCCTAGTGCTGTTAAGAATAAGGTGAATGATTTCAATGTCTTTTCCGTTCTTAGCAATTTAGAAGATGAAAGGCAGGAAACTGCAGGCCAGTTAGCTTAACATCTATAATAGAGAAAATGTTTGAAGCTATTATTAAAGACATTTTAGCAGATCTCTTAGAAAAGTTCAAGGTAATCAGTCAGAGTCAACATGGTTTTGTGAAAGGTAAGTCATGTTTATCCAATCTATTGGAGCTCCTTGAAGAAGTACTATGTGCTGTGAATGAAGGGGAACCAATCTATCTACTGTACTGGATTTCCAGAGGTATTTGATAAAATGCTACATAAGATTGTTGTGGAAAGTAAAAGCTCACCGTCTAGAGGGTAGCATATCAGCAATGGGCAGAAAATTGGCTAACTATCAGGAAATAGAAATTAGGCATAGATAGGTCATTTACAGGTTAGTGAGCTGTAATGAGTGGTGAGCCACAGGGATAAGTGCTGGGGTGTCAACTTTTTACAATCAATCTAGTGACTTGGATGAAGGAACTAAAGGTACGATTGCTTAATTTGCTGTGAGAATAATTCAGAGTTGTTGAGACGATGTAAGGAAACTATGAAGGATATAAATGTATTAAATGAATAGGTGAAGATGTAACAAAAGGACTACAATGTGGAAAAGTGTGAAATTGTTCATTTTAGCAGGAAGAATGAAAAAGAAACATTATCTAAATGGTGAAAGATTATAGAACTCTCAGACGTAGAGGGATCTGGTTGGCCTGGTGCATAAATCACAAAAGCTAGTATGCAGGTACTGCAAGTAATTAGGAAAGCTAATAGAATATGATCATTATTGTGAGGGGAGTTGAAAACAAATATAGGGAGGTTATACTTCAGTTATGCAGGGCATTCGTGAGACCAAAGCTGGAGTACATTTACAGTATTAGTATCCTTATTTTTAAAAAAGGATGTAAATGAGCTTGAAGCAGTTGAGAAGAGATTCACTGTTTTGTTTCCTTCCCAGAAAGTAGTTTGGCTTCAGTATTTTAGGCATTCCATTCATCTGAAAATGAATAACGGTTTCAAGAAGTTGTAGTAGTAGATTATTACTTTGTTGATGTTGATTCTGGTTTGTTGACTTATCTAAGATCAACCATGATCTCATTGAATGGCAGAGTAGGCCTGAGGGGTTGAGTAGTCTGTTCCTGCTCCTAATTCCTAGATTTGCATGTTTACCATGTTAAGAACTCTCAGTCAGTCAGAGCTGCAAGTGGTTGAACAGAGAGGCAGTCTGCAGAACTCAGGCATGGCACAGCAGAGCAAAAATGATAAGTAATCAGTGTTTAAACCTTCACCTCAGAACTTGCAAAAGATGTATACAAGACAAAATAGGCTAGGAGCAGAGCAAATAGTTGCACTTGGCAGAAACAGAGTCTAAAGGGAAAAAGTATCTGTAGGGTCTGCCCTGATCTGAGACTTGGCTGGGAAGCAACAGAGCTCCAGGAAGAAAATTAAAGATCCCCATAGGCAATGGTAAATAAATTAATGCATCAGAGGACCACACTTGGAAGAATAGAGATAAAAAGAAGCACTTTGCATTCACAGAGAATAAGTTTCACTTTCTTATAAGATTAAATACCATGGCTGAAGAAGCAGTGATGAGACTACATGCCCCAGGTGGAATAACAACCAGTGGAAGATTTAATTAGGCATCTAGAGTCATGGTGAAACACAAAAGGAAGAAAGCTGTAAGACAATTGTTTCATACTGCCAATGGAAAGACTGTGACTTTGCAGGAAATGTGGAAATGACTTCTATTCCTATCATCACCAAAGAGCCTTCAGATAACTGGGTAGCACGGTGGCTCAGCCTCACAGCACCAGGGACCAGGTTCAATTCCACCCTCAAGTGACTGTGTGGAGTTTGCACATACCCTCTGTGTGTGTGGCTTTCCTTTGGGTGCTCGGGTTTCCTCCCACAGTCTAAAGATGTGCAGGCTAAGTGGATTAGCTGTGGGAAATACAGGGGTTACAGGGATAGTGTAGGGGAATGGGATGCTCTTGGGAGGTTTGGTGTTGGGCTTCTATACTGAAAGGAATCAGCAGAAAGGCAGATGCTGAGAGTGGGAATGAGCAAAACAATTCACTGGACCTCACTGATCACCTTGGTCTAAAAATCCAGGATACTGTAGGAGGAATGTGCTTGTTTCAAAAAAACAGCCACCCTCCATGATCTAGATCCCAATGGAGTGAGATGTACCATCTCTGGTTCCTGATTGTTATTGTAATTATGTCAAACTAGTCAATGTAGCCTTTATGCAATAGACTACATCTTGTTGTTAATAAAAAGCTAAGTGCTTTTTCTTGTTATGACTCACTAATGATTCATTCTCTTTCACTTAAATGAACAGGCCCGTATTCATATACAAAGGAGAATGGATGGTAGCACTCTAGAACAATCTCAAACTACCAATGATTTGACCTGAAAACACAGGACAGGAAGCTTATGCCTTGGGTCTAATTGGTGATTCTGCATGGCAGAGAGTTCAGTCATAGTGTAGCACTGAATGTTGTGCATTCATCAGTGAACATCCTCACTTCTGATGGAAGGAAGGTCATTTGATGAAGCAGTTGAAGGCGTTTAGCCCTTCGATGCTATAAATGAGTAACTCCTGCAATGATACCTTGAGGCTGAGATGATTAACCTCCCATGATCCCAATTGTCTTCCTTTGTGCTAGGTATGACCACAACCAGCAGAGCACACCCCACCCACTACCACTACACCGTTCCCATTGATCTATTCTGCTAAGGCTCCTTGACTCAGTGAAATGCTGATCTGATGTCATGGAAAGGCACTCTCACCTCAGCTCGGTACTTCAGCATTTTTATCCATGTTTGGACTAAAGCTGCAATGAAACTAGGAGCTGAGTAGCCCTGGCATATTCCACACAGAGTATCAGTGAAAGGTTATTCTTTTTCAAGTGCTTTTTGCTAGCACAGTAGATGTCTACTTTTAAGACATACCCAGGGAATTTTTCATATTGTTGAGTAGATGCCAATACTGTAGCTATATTGGAGTAGATTGGCTTAGAACATGGTTAGTTGGAATACATGCCCTCAGTACTATGGCTAAAATGTTGTCAGCATATATAACCTTTGCAATATCTAATACCTTCAACAATTACTTATGTTATTATCCCAGCAGATGTTACCACTGGACAAGTCAGATCCCAAACTGAAATCTGGTTTGATAGATCATATTTTGTTTTGGCTTTCTACAAGGTAGATTACTTAACGATAAACATGCAATGTTGCAGATTTGGTTTTAAGAATAAAACGGAAGTTAATTATGCAAAAGAATTGAAGATAAAATAGAATAAGCAAAACTATTTACTTATAATCCTTGTTTAAAACTTTTGAATCATGCCGTGAAAATATGTTTCCCTTAATCCCAACAATATTCCATAGAGTACCCAAACATAAGAGATAGTGCTGTTCCCTATCCTGCACAGGTTTGACTTAGCTGTGCCTTCAAATTGTGAGAACTTGATAGCTTCTTCCTTGATGTAATTGAACTTAAACTTTTTCTGCTTTAAATAATCCCTCTGGGGTTTTAATCAAACACTTTTGGTCTGGTCTTTTAAATTTAACTCCTTAAACTGAGGCAACCTATTTTTAACAATTTTAAACTATCTTCTCCTTTTCTTAGTAGCAACTGCGTTATACATCTAGCTTCAACTAAGAAACCTGCAGAACTGCCCAAACTAGATCTAAACAAAAAAAAACCTTCAACTGCTTCTGAAGAAGGGTCTTGACCCGAAACATCAAACTTTCCTGCTCCTCTGATGCTGCTTGGCCTGCTGTGTTCATCCAGCTTCACACCGTATTATCTCTAAACAAAAAACAATTGGTTTCAAGTTGTGAGTGTTTCCCATAATCAAAAGAAATACCAAATTTTCTTCCAAAAGTCTAATAAACTCCATTGCTTACTTTGTTCACCTGTAAACTCTCCCAATTCAAACAAATTCCCATTAGCCTCCAATACCACCTCTCTTAGATTTGTTTTTCTAAAAAGCATCACCATGACTATAGAAATATAAATAATTCATTAAACCCCTTCAGACATACAAAAAAAATCCCTTATGACACTGGTTCAAATTTGAAGATCTAAACTCAAAAATAAATGATGTTAATATATATATGACTCACAAATCTTACATCACATGTAACATCACATGGAATGAATTGAATTAATTAAAGACCGACATCTGTAATGTTAAGAACTTCAAGAAAAAGATGAGGTAGCAGTTCTTGCCAAAAGTAATTGCTGACACTTCAGACTTTTCTTTTGCACTGATGTGCAGTCATGCTTCATCATTGAGGATGGAGATATTTGTGGAAATCTCCAACTCATGTTGATTGTTCACTTGTGAACCATCTTCCATGACTGGATGTGGCAGAACTTCAGAGTTTAGATCCATTGGTTGTGGAATTTCTTAGCCATGTCTCCTGTACATTGCTTTTGTTCCTTCACATGTGAGTAATCTTATGCTGCATCTTTACTGGATTGACACCTAATTTTTAGGAATGCCTAGTGGAGTTCATGACATGCCCTCCTGCTCAACTCATTGAACCTTGATAACTTTTTACGAGTTGTTTATCAAGAATATATCTACCTCTTTCTTAACGTATTCCATAATTGTATTTCTATCGCCTTTTGCGGAAAGAGTTCCAAACATTTGTGGCCATTTGTTAGAAAAGAATTTGCCTTATGTCTGTTTTAAATGAATGATGCAGAATCCTCTGTAGTTCAGAGGTCTGCAATCTCTCATCATTAAGATAATATGCTTCTTTCTTTATTCTTTCTCTCACAATGGATAATGTTACTTTTCTATGAACATTTGTGGCATCAACAAATTTAGCAACCATTTCTTTGGTCCCTCCATCCAAGTTATTACATAATTGTAAGAATTCTAAATTCCAACCCTGACCCCTATGTCACAGCACTCAATAAACTCAGAGATAACAAGGTGCGCAGCTGGATGAACACAGCACGCCAAGTAGCATCTTAGGAGCAGGAAAGCTGTTGTTTCGGGTCTAGACCCTTCATCAGAAATGGGGAAGGCGAAGAGGGTTCTGAAATAAATAGGGAGAGAGGGGGAGGTGGGTTGAAGATGGATAGAGGAGAAGATAGGTGGAGAGGAGTCAGACAAGTTAAAGAGGCGGGGATGGAGCCAGTAAAGGTGAGTGTAGGTGGGGAGGTAGGGAGGAGATAGGTCAGTCCAGGGAGGACGGACAGGTCAAGGGAGCGGGATGAGGTTAGTAGGTAGGAAATGGGGGTGCGGCTTGAGGTGGGAGGAGGGGATAGCTGAGAGGAAGAACAGGTTAGGGAGGTGGGGCCAAGTTTGGCTGGTTTTGGGATGCGGTAGTGGGAGGGGAGATTTTGAAGCTTGCGAAATCCATATTTTTACCATTGGGCTGCAGGGTTCCCAAGTGGAATATGAGTTGCTGTTCCTGAAACCTTTCTGGCATCATTGTGGCACTGCAGGAGGCCCAGAATGGACATGTCATCTGAGGAATGGGAGGGGTTTTGAAATGGTTTGCGAGTGTGAGGTGCAGCTGTTTATTGCAAACTGAGCGTAGGTGTTCTGCAAAGCAGTCTCCAAGCCTCCGCTTGGTTTCCCTGATGTAGAAGAGGCCACAACGGGTACAGCGGATGCAGTATACCACATTACCAGATGTGCAAGTGAACCTCGTGGAAAGTCTTCTTGGGGCCTGGGATGGGGGTGAAGGAAGAGGTGTGGGGCAGGTGTAGTACTTCCTGCGGTTGCAGGGAAAAGTGCAGGGTGTGGTGGGGCTGGAGGGGAGTGTGGAGCGGACAGGGGAGTCACGGAGAGAGTGGTCCCTCCAAAAAGCAGACAAGGGTGGGGAGGGAAAAATGTCTTTGGTGGTGGGGTTGGATTGCAGATGGTGGAAGTGTCGGAGGATGATTTGTTGGATCCGGAGGTTGGTGGGGTGGTATGTGAAGATGAGGGAGATTTTCTTTTGATTTTTATTGCAGGGACGGGGTGTGAGGGATGAGATGCGGGAGACATGGTCAAGGGCATTCTCGACCACTGCGGGGAGATGTTGCGGTCCATGAAAAACAAGGACATTTGAGATGTGCGGGAGTGGAATGCCTCATCCTGGGAACAAATGCGGCAGAGGCGAAGGAATTGGGAATAGGGGATGCCATTTTTGCAGGAAGGTGGGTGGGAGGAGTAGCTGGGCTTGAAATGGACATCGGTTTCTGGGTGATTGCCCGAGATGGAGACAGAGAGGTCCTGGAAGGTGAGGGAGGTGTTAGAGATAGTCTAGGTGAACGTAAGGTTGGGTGGAAGGTGTTGGTGAAGTGGATGAACAGTTCGAGCTCCTCGTGGGAGCACGAGGCGGTGCCGATACAGTCATGAATTTAACGGAGGAAGAGGTGGGGTTTAGGGCCTGTGTAGGTGCAGAAGAGGGACTGTTCCACGTAACCTACAAAGAGGCAGGCATAGCTTGGGCCCATGCAGGTGCCCATGGCTACCCCCTTTGTCTGTAGGACGTGGGAGGAATTGAAAGAGAAGTTGTTGAGGGTGAGGACAAGTTCGGATGAGGGTGTCAGTGGAGGGGCACTGGTCAGGCCTGTGGGGCAGGAAGAAGCGGAGGGCCTTTAGGCCATCTGCATGGGAAAACTCACTAAACTCACTTGTTTTGAGTCAAATGTTTATTCTATTTTTCTGCTGTTACCTTGGCATATATAAGCAATGACCCAACACTGATCACTATTTCACACATTTGCGGAACCAATCACTGGCAAGTTGTGGTTGGAATGGGTGCTGCCACCAGCCCTGATTTGTATACTGATCTTAAGGGTCTGTTTGGTTAACAGTGATAGTAGATGAAGTAATAGTGAGTCCTAACCAAGAAAATGTACTTGTCATAGCGTCATATTATAGTCTTTTGCATGATGACAATAGCTAAAAGTCATATAGGCTAATTGCACATAATCACCAAGACTAAGGAGACAGTAAGAACTACAGATACTGGAATCAGAGTCGATGCAGTGTGGAGCTGGAGGAACACAGTAGGTCAGACAGTATCAGAGGAGTAGGAGAGTCCACATTTCGGGCCTAGACCCGTTGTCAGGACTGGTGAAACGTCTAGGCCCAAAACATCAACTCTCCTACTCCTCTGATGCTGCCTGGCCTGCTGTTTTCCTCCAGCTTCACACTGTATCAACATCACTAAGACTAAGATGATGCAAATTGAATTTCAAACTGGACTCCTCCATTCTCCATTTGACTGTGTGACATTGCCAGATTGGGTGGAACTTTATGCACTTTCCAACTCTCACCTTGTACAACACATCCAACAGCAGTAGCTGTGGTCTCCAAACCAGCTCTTTGTGACCCATGTACTAACGATTACAAACCAAGACTGGACAGAAACATGCTGCAATGTGTACTCTTTTAGTATTGGTGGTACCTCACACGTTCTTGGACAGTTCCCCACCCTTGCCCAGCCATTACTGATTTTCCCACTGTCTCTCCTTTCCCCATGTCACTATTCCACCCTGCCAAAGGCAGCCTCCTCTCATGTGCTGCTTTCTGATCGCTTGGAGAAATTATGCTGCAACTCGCTTATTAACATTGATTTAAAGCCTTATTGCTATGAAGACAAAGCAGCAAGTGTTTACCCTGAGGTCCAGAAAGGAATAAAGCTTGCCAAGTACACAGCACTTAGATGTAGTCGGGTATCTGAGGCATGTATTCCTCCATTGAGTAGGACTTAATTGGGACTGAGCACTTAATTCTGGTGACTTGTGCATTTAATTAGATTCAAATGCATACAGATAGATTTCTCGACACCTGCAGCTGTGTTGACCTGCTTTTTAAGGTTGAGGAACTTAATTGGAAGAGTTTATCCCACCATTGAGATTCTGAATTTTTGACTATTGCCTAATTAAGTTCCCCTGCTTGCCATTCTCATGCCTTCCATTGGGACCTGAAAATTCCGACCATGGTGTGGTTTCTTTATATTGGCACAAAATAGGCATCATTATTTTATAACTTGAACTAAAATGTATAAAAATGAATAGAAACTAGTGTTTGTTTGCATTTAAAATCTGTGTAATTCACTTTAGTTTGGCATAATTTTACACAAAACAATCTTTGGAAGCAAATTATACTATTTTGCTTGAATTATCTGTTTGATTTTTTAAAAAAAATTGATAATAATCTTAATAAACATATTTTCTTCAAAATATATCATAGTTCCCCGGATTTTTCTACTGGGTCCACCTGCTTCAGGGAAGCTTACTGTTGTAAGTGCTTTCTAATTTTACATTATTTACTGTAGAAAAATATTTTGTAACTAAGGGTGAATAAATTTTTTAAAATAAAAGTTAACTTCAGGAGGAGCAATGTTAGCAATTAATATCCGTATTTCTTAATATTTATATATAAGCATTCCTATTCCAAAATTATAGCTTCACTGCCTAAAATGATTTGGGATGGAAGTGCTTTGTTTTGTTCGTTCTTATGAATTTGTCAAACTTCTATAGATAATGTTAATCAGCCTGTTCAGATGAGTTACAACACATATTGATCTCAAAAGGAATCAAGGGCTACGGGGAGAGTGCAGGGAAGTGGTGTTGAAATGCCCATCAGCCATGATTTAAATGGCGGAGTGGACTTGATGGGCCGAATGGCCTTACTTCCACTCCTATGTCTTATGGTCTTATGGCCTTATATCCAGAACATGTCTTGAGTCCAGGTCTTCTGACTCAGAGGTAGCGACACTCTTACTACAGCACAACCACTCCCTGCCTTAAACAGCATGTTTTTACATTCACTGGAACCAATTATTGATTTGATAGGAATATGTTTAAGGGAGAGGGATAGATAAGAGGATTCAAACTTGCGTGGGGAGATCCCCAATGAATTTTAAATCCATCACTATAACTGTGATGATCAGCCAAATGACCATTTTTGTTTACATCAGCATGTTAGAGCATAACTCTGGGGCAGATGGGACTTGAACCTGGGCCTTTTTAAGGTCAAAGATAAGGACACTACCATGGTGCCAAAAGAGCCCTAAATCAAACATTTTGCCTGCAACAGTTTCCTTTAAGACATAATGGGAACTGCAGATGCTGGAGAATCCAAGATAACAAAGTGTGGAGCTGGAGTCTAAGCTTTCGTCAGCTTTCGTGCTCCTAAAATGCTGCTTGGCCTGCTGTGTTCATCCAGCTCCACATTTTGTTATCACAGTTTCCTTTAACTTGAGTTTGATTGGAGTACAGGTTTTAATAGGTGTTTTCATTGTGTCAGTTATGCAAGATTATCTAAATAGTGATTTTAGTTAATGGATGTCAAATAATTAGTCAACTAATTACTTGATCCTCCTAGAAGTTATTTTGGTCATTGTTCACTATAGGAGATCATTACCAACCATTTTCATTTGGATTCACTATCTCCAACTTCATTCTTCTTCTTCTCCTCATATCTGTTCATTTCTCTAATGACACATATAGCCTCTCACCTCTTCTACCTCCCAGCCAAAGCACATATAGACATGAGATTCAAGAGGTAAAAGGACGAGAAGAAAGAAATATGATAACTAGCGGTAGAGAAAAGTTTTAGGGAAACTAATGGGGCTAATGACCAATAAATCCTCTGGAACAGTTGGGTTGCATCATCTTATATTAAAGGGAATAGCTAAAGAGATTGTGGTAGTACTGATGATAATCTGCCAGGAATCTTTAGATTCTAGAAGAGTCCCAAAGAATTACAAAACTGCCAATGTTACAACTTTATTTGAAAAGAGAAGGAAACAAAAACATGTAACTGTAGGCTAGTTAGTTTAACGTGTGTTATTGGGAAAATATCAAAGTCCATTATGAAGGATGTAATAGCAAAACATTTAGAAATAAATAACACATTGAGCAGAGTCAGCATAGCTTCATGAAAAGCAAATCTAGCATTATTTGAGGAGGTAATAAAATGATATTTAAAGGGGAAGAAATGGATGTAATGTATTTAGAATTTCAGAATGCATTTGATAAGATGTCACACATTAGGCTACTTAGTAAGAAAAGAGACCATGGTGCTTGAAGTAGTGTATTAACATGGAAAGGGGATTGGCTTAAAAATAGGGGAGAGGGTGCATTTTCAGGATGACAACATGTAACCAATGGTGTATCAAAGGGATCAATGATAGGTCTGCAATTATATACAATATATATTAATCACTTTAGGTGAAGAAAGTGAATCTGCTATTGTCAGGTGTGTGGATCACTCAAAAATAGGTAGGAAAACAAGTAGGTGGGGATGATACAAAGAATCTGCACTGGGATAAGTTATGGACAAGTTAAGTGAGTGGTCAGAAACTTGGCTGATGGAATATAATGTAGGGAAATATGAAGTTATCCACTTTGTCAGAAGACTTGAGGAGCTGAATATTATTTAAGATATGGTAGGTAAGTTTGCAGCTGACACCAAAATTGGAAGCATAATGGACAGTGAAGACGGTTACCTCAGTGTACACTGGGACCTTGATCAGGTGGGCCAGTGTGCCAAGGAGTGACAGATGAAGTTTAATTTAGGTAAGTGTGAGGTGCTGTATTTTGGAAAGGCAAATCAGGGCAGGATTTATACACTTAATAATAAGGTCCTGGGGAGTATTGCTGAACAAAGAGATGTTGGTGTGTAGGATCATAGTTCCTTGTAAGTGGAGTCCTAGGTAGACAGGATAGTAAAGAAAAGATAGTGTTTGGTATTCTTGTGTTTATTGGTCAGTGCATTGAGTATAGGAGTTGGGATGTCATGTTGTGGCTGTATGGGATACTGCTTAGACCATTTTTGGAATACTGCATGCATTCTGGTCTTCCTGCTATAGGAAGGATGTTGTGAAACTTGAAAAGGTTCAGAAAAGACTTACAAGGATGTTGCCTCGGTTGGGGAGCTGTCGGGAGATGCTGGACAGACCAGGGCTATTTTCCCTGGAGCTTTGAGGGCTGAGAGGTGACCTTATAGAGGCTTATGAAATGATGAGGAGCATGGATAGTGTGTATAACCAAGATCTTTTCCCTGGGGTGAGGGAGTGCAAAACTAGAGGGCATAGGTTTAACGTGAGAGGGGAAAGATTCAAAAGGAACCTAAGGGGCACCTTTTTCATGCAATGGGTGGTGTGTGTTTGGAATGATTTTCCAGAGGCAGTGGTGGAGGCTGGTACAATCACAACATTTAAAAGGCATCTCAATGGGTAAATGAATAGAAATTGTTTAGAGGGCCAAATGCTGACAAATGGTATGAGATTAATTTAGGATATCTAGTCGGCATGCATGAGTTGAACCGAAACGTCTGTTTCCGTGCTGTACAGCTCTGTGACTGTAAGTCCAGAAAGACTGCTGAAAGCTGAGGAACAATGGAATTTAGAAGTCCTCATTCATGAATCATAAAAAGCTAGTGTTAAACTTCATGTAATTGGGAAGGCTAATTGAATGGTAGTCTTTATTTCAAAGGCAATGGAGTATAAAAATAGGGAGGTTTTGCTAAAACTATACAAGGCACTACGCTGACCACAGCTGGACTACCATGAACAGTTTTGGGCCCCTTACTAAGGAAAGATATATAGTGACATCGGAGGCAGTCCAAAGAAGGTTCATTAGACTGATAACCAGGTATTGAAGTACTGCGCTTTGAGGCGATGTTGACTAGTTTGGGCCTATATTCATTGGAGTTTAGGAGAATGAGAGATGACCTTATTAAAGTATATAAGATTCTTAGGGGACTTGACAGGGTAGATGCAGAAAGATTGTTTCCCCTTGTGGGAGAGTCTGAGACGAGAGGTCATTATCTCAGAATGAGGGATCAGACATTTGGGACAGAAGAAGAATTACTTCTCAGAAAATAGTGTGGAATTCTTCATTATAGAAAGATGTTGAAGCTTTTTATTAAGTATATTTGAGGCTGAAGTGGGCAGATTTTTAATAAGGAAAGGAATCCAGGATTGGGGGCCATAGGCAGGAAAATGGGATTGAGGGTTATCAGATTAGCCATGATCTCATTGAATGGTGGATTAGACTTGATGAGGGCTGAATAGCCTATTTTTGTCCCTACGTCTTATGGTCTTATAATCAACCTTGGAAGTTTCTCAGTGGCAGTCTTTGCCATCCTGTTGAGGTGTCTGCCTGGGTTTTAATTCTCCCATGTCTTTTCACACCTCTTACTCCTGTGGTGGTGAGGTGGTTATCTTCCCTGAATTTCATGTGGCCTTTATCCCCTTGTGCATCTCTGCTTGATTACCCTTGCCAATCCCCACTTTAGAATCCTCAAACACTATTATGTCCACTCATAATATCTGTGTTCTTTTCTCAATTAATTCACATCTCATCTGATCAGTTCTATCTCTGCACTAAACAACTCCAGATTGTTGGTGACTTCAGCCTCCTTTAGCGTGACGTTTCCCAATTACCACAGAATGTCATGTCCTACACGCATCACTGTATTGATTCCCTGTCCACATGTGTGAGCACCTTTCAATTGGTCCAATGCCACTCCACTTTCTAGTCTAAGAAAAGTAAGCCAAACCTCCCTACCAGCACATTTTTAAACTTCTTTTAAGCTTCCTAGTTAACTAGATATTGATGCTTTTGATAGTCTACATCTTAACTGCCTCATATCCACCTGCAATAACCACACCCTCATTAGACCTTGGTCAGTTTACACACACAGTATTGCATATGGTATGTAGAGTCTTCAGTCAATAGGTTGTAAATTTGCACAAATTTGGAGGATGACTTGCATGGTCATTCATTGGCAGACTATTTATTGGATAGATATTTGGTAGATACAGTTCCATGCAGAAAGATGTGAATTAGTTCATTTTGGGGAAAAGAATGTTTGAAAGGCAGTTTTTTTAAACACGTTGATTTAATTTCAAGCTTGGAAGGGAAGAGAAACATAAAAACGAGTAGAGAGAGATAATAGGAACTGCAGATGCTGGAGAATCCGAGATAACAAGGTGTGGAGCTAGATGAACACAGCAGGCCAAGCAGCATCTTAGGAGCAGGAAAGCTGACATTTCGGACCTAGACCCTTCATCAGTCATTTCTGATGAAGGGTCCAGGCCCGAAATGTCAACTTTTCTGCTCCTAAGATGCTGCTTGGCCTGCTGTGTTCATCTAGCTCTACACCTTGTTATCTCTATAAAAACGGGTAGCTTTTTTTTATGAATACCTTTTTAAAATTATGTTTATTTATCTTTTTTTAAAAAGAATGAAAATACTGTTTCTAATACTGGTTGATTGGTTAACTGTAAACTTTACTGAAGGTCAAGAGTAGCCTAATGGGGCAATAATTGGCCAAGTTGGATTTGTCCTGCATCTTGTGTATAGGACATACCTGAACTATTTCCCAATTGTGTAAATGCCAGTGTTTAACTGTATTGGAAGAGCTTGGCCAGGGGAGTAGCAAGTTCTGGAGCACAAGTCTTTAGTACCATTGATGGAATATTGTCAGGGCCCATTGCCTTTGCAGTATTCAATACCTCCCAACTGTTCCTTGATATCATGTGGAGTGATTCAAGTTGGATGAAGACCAGTATCTGTAATGCTGGGAACAACTGGTGGAGGCTGAGATGGATTGTAGCAAATGCCTTGGCCTTATCTTTTGAACCATGCATTGGGCTCTTTCATTATTGAGGATGGAGATATTTGTGGAGACTGCTCCTCGAGTAAGTTGTTTACTTGTCCACCACCATTCATGACTTGTTGTGGCAGGACTGTAGATCTTAGATCCATTGGTTGTGGAATCGCTTCACTCTGCCTGTCACTTGCTGCTTATGTTCTTTGGCATGCAAGTAGTCCTGTTTGGTAGGTTCACCACACTGTCACCTCATTTTAAGGTATGACTGATGCTGCTCCTGGCATGTCCTTCTGCATCCTCCATTGAAGCAAAGTTGATCCAATGGCTTGATGACACTGATTGAATGGTTTATATGCCAAAGCATGATGTTGCCATTATCAAGGTTGTGCCAGGTGGTTTGGTTTCATTTCTTTGTGGAGACTTCACAGCAATTGATACAACTGGGGAGGCAGTGGCCTAGTGGTATTATCACTGGATTGTTACTCCAGAGACCCAGATGATGTTCTGGGGAACTAGGCTTGAATCCTGCTATGGTCATTGGTGGAATTTAAAATCAATAAAACTTTAGAATTAAGAGTCTAACGATGACCGTACATCCATTGTCAATTGCCAGGAAAAACCCATCTGGTTCACTAATATCCTTTAGGGAAGGAAACTGCCATCCTTACGTGGTCTGGCCTACATGTGGCTTCAGACCCACTGCAATATAGTTGACTCATAACTAACTGTAGGGCATCACTGGTTAGGCCAGCATTTATTGGTGATGGGTTTGTATAACAGTTTTCTTTCTGCCTCAGTAGAGGGTTTAAAGACCAAGAAAAATAGAGCTGGAGTTATGTTTTGCTTTACATCCAAGGGTCATGTTTATAAAAACAAATTTTGGACTTTTTCTGTGTAATTGATGTTTTGTATTACACCTATTTAGAACATCTCTGTTGCATAGTAACTCCTAAAACCGTAAATATTTAAACTTAAACAATCAACTGTTATTATTATCCATGTGTGAGATTTTGAACTTTCCTTTCACCAGGCTAAATTGCTGTGTGACAAGATCAATACGAATGTTCTTACTTTGGACAATATGTTAGCAAGTGAAAAATCCGATGTTGCTAAAAAAATTCACAGATTAAACAATGGAAGTAAGGTACAGTTTTACTGCTTAAGATGCTGTTTTGTGATAAATTGCCTGTAGCCATTTTAAGTATACATGGACCATGTTTTCAAATGATAGTCCTTGGAAATTGGTGACAGCAATAGAGAAGCCACCCACATGTTTTCTTGCACATGCTGAAAAAGTTTAAGTAAAATGGATTTTCTAGTTTAAATGACCAAAGGGAAATATATTCTGTTAAGTGTTTCTGCTCATTTTTTCCTAAACGTCTTGACTAGACACAAGGTTTTATTAGTACTCACATCTTCTGACTACCATCAGTGGCTGCTTTTAATGCATGGTCAGAAAAGGTGAGTTGTTTGACCTTCAGGATTGTCACAAGTGAACAAAAATCCTGACTTGATGGGCTATAGATGCATTTGTTTTGTTTAGGTGTTAGTTGAATTCTGCCTTGTATCCTTCAGCTTCTCCTTCCCTTCCTCAGGAATGCTATTTACAGTTGTAATGCCCTGAGCAGTTCATGGGTTATGCATGAACTTTCATTTGGCATCACAATGTTCAAAGTGGAAACAGGAACCCAGATTATTCTCTTGGCCAAACTGATTGTTCCTCCTGTAGTTTGTGGATATGTTGTGAAGTTGATGTTCTAGCTGTTTTATTCGTACATTATACCCAATGAGTCCTGGTTCAATTGAGGGAGTTTAGTCTTATTTCATTTTTAAAATAAATACTGCCCATTTAAATTAATTTTAAGAATTACTCCGATGTGGAAGTGGGTAAAAATGAGTGGAGTTACTCAATGCTAATTAAAGGAATGAAACTTTGCTCAAGGGAGATAATAGTTCTGGAAAAAATGATTATAATGCAGCTGCTTAAAGAGCAACCGGAGCGTTAATTATATTTTTAATGCACTAGCTCTTGACTTGAAAAAATGTAATTGTGAGTCAGGCTGTAATGATACCCTTTCCTGGGCTTCAAAGTTTGGATGGCCAGTTCTTTTCGAACATGAATTTTGACCATGGAGAGAAAAGGGCCCGTTCAGAACAGGAGTTAAATCAGGGTTGATGTTGAGAAAGAATACTTTCATTAAATAATGATTTAAAAGAGGAAGAGCTAATTTACAAGTCCTTCAAAGTTGATTACTTCAACAAGAACTTGCATTACATTGCAAAGAAAACATCCCAAGGGAACTTGCTTCACAAAGACATAAACAAAAATATTAACATGTAAATATACTGGGCAGATAATTAGACTGTTTGTGGATGTACTCATGCATTGGCATGATGGACATCCCTATGGCTAACTAACACTTCAGATTTAAATTTAACTATTTTATAATTCCAGATATATAGCGCAGTAATAATTTATTCAAAAATTAAAACATAATATTCACTCTAGGGTACTGTAAATGTCATGCTCAGAGTTGCCCTTTCTATCCATATGTTTCCATACAGACATACATGTATAACCATTAGATTGTTCTGTGTGACCATTGACCTTTTAATGAAGCCCTTTTGAACGAGTTGTATGCACAAGTTTGGGAAGATTGCAGGTGAACAGCAGTTTCTGCAAGAAATAAGTCTTGTATTTTTCCTAGACATGTTTAAACCATCAGCGATTATGATCTGTGCATGTCGGTTTTTCACACATATATGTAAGTCGACAGATGAAATGGTTAGTGTCACTGATTGCACTAAAATACCAAGATAATAAAGTGTGAAGCTGCATGAACACAGCAGGCCAAGCAGCATCTCAGGAGCACAAAAGCTGATGTTTCGGGCCTAGACCCTTCATCAGAGAGGGGGATGGGGTGAGGGTTCTGGAATAAATAGGGAGAGAGGGGGAGGCGGACTGGAGATGCAGAGAAAAGAAGATAGGTGGAGAGGAGAGTATAGGTGGGGAGGTAGGGAGGGGATAGGTCAGTCCAGGGAAGACGGACAGGTCAAGGAGGTGGGACGAGGTTAGTCGGTAGAAAGTAGAGGTGCGGCTTGGGGTGGGAGGAAGGGATGGGTGAGAGGAAGAACAGGTTAGGGAGGCAGAGACAGGCTGAGTTGGTTTTGGGATGCAGTGTGGGGAGGGGAAGAGCTGGGCTGGTTGTGTGGTGCAGTGGCGGGAGGGGATGAACTGGGCTGGTTTTGGGATGCGGTGGGGGAAGGGGAGATTTTGAAGCTGGTGAAGTCCACATTGATACCATTGGGCTGCAGGATTCCCAAGCGGAACATGAGTTGCTGTTCCTGCAAGTTTCGGGTGGCATCATTGTGGCACTGCAGGAGGCCCATGATGGACATGTCATCTAAAGAATAGGAGGGGGAGTGGAAATGGTTCGCCACTGGAGGTGCAGTTGTTTATTGCGAAGCGAGCGGAGGCGTTCTGCAAAGCGGTCCCCAAGCCTCCGCTTGGTTTCCCCAATGTAGAGGAAGCCACACCGGGTACAATGGATACAGTGTACCACATTGGCAATTGTGCAGGTGAACCTCTGCTTAATATGGAAAGTCATCTTGGGGCCTGGGATAGGGGTGAGGGAGGTGGTGTGGGGGCAAGTGTAGCATTTCCTGCGGTTGCAGGGGAAGGTGCCGGGTGTGGTGGGGTTGGAGGGCAGTGTGGAGCGAACAAGGGAGTCACGGAGAGAGTGGTCTCTCCGGAAAGCAGACAGGGGAGGGGATGGAAAAATGTCTTGGGCGGAAGTGTCGGAGGATGATGCGTTGTATCCGGAGGTTGGTGGGGTGGTGTGTGAGAACGAAGGGGATCCTCTTTGGGCTTTTGTGGCGGGGGCAGGGTGTGAGGGATGTGTTGCGGGAAATGCGGGAGACACGGTCAAGGGCATTCTCGACTTCCTCGGTGGGGCGGGGGGATGTTGGGGTCCTTGAAGAACTTGGACATCTGTGATGTGCGGGAGTGGAATGCCTCATCGTGGGAGCAGATGTGGCGGATGCGGAGGAATTGGGAATAGGGGATGGAATTTTTGCAGGAGGGTGGGTAGGAGGTGTATTCTAGGTATCTCCATCTCCAGCACATCCTTCACCTTCCTGGACCTCTCAGTCTCCATCTCAGGCAACCAGCTTGTAACTGATGTCCATTTCAAGCCCACCGACTCCCACAGCTGCCTAGAAAGCACCTCCTCCCACACACCCTCCTGCAAAAATTCCATCCCCTATTCCCAATTCCTCCGCCTCTGCCGCATCTGCTCCCACGATGAGGCATTCTACTCCCGCACATCCCAGATGTCCAAGTTCTTCAAGGACCCCAACTTCCCCCCCGAGGTGGTCGAGAATGCCCTTGACCGCGTTTCCCGCAACACATCCCACACACGCCGCCCCCGCCACAACGGCCCAAAGAGGATCCCCCTCGTTCTCTCACACCACCCCACCAACCTCTGGATACAACGCATCATCCTCCGACACTTCCACCATCTACAATCCGACCCCACCACCCAAGACATTTTTCCATCCCCATCCTTGTCTGCTTTCCGGAGAGACCACTCTCTCCGTGATTCTCTTGTTCACTCCACACTGCCCTCCAACCCCACCACACCCGGCACCTTCCCCTGCAACCGCAGGAAATGCTACACTTGCCCCCACACCACCTCCCTCACCCCTATCCCAGGCCCCAAGATGACTTTCCATATTAAGCAGAGGTTCACCTGCACAATTGCCAATGTGGTACACTGTATCCATTGTACCCGGTGTGTCTTCCTCTACATTGGGGAAACCAAGCGGAGGCTTGGGGACCGCTTTGCAGAACGCCTCCGCTCGCTTCGCAATAAACAACTGCACCTCCCAGTCGCGAACCATTTCCACTCCCCCTCCTATTCTTTAGATGATATGTCCATCATGGGCCTCCTGCAGTGCCACAATGATGCCACCCGAAACTTGCAGGAACAGCAACTCATATTCCGCTTGGGAACCCTGTAGCCCAATGGTATCAATGCGGACTTCACCAGCTTCAAAATCTCCCCTTCCCCCACCGCATCCCAAAACCAGCCCAGTTCATCCCCTCCCGCCACTGCACCACACAACCAGCCCAGCTCTTCCCCTCCCCCCACTGTATCCCAAATCCAGCCCAGCCTGTCTCTGCCTCCCTAACCTGTTCTTCCTCTCACCCATCCCTTCCTCCCACCCCAAGCCGCACCTCTATTTCCTACCGACTAACCTCGTCCCACCTCCTTGACCTGTCCGTCTTCCCTGGACTGACCTATCCCCTCCCTACCTCCCCACCTATACTCTCCTCTCCACCTATCTTCTTTTCTCTGCATCTTCAGTCCGCCTCCCCCTCTCTCCCTATTTATTCCAGAACCCTCACCCCATCCCCCTCTCTGATGAAGGGTCTAGGCCCGAAACATCAGCTTTTGTGCTCCTGAGATGCTGCTTGGCCTGCTGTGTTCATGCAGCTTCACACTTTATTATCTTGGATTCTCCAGCATCTGCAGTTCCTATTAGCACTAAAATACCAACAGTCTTGATCTATGAAAGACAAATGATCTGTTTTCAGTGAGACCAGTAAAATTTGTTCTTTTCTGTTCACAGTGGAAAACTAAGGGCTGAATTCTACTTTTTTTTATTTGTGTTAACTTTGTCAAGTTTCATGGAGGTTGTCTCTGTCTGAGAGCTTATGCGTTTTCTCATGCGAATATCCCAAACTGGCCCCATTAACGAGCTACTGCATCTCTGTGGTGACACTCTTGTCTGATGCTAGCCCAACTCTAACACTTACTATACCCAGACCAGACCACTGCTGGGATATCCGGAATGGACCAGCATCCCTGGCACTGGTGCCATCTTTAAAAGGCTGTTATGCACCAGGACAAGCAATATCAGTCTGAAATACCCTGCACAGTTTGTGGACAGGATTATATAGAGGAAGATTCTCCTGTTCTTGTAGGGTCAGCCAATGAGGCCATGACCCCCGATCCTGTGAGCGTGGTCTAACATTGTAAGCCCATTGCCATTCTGCCTCAGCTGACTGAAGTGATACACAATAGTGTAGGAAGGAAGTAAGTCACCTTCGTTGCTCCACCAGTATAAATGCCACCATCTTCTCTCTGTTGCCTCACATTAATTTTATATGTATGACTGTACCTACCTCTACCAAGATTCATGTTCTACCACACTTGCTATTGAAAGCAGTATTTTTCCTCACTCTCTCAATCAACCCAAGTCTCTCTCACCACTAATTCTGTGCTGCCTATTCACTTGTTTGGGATAACACACTATTTTTACCCCATCTGCAGCAGCACTAATAGTTGTGCCACACACTATCATCTTGCTTTCTCTTGATGAAAACAACCCACAACAAAGCAGGAGGTACAGGACATTTAGGCTGTTTGACATTTGGCTCTTCATCTCTTAGAGTGTAAGAAACTTGACCACCTGAAATGGCCAATGGACTGTGTTCAAGCCCCAGGACTGGGATCAGAGACTGCTTTTCACTTACTGTGCCAGGATGCACTGACTTAACTGATCTCCTTTGACTTATCTGAGGACTGCTGACAACCATGACAGTTGAGATTACAAGGTGTAGAGCTGGATGAACACAGCAGGCCAAGCAGCATCAGAGGAACAAGAAGGCTGACATTTTGGGCCCTAGACCCTCCTTCAGAAAAATCAACTTCCTGGTTTTGTGCCTCCACTTAATAACAACGTCGTACAGAAATCTGCTTGATTTTTGTTTATATGTGGATCCACCATTGACGGTTCCACGTACTCGTGAGGCTAACCTCAGTCATGATCTATTTTTCACCCTGTTGACAGGTCCTGATGGATCATGCAGTATTTCTAGGTCTGTCAGGGTGGATAGGGAATTCCAATTCTTCGACAGTTTCACGTTATCCACATTCCCTGCAGGTAATCAGAATTAGCTGTATTGTGAGCCTGATAGCTCTGGCTGAGGGGTCAAAGTGCAAAAGGCAAAATGCTCTGAGCACCAAGGTCGGCTCACATTCAGTGAATGCAGTCCCTGTGCATAAAGTGTCCTTGCAGTAGCCTTGCACTGATAGTTGCTAGTGCATCCTGTCATGCAACTTTAAAGTGCATAAATGTACTGTAAGTAGATTGGAAATGAGCTATGATAATGTGAAGAGGCTGGCCTATGTCCATTGCCGAGACTCATGAAGTTGGGATCTGTGTGGTTGTTGCCAATAGGTGTGCCCTGAAGTGCCGGTGCTGGGTCTCCAGACAGAGGTCCTTAGGCACATGAAGTGAGCTGGAGATACCACTCAGACTTCCATCTTGAAAATTCTGTTCATTTTAGTTTCCTTGTGTGGGTGTTAGAGTAGGAGACTACATATTAATGAAGTGAGAAGTGGAGTTAATTAGGCTGGCATCAAGCAATAATTCCGCTAACAGGCATCTCAATACTGCCTAAAAATAATCTCATTTCAATGTTTGGAACTCTGTTTAAATATGAAACTAGTTGCTCCCGACATTGAGGTAGCACTGTGCAACTTCTCACGCGATTCTCCCAGATTTCTCACCATAGTCAATATTGTCAAGATCCTGAAACAGCCCTAACATTCTAAAAATAAAAATAGTAATTTCCTGGCTCCCTTAAACTCTTAAAATAGTCAACTAACTTCTTCCAGTATTACAAGTAGTGAAAATAAAAGACAATTTTCTAAGGCAGTAATTTGAGTTATTTAAAGATTATACATGAGCTTTGTTCAATTTTAACTTTTGCATGAATGAATACATTAACACTTTCTCTTTGTTCTAGTTGTGAAGGATCTGCATTACGATATTAACACAATGTAGCGACATTTAAAGTTAGGAATTAAAATTGCTTTACATTTAAATTAGAGAAAGAAATTTAACCAATCGGACACAAGTTCTACTCAATTTGCAACGTTTTTTATCCTTTATATGATTAAGTAATTTCATTTGAAATATTTAGATTTCATGGAAAGGTCATTATAATTGAGAGCAAATAATACTGTTGGAGGTTTGTGGGGGAGGGGCATTCAAGGTAATGATCCAGGAATCAATCAGTACTTCTTTAGAGATAATGGGAACTGCAGATGCTGGAGATTCCAAGATAACAAAATGTGAGGCTGGATGAACACAGCAGGCCAAGCAGCATCTCAGGAGCACAAAAGCTGACGTTTCGGGCCTAGACCCTTCATCAGAGAGGGGGATGGGGGGAGGGAACTAGAATAAATAGGGAGAGAGGGGGAGGCGGACCGAAGATGGAGAGTAAAGAAGATAGGTGGAGAGGGTGTAGGTGGGGAGGTAGGGAGGGGATAGGTCAGTCCAGGGAAGACGGACAGGTCGAGGAGGTGGGATGAGGTTAGTAGGTAGCTGGGGGTGCGGCTTGGGGTGGGAGGAAGGGATGGGTGAGAGGAAGAACCGGTTAGGGAGGCAGAGACAGGTTGGACTGGTTTTGGGATGCAGTGGGTGGGGGGGAAGAGCTGGGCTGGTTGTGTGGTGCAGTGGCGGGAGGGCATGAACTGGGCTGGTTTAGGGATGCAGTAGGGGAAGGGGAGATTTTGAAACTGGTGAAGTGACTCTCACACACCACCCTACCAACCTCCGGATACAACGCATTATCCTCCGACACTTCCGCCATTTACAATCCGACCCCACCACCCAAGACATTTTTCCATCCCCTCCCCTGTCTGCTTTCCGGAGAGACCACTCTCTCCGTGACTCCCTTGTTCGCTCCACACTGCCCTCCAACCCCACCACACCCGGCACCTTCCCCTGCAACCGCAGGAAATGCTACACTTGTCCCCACACCTCCTCCCTCACCCCCATCCCAGGCCCCAAGATGACATTCCACATTAAGCAGAGGTTCACCTGCACATCTGCCAATGTGGTATACTGCATCCACTGTACCCGGTGCGGCTTCCTCTACATTGGGGAAACCAAGCGGAGGCTTGGGGACCGCTTTGCAGAACACCTCCGCTCAATTCGCAACAAACAACTGCACCTCCCAGTCGCAAACCATTTCCACTCCCCCTCCCATTCTCTAGATGACATGTCCATCATGGGCCTCCTGCAGTGCCACAATGATGCCACCCGAAGGTTGCAGGAACAGCAACTCCTATTCCGCCTGGGAACCCTGCAGCCATATGGTATCAATGTGGACTTCACCAGTTTCAAAATCTCCCCTTCCCCTACTGCATCCCTAAACCAGCCCAGTTCATCCCCTCCCCCCACTGCACCACACAACCAGCCCAGCTCTTCCCCCCCACCCACTGCATCCCAAAACCAGTCCAACCTGTCTCTGCCTCCCGAACCGGTTCTTCCTCTCACCCATCCCTTCCTCCCACCCCAAGCCGCACCCCCAGCTACCTACTAACCTCATCCCACCTCCTTGACCTGTCCGTCTTCCCTGGACTGACCTATCCCCTCCCTACCTCCCCACCTACACCCTCTCCACCTATCTTCTTTACTCTCCATCTTCGGTCCGCCTCCCCCTCTCTCCCTATTTATTCCAGTTCCCTCCCCCCATCCCCCTCTCTGATGAAGGGTCTAGGCCCGAAACGTCAGCTTTTGTGCTCCTGAGATGCTGCTTGGCCTGCTGTGTTCATCCAGCCTCACATTTTGTTATCTCAGTACTTCTTTAGTACAGGTTATAATTAAAATGATTTTTGTTCCAATGCTTATCAGTTGGATTTTACATTTTTTTTGCTAATGTGTTCTATGAATTGGAAACACAATGAAGGTCAGGCAATATAATTTTATAACCCAATTAATTTGACTGACCATTGCTTTTGTTTGTTTATTCATTCATTGCATCTTATGGACATTCTTTTTGAATCTTTTGTGTTGTAAAAGTTGCTATACTTTAGCTCCAGATGGTAGACATAAATCTGAACCAATTTGGGCATATTTACTAATTTGATTTCCTCCAGATTTTCTAAAAGCCCTAAAGCAACTTTAAAAGATTGTCTTGTTTAGCAGGACTACACAAAATGAGTTTGTAACTTTCATAACCTCTGTCAGTGTGACACTTCAAAGGGATGAAACAGAGACTGGTTGTGGAAGCAAGCAGCATGATCCACCACAAGCAGGCAGTGAGTCCATACTCCCACTGCGCTGGACCATGGGTCTCGAGCCAACAGCCCCATGGGACCCAGTAACTGTCAAAAAAAAGTGCCTGCCGATTCTCTTCACTTTTCTCCTTCAGCCTAATCATGTAGGGGCTTTGGAATTCCTTTTGAACTTCGCTCTGAATATTCACCCTCTCATCTCTTTGCAATTCTCTTTTGCTTTGCAGGAAATTCCCAATACACTATGGGCAAAGCTGATCCTAGAACGGCTGTCAAAAATGGACTGCATCAAACGGGTAGGAATCGCTCCTGTAGGAATAGTCAAAGAGCAATTACACAGCATGCACACATACTTGGCATTCAGCGGTGGAATGAGCGGGGGATTGGTTCAGGCAGTGGCTGATTGCTCTGTCGAACAGCAGTGGGGGAGTTTGAAAGTTTATTAAGAGGATAAAGTGCAGGATGAGTGTGTGCATATGCTAATCTGATAGTTGAGCGTTGATCAAAGACTAAACACAGAATCCAACTGATTGCCTGGAGCAGTATTCAGGGCTAGGATGGGCTATGTCATCAAGAAACCAGACAGAACAGTCAAATGAAACCATACAGCTAGTTGGTTAGTAAGGTAGCTGCAGCAAATTTTTATTTAGCATAGAGTAATTTTTAGAATTTGTTTGACATTTTCAATAAAATATGCAACAGCATATGCATTTTAACAGTTACAACAACAATTAGATAAGTTACATTCAGTTATTTTTTAAAACAATTTTCTTAATTCCAACTTGTTAATTTACTGAAAGCCTAAAACAGAATGGTATTTGAGTTGGCCAATATGAGTGGATTTCAGCCTTATGTATACAATAGATTTTGTCTTCAAGTTTACTGGGCTAGTGTATCTATGTGCTACCTAAGACACTCAAAAGTGATGCCTTTTTGTTCCCTATCTCATGTATGATTTTTTTTCTGCACAATATGAACTGGCTGAATAGTTGGACAAATTGTTACAACCAATTTTGAGCAAGTTTCCCATAAAAATGGCAAAAGATTCCTGCACATTTGCAAAGAGTGTACAGGATGTGCATACTGATAACAATACTATGTTCATGGCTTATGTGACATTACTAACCTATTCACCAATATATCGCTGAAAGAAGCCATAGATATTTGCATTGCAGAATTGTATTGTGGCAATGTAGACCTGCCAATCAGTATTCCTTGAACACGAGGAACTCAACAACTCACACAGTTGAGTTCAGTTTTATCGGCAGCATGTATGCCCAAATAGTTGCTGTTGCCATGGGATGCCGTGCTTGGTCCAGCTCTCACAAACATCTTTGGGTTCCATGAAAAGCATGTCCTGGATGGAATGACTTTATATCTAAAGGACTGGAGTATATGTTGGAGAAATTTTACTGCAGTTATTCAAAATCCTGTTTAGACCAGATTCGGAGTACCGTTAGGAAATCTGGGCACTGCATCTTAAGAAAGATATATTGACCTTGAGGGAGTACAATGCAGGTTTACAACTTCAAGGTTAGTTTGAGGAGTGATTTTAAAAAATAGATGTTTTTTGTTGAACTTCGAGACTAGTTGGGTTATCTGATGGAAATCTTCAAGATGTTAACATGAAAAGAAAGGGAGATAAAGATAAACTATTCCCACAGATCGGAAATTCTAGAACTAGGGGACATAGTCTGAGAATTAGTGCCAGACCATTCAGGAGAAATGTTAGGAAGCACTTCAACACACAAAGGAAGGTTGATATTAAGAATTCTCTTCCACAAACACCAGTGAATGTGGGATCAATTATTAATTTTGAATTTGAGATAGACATTTTTTGTTCAACAAAGATACCAAGGGACACAGGCCAATGACAGATATATGGAGGTAGGCCACAGATAGTCAGAATCTCACTGAATGATGGAATAGGCTCAAGGGGCTGAATGGCCTATTCCTGTTTCTGTGTTCCTATAATGACACATAATCTCCTATCCCTTGCATATCTCTGATACGTAGATGATAGTTTTGCAATAATTGAATCCAAAGCAGCATATAAGAATTTCCTTAAATGTCGGAATGGGCACCAT
Organism: Stegostoma tigrinum; assembly: GCF_030684315.1. Taxonomy (NCBI): domain Eukaryota; kingdom Metazoa; phylum Chordata; class Chondrichthyes; order Orectolobiformes; family Stegostomatidae; genus Stegostoma; species Stegostoma tigrinum. The sequence continues at coordinate 32,269,531 of NC_081382.1, forward strand.
CCTGCTCCTAAATTCATCTTTGAAATGGAGAAATGAACTGAGCTCCTTTCAATGTCCATCTCAGTTGAGAAAGCAACCTTGCAGTTCTCTACAACTGCCTACAGCAAGTCTACCGTCAATGGTCAATACGGGATTGCTACAGTACCAGATGTAAAGGCTTGGCCGTGTTGGCAACCTCATAAATATGGCCCAGACTATTTGTTCTCCATGTGGTCTTGATTCTGAAAAAATGCACATTAAAGGCATCCTGTGGGATACTACATTGATTGCATCAATTCTGTCTGTATATTGTGCAAATTCATGAGCGGGCCTAATGTCAGCACGTTTCAGCTGAAAAGACTTCAGTCCATCTCAGGTGAAGGGTATCTCAATGCTTTGACCAACAGGGGAAGTGAGCTCTTTCACATTGCTAGTATTCAGTCAAAACAATAATAATTGTCATCATTAAAAAGGGTGTGGTGAGCAAACCAAAAAGATATTGTGCCTGTAAAGCAACTGAGTTTAATGTAATATGAATTTTCTTGTTATAGACTGTAGAATTCAATGATTGACAGATTGTGTCAAACAGCATATCCCTTCAGTTGTTTCAACAAGAAGGCACTTACCATACCCAACTAGCAGTGTAAAACATTGGTCAACTTGCTAAATAATCCTGAGTGTGTTAAAAGTTATGCTGATAAATAATTTAAAATTGTTAGTTAGGTTTGAAGTTTGACGTGTTTGAAGACAGAAGGAATATGTATACGTTGCGCCTGTTTTCACATACAACAAAACAGGTGATAGCCATTCACTGGTTCGTTTCTCAGGGTAATGCACTGAGCAATTAGATTTAAATTTAGGCACAAGCATGTCATGCAACTACGGTAGGAGGTTGTAAATGCTATACGATTACTGATATCTTGACCTCCCACCCCATTGTCAGTCAGGAGAGGCAACACAGCATACAAGAGCACATTAATGAATACTGAACAAGTTCAAGTTTAGGAAAGTCAGTTCCATGCACTATGTGACCATGGATTGTTTTTGGAAATGGAGGCTGCATGTACTTAAAATCACCTGTGATTACTTCAGCTTCACAGAAGTAACCATATTCAGTCTGCAGTAACCAATGACATGTCCAGCATGCTTGTGACCAGGTTTGATATTCCACACAATTGAATACTGCTTGCATTTCACATGTTGAACGACAAGTCAAGAATCTCATGAGTGAATAGAATAGAATAGTTTCTCATCTTACATTCGTCAAGTCAAGTTGAAAAAAATACCAATGTATGGGTAAAATAATATTAATATAATAGCCCCTTGGATGACCTCACATTGCTCAAAAGAAGAGCCTGCATGCTCAGACAGGAAAGAAAGAATTACTTCACCCACTGCAGATGCAATCACAGCCATTTTCGATTTTCAGTGTACAATTTGCATGTCACATGAGTATGGAAGGCAATGCAGGCATGTTTGGCCTAGTGAGTTGCAGGCTGTAACTGGTATTCGAGCGGCATCCCCAAACTTCCATGTTCTTTCTTCCTGGCACTTCATGACATGCAACTGGGTGCAAGTCGGCAAGATGGCGGCAGAATAGGACACTCCAGCCAGGGCTTGTCTGTTCTGCTGGCTTTTTAACTTCTCTTTTTCTTTCTCTTAATGTTCTTTTTTTTCCCCTTTGACTCCCAACCTTTGATGACCACTTGCAATTTCCAGTGAAGACCAATGATCCCCAGCCTCTGGCTAGCGATGATTCCTGGCCTCCAGCAATGAGTCCCTATCTGGCGCAGTGACCTCCAGGCATGACATGCCATCCTCCCGGCCTGGTGTTGCAGCCTTCTTCTGGAGGGACCTCTTGGCATGGCATAGCAACCTTCCAGCCTCCTGCAGTGGCTTCCTCTCATTGGGGCATCCTAGCATGGTGTGGCGACCACTCCGCCTTGCGCAGCAGCTCCCTACAGTGGTCTACCAGCGTGATGTATCTCTGGTACTGTATGGAGCCAGGACCCAGTGCGGACTGGACACTAAATGCTAGCTTGGTCTACTGTACTGAGCTCTTTTCTGTAATGCTGGACACTTTATTCCTGTATGTCTAAAATCTTGTAACTAAAGGAGCTTTGCTGCCTTAGATAAAATAATTTTATCTAACGCAGTGCTGTAATTGGCAGCATATAAACTTTTCACTATTCTCATTGAGTGTTTGTGACAATAAAGGCTATTCTATTCACTCATGAGATTCTTGTCTTGTCGTTCAACATTTAGTTGAAGACTCAGACATCTTGCTGTCAACATTAAGAATTTAATTGCTGCCAATCTCACCTTGTTTTCCTTACCTTTTCACCACTGTCCACAAGTTCACCAGGGACTGGGAAGATTCTACCCATTGTGTTTACTTGAGGAACAGAATTAGAGACAGTGGTTGCTGATGTGTAACAGTCAATTTGGATTTGAGAATAATCCTGAAGCAATAAGAAGATCTGGCCCTTTAGAGGAAAGGTATTACCATTTAAAATGGACAGCCAGACTTGTCATAAAGGTCATGCAATGTCATCTGCATTCACAGATTTAAGAACATAGAGGCAATTTTGAGATTGTTGAAGGGTGAATCAACATGGGGATTAGATAACATATCTGATCAGGGTCAGGCTATCGAGGAATATGGCAATGTAAGGTAATTGCTCAGTAGGTTGATAAAGGTACTGACAGCAATATAAGGGCATTGGACGAAAGCTGAGGGAACTGAAAATGGAGAAGTCTGACTGAATGCATTGGAGGGTTTTGCTTTTTAACAAAGACCAAGAAAAGAGGATAGTTTGAAGAGATAAATTTGCCATTATAGCTTTGTTGGTCATTGTCTATTATTATTAAATAATGCTTTCCGTGTACTGTAAGCATAATTTATCAATTTTTCTGATACTTCAAAAAACTCAGTAATCATTATTCTGGGAATGAAATTCTTCAAGAAAAGAAAGAAAACTACAAGGAAATAGGGCGAGATAACTACAGATGATATATTTGCCGATATCAAATATACATTGTAGTGACCAATCTTGTGTAAAAATAGACTTCTGTATTTTGACCAAAAGGCGTTACTTTGTCATGTGCCTAGTGTATAAGTTGACCTCTAAATTTTAGCCAAAAAATGCAAATCCTTTGTATGCATCACTTGCTCACTACTGAAGTCAAATTTGCCCCGTTCAAACCTCCTTGTTAGAATCATAGAATAGTACAACGTTAAAGATCCCATGTCTGTGGGCTTCAGCACATGATGTTAAGCCCTTGTATTTTTAATTTTTTGACAGATTTGATAAATTTTGATGAATTTAGTATACCGAAATTAATGTCTGCCGTCATAGTAGTGTAACTCCATTTATACAACTTTTCGGAACAGGTTAGTGGGAACAGTATTGAACCTGGCAATTTTCAATAAGGAGACGATGAAGAGGGTGGACTTCAGCCTCTCCAAAATCTTACTTATGGAGAAGTTACTTCCTACTTTTCTTTTCATTAAACATTTAGTCTTAGAAACTCAATTCTTACATGACTGTGTACAGTGACTGCAATATAGGGGTGGTTGATAAAAAATGCTGTGTTTTGTAGGCATAATTTATCAGCTTTTCTGATTGCATAATCAAAACTCAGTAATCATTATTAGAAATTAGTGCTCTGGTGAGAGCTAGCACTTGCTATTTCTGAATGGTACCAGACCCGCTTGAATATTTCTCCAACTTCTAGTGACTGATGAAAAAGTAGGTTTAGCACCTCTAAGTCAGGAAATACAAACTGGGTAAACAAATAGAATCAAAAAGAAATCACATATTGATTTATAGATCTAAGAGTTAATTTAAAACATGCATTGATTAGATCCACATAAGTAGTATAATAAATAAATAATTAAAATTCTTACATCTCTTAATACATACCTACAAAAATCAATATCACCACTAGCAATGCTTCAAGGGATTTTATGTATTTGGAAATTGAAGAACACCTTTAAAATGTAGAAGAATATTCAATAATGATACAATAGTTTCAGAGCGACTGCATTTAGTTAATATATTGGGAATCTAGTTAACTTAAAGAGATAGCAACATTTCAGAATAATAAATAGTCCAATTTATTTAAATATGGTTTTGACTATCTTACTTTATTAATTATATTTCAAGTCATATATTAATCGCACCAAGATTATTTGCATCAGTGCACTGAAGCAAAATATGTTTTCTACACTTTGCCTTTTATGAAGAACAAATGATTACTATAAAAGCTGAGTTTTCTTTGGCTGAGTAAATTGTGTTTTTCTCCTTGGGGTTTGGAAGACAGGGAGGTGATCTCATTGCCAACTAAAAGATTCTGAAAGAACTTGAGAGAGTACACACTGGCCGAGACCTTAATAAATGGTGGGTGAAATGAAGATCTGGAGGTCCCATCTTCCATTTCCAACGTGCCAGTAACGGAACGAAGCAGAACTGTGCAGCGTTCAAACCTGGCATTATTTCACAATGTCAGTGTTTTATATTTTTTTGTGTAGAAATAAATGATTGTGCTGGGCATAAAAGGTCTTTAGAATTGTCAGTCTTTGAAGTTAATTAAATAGCCTGCCTTTGAAAAATTAAAAATAGCTGCTTGTTTTGTCTCAGTGTTGCAAACAACCTAGCAGTTTCATTAGCTGTTTGGTGACAATACCCAAATATTATCATTATAGCAACATTACTGCTTGATTGCTTTCTACAATCTATTATTCTCGCATTAAGGAGTTGTAAATTCAGTTTTCTTGACACTTCAAAAAAGTTACAGGTCCTTTTTTGTGGGGATTCCTATAGTTCCATAACCTAAAATTTCAGCCTATCATCAACTTTGAGAATCGGGTCCTAGCCACGTGCACACCGTGAAAGCTTGATGCCATAATAGAGTATATCAAACTTTTTGTGCATGATAATTGTTACTCTGATAAAATCATCGCTGCTGTGTATGAGATAAACTCATTGAAGACCCCAACACCACCACTTTTGGTCATAAGATGTGCCTATTCTATTTTAGCTGATACGCGTGTGGGTTATTTTGGTTACTGAAACAAGCAATGGCCAAATTCTTTGTAACTCTTATTGTATACATACCGTTACAAGTGCATGATGTTAAGACTATTGAGCACAAGACCCCTGAGCTATATAGTATTCAACATCTTATTATAATTCTTACATATGATCACTGACATCATTCTGACACCACTGCTCATCCCAATTTACCTAATTGTGAAACTTGACTACATCTTCACCCAGAGATAATGGGAACTGCAGATGCTGGAGAATTCCAAGATAATAAAATGTGAGGCTGGATGAACACAGCAGGCCAAGCAGCATCTCAGGAGCACAAAAGCTGACGTTTCAGACCTAGACCCTTCATCACAGAGCTCTCTGATGAAGGGTCTAGGCCCGAAACGTCAGCTTTTGTGCTCCTGAGATGCTGCTTGGCCTGCTGTGTTCATCCAGCCTCACATTTTATTATCTTACATCTTCACCCAAGTAACTTCTCCAATTTTCAATTAAAACACTTAACAATAGATATTCTAATTAAGACTGGATATGCTTTCACTAACCCCTCCCCCCAAGTAAGTAACAACGTCACATATGGCATAACAAAGTGTGGAGCTGGATGAACACAGCAGGCCACGCAGCATCTGAGGAGCACAAAAAAGGGATGTTGGCCATTGGCTGCTATGTCAGGATGAAAAGAGGTGGGTGTTATTTTATCACTTTCAAGATTCCTTCTAGTGAGGAGAAAATCCATATCATCGCAGATGAGCTGAGGAATGTCACTATTCGATTGCAGTAGCAGAACAGCGTTAGTACTGCAGGCCTTACAAACTGGCCTTGCCTGAGAACTAACTTTGTTTGATTCGGAAGAGTATCAGAGGAATCTTGGCAAGCTGCATCAAAACTAAAGGGTCGGATACCACAAATCTACTTCTAGAAATAATGACATCAGGCCTGGTAATAAATATCAACGCGTTCACCTCCCAGGATATTCTGTTGGCGAGGAATCTTTGAAGAAAGAAGAGGTTTCTCATACCCAAACCCAACTGTACAGGGTTCATAGTACTGTTCAAATCCTTCGGAAAACTGAATAAGTTCCTTACATTATACCATACAATCTCCTTTGCATGGAATACAGTGAGAAATTGTTACAAAATGCCATCCAGTCTTCTAAATAGATGAAAACTCATGTTCTTGGAGAGGCTGAAGAATGCCTCACAGAATTGAATGTCATCATCAT